>NC_081175.1:5660000-6013750 GCF_012432095.1 Onychostoma macrolepis | reverse complement strand
AGTAGTAGTAGTAGTAGTAATAATAATAATAATAATAATAGTAATAAATAATCATATTAATTTACATAATTTTAAGTGGAAGTTTGCTGAGGCCCCCTAGTGGACCCTGGCTTCCTGGTTAAGAAGCAGTGCTTTAAAAGTACATGCATGTTGCGTATAGTAACTGTGAATGTTTATTGGTGTATTAAAATCGAGTGTGTCTTGTGTTGTGTTGGCGGCTCAGGGTCTGCTGAAGGTGGCCGTGGATAATGCCCGTGTGCAGGAGAAACAGGTGCAACAGGAACGCAAGGAGTTAAAGATGGAGCTGTACAGAGAAAGAGAGATGAGAGAGAGTCTGGAGAGACAACTCACCTCTGAACTGCACAGCCGAGGTACGTACACACACACACACACACACACACACAATTAAACCTAAAGAACGTCGTGTTGGATCATAATTCAACTTGCTCTTATAATAGTTATATTTTAGGTTCAGAGTTGATGTGTGTGTGCTGATATATAGTGTTACCTTTTTAAATGATGTTAAATTAAGCTTTATCCAGTAATAACAAATTACTGGAAAAGGTGATGGAAATTCTTTGGTCACAATGTGTATGAACCCTTACGGTCCTCATTTTATTTTTTTTAGGAAACACATTAAAGCATGACGAACACTCAGAAAAACCTCAGTGTGTGCGCCGCCAATTCCCTCCCTACATCGCAACCAAACCGTGTCACTAGTGGATTTACTGCCAATTCAACTCCTGCCGTTTGCGCCAAGAAATTAAGCCAATTATTCAGCTGGATAACAACTCTGACAATATGTACAAACACCTCAATAATTTATTAGCCATGGCTGTTACAGCATTTCATGTTCTTTTAATGCGCACTGTTATATGGTGGATGATTTGGCCAATCAAAGGCAAGTAATTAGAGGTGCGAGGAGGAAGGGACATACATTTAACACCGCAAGCGAGTGAACACGCTGGGAGCTTGTTTTAAGGTCTTCTGCCAGACTCCGTGTTTCAAAAGACCGTTAATTGCTGTGAATCCACATATACACAGAGTTGATTATGTTTGCACATATTCAGAGGATTGTGTTGTGTGAAAACATTGTGCTGTGTGAACACGATGTGTTGGCGTTAGGTGTGTACAGCTGTTGTGTTGGCCCATAAATGCACATTGTTAGGTTGAATTTATTAGTTTATTGCTATAACGATTGCTTATTCTTGCAGTCTCTGAACCCTGAATACGAGTAATGGTAGTAGCGATGCCCTAGCAAACACCACTAACTAGGCCACATTTCCGTAACGTTTATTAATCCAAGCATCTAAAAACCTAGCAATTTTACATATCCTTTTTGAAAGCTGTTGCACGTAGCGCACCATATGTTTTTGTTTTGCTAGTGCTAATGAGCACTTTCAAGTCTCTAATGTGTGAACGTGAGTCTCCTTGTGTTTTCAGACACCATGCTGAACGAGAGAAGTGTTTTACGTTTGAATGTTTGTTCAAACTTCTTTCTTCTCGCCCTCAGCCACTATTCAGAAGCGTCTGAAGAAGGAAAAGAAGGCGAAGAGGAAACTGCAGGAGGCTCTGGAGTTTGAGTCCAAGAGGAGAGAGCAGGTGGAACAGGCGCTCAAACAGGCCACATCTCCTGAGAGTCTCCGCATGAGTCTCAACGGTGGGGCTCTGCTCTGACACACACACACACACACAACACTGGGCCTGTCCCAATACCCGCACTTTTCATTTGACCACTTGTCTACTTACATGACATTTCCTGTATTTGGCCCAAGTGTTCAAGTGGTTTTGAAGACTGCAAGTGCGCAGAACTTTTGATCACCAGATGGGACACACATCATAGTGTTAAGTCCTACTAAAGTTTACTTACACATTTTGATTTTCAATACTTTGCACTTACAATAAAGCAAGTGTGGTGCTTCTAATTAAAAGATAAAAAGCAGTTGATAACATTTTACTAAATACACATCTCTGCACCAGTAAAATGTGCCTTACATTTTAGTGATTTCAAAACACATGAGTTCTAAACATGATGAATGATGGGATACACTGAGCTGAAAATACCACTTTGATGCAGTTAGAGATTTTAGTGTGTGTTAAAGTCACTGAGCTTTGGCATTTATGAGACCAGGAACAGTCTTGTGCACCTACAAGTGGTCAAGACCGCAAGTGTGGTATTGGGACAAGCCAACCAAGCAGGTGTGATGCAATAAGCAATAAATGACAAGCCCACAATGAAATCTCATTGGTCCAAAATTCTGCTCCATATAATTATGAGATCGCTAGTAGCGTTTCCATTTGAGCTCGGCACAGTTAGGAACGGTTCTCGGCCTGAAATTCTCAGCACGGTTAGCCAACATAAAATGTGTAGGGACATCGCCACTCAGGGTTGGTCAATTGTCTGTTGTCTGGCTACTAGTTTCTCTCTGTAGCTGGCCAAGCGAAGTAAACAGAAATATCTGGTCATCTTCCATAACACGGTCGCTATTCATGTCTCATAATGTATGTAAACACTTGCATTACCAAAGCAACAATTGATGCATTAGTATTACAAGCTCCGCTATCATCTCCACAGTGGAAAACGAAACCATACTCATGCCAATTGACCCGGATCGGCACAGAACAGAATGGTTAAGGTACGAGAAACGTTTGGCCCAATGGTGGAAAAGCAGCTTATGATATTTGCTTCCATAGAAGCCAAAACCACTTGTTTAATTGTTGAACTCCAGGTGAAATCCATACTACACATAACCGTGAAGCGAGCTCCACCAATCAGAGAAGTCACTGGAAATGAGCACCATGCTTAGCAGTGACGTCCACTCCCATGAAGCATTGCAAACGTCAATTTCCCTACACTTACACATATACAGGTGCATCTCAATAAATTAGAATGTCGTGGAAAAGTTTATTTATTTCAGTAATTCAACTCAAATTGTGAAACTAGTGTATTAAATCAATTCAATCCACACAGACTGAAGTAGTTTAAGTCTTTGGTTCTTTTAATTGTGATGATTTTGGCTCACCAAAACCCACCAATTCACTCTCTCAACAAACTAGAATATGGTGACATGCCAATCAGCTAATCAACTCAAAACACCTGCAAAGGTTTCCTGAGCCTTCAAAATGGTCTCTCAGTTTGGTTCACTAGGCTACACAATCATGGGGAAGACTGCTGATCTGACAGTTGTCCAGAAGACAATCATTGACACCCTTCACAAGGAGGGTAAGCCACAAACATTCATTGCCAAAGAAGCTGGCTGTTCACAGAGTGCTGTATCCAAGCATGTTAACAGAAAGTTGAGTGGAAGGACAAAGTGTGGAAGAAAAAGATGCACAACCAACCAAGAGAACCGCAGCCTTATGAGGATTGTCAAGCAAAATAGATTCAAGAATTTGGGTGAACCTCACAAGGAATGGACTGAGAGTGGGGTCAAGGCAATCAAGAGCCACCACACACAGACGTGTCAAGGAATTTGGCTACAGTTGTCGTATTCCTCTTGTTAAGCCACTTCTGAACCACAGACAACGTCAGAGGCGTCTTACCTGGGCTAAGGAGAAGAAGAACTGGACTGTTGCCCAGTGGTCCAAAGTCCTCTTTTCAGATGAGAGCAAGTTTTGTATTTCATTTGGAAACCAAGGTCCTAGAGTCTGGAGGAAGGGTGGAGAAGCTCATAGCCCAAGTTGCTTGAAGTCCAGTGTTAAGTTTCCACAGTCTGTGATGATTTGGGGTGCAGTCATCTGCTGGTGTTGGTCCATTGTGTTTTTTGAAAACCAAAGTCACTGCACCCGTTTACCAAGAAATTTTGGAGCACTTCATGCTTCCTTCTGCTGACCAGCTTTTTAAAGATGCTGATTTCATTTTCCAGCAGGATTTGGCACCTGCTCACACTGCCAAAAGTTGGTTAAATGACCATGGTGTCGGTGTGCTTGACTGGCCAGCAAACTCACCAGACCTGAACCCCATAGAGAATCTACGGGGTATTGTCAAAAGGAAAATGAGAAACAAGAGATCAAAAAATGCAGATGAGCTGAAGGCCACTGTCAAAGAAACCTGGGCTTCCATACCACCTCAGCAGTGCCACAAACTGATCACACCAAATTGAGGCAGTAATTAAAGCAAAAGGAGCCCCTACCAAGTATTGAGTACATATACAGTAAATGAACATACTTTCCAGAAGGCCAACAATTCACTAAAAATGTTTTTTTTTATTGATCTTATGAAGTATTATAATTTGTTGAGATCGTGAATTGGTGGGTTTTTGTTGAATGTGAGCCAAAATCATCACAATTAAAAGAACCAAAGACTTAAACTACTTCAGACTGTGTGCACTGAATTTATTTAATAAACAAATTTCACAATTTGAGTTGATATATGTATATGCATATTTTGAAGTAAATGTCAAATGTGTTGTATTTAATCAATGACTTACAAACAACTGTACAATATTAAACCACTGAATGTGATTTGAATCAGTTCACAGTGCTTTTATGGGATGAGAATTTATCCAACAGGAAAGATGGTTTTCCAGCATTCTCTTTTTTATATTTTCTTATACCAATTTCTGGCTCAAATCAATGAGTATTGAGTATTGAGTATTTTGTTTGGAGAAATGAACTGGAAAATACATCAAGAATACTGAAAATGTAGGCAGTGGATTTTACGCTTTCGCAGCCAAATATAACATTTTATGTTTAAGATTGTGTTGTATTGTGGTGCATTTTTACTTTAATTGACGTAACGTTGGAAACTCGTCACTCGCCTTGTTTGGACATGTGCATGCACTGACGTACACCGTTTCTCTTTACAATCTATCCTGTGATACTCTCTCACAGTATCTTTAAAGATCTGTTTGTTCAGAACTTCCCTCAGTTTGTTCATTAATATTTTGTTCAACCTTCTGTTCATTCTCATATTTTTTTAGTCAGTGCTGATATTGGTATTTCCGTCTAGGTCATAACTATTAGCAATGCATTAGCATCATAATCTCAGCTGAGGAAATGGAGTCTGATGTTTATCATAAACGCTCTAAATACGCACACTTATCAAGGCCAAACCATTTTCCTAATCGCTTGCTGTTGTTTTGATTACACTTGTTTAATTGTGAATATCTTAACAGAAGCAGAATTTGAATGAGGAAAAAAACAGGTACATTTGCAAGACATCTGCAAGTATTTTCATGAGTGCTGGAGCAATTATTAGGCCAAGGCTGATTAGACGCGAATTCATTATGAGAAATGCACTTTGTTTTTGCCTTTCATCTGAGGGGAATGCTAGAAAAAGATCCATATTGTGAAGGTCTGTTGTTACGTCACATCTCTCCTCAGATAAAGCTACTTCCTCCTTTGTTTATCTGTGCAACACAGCCTTTGTTGTGGAGATTTTCCAAGTGCAGTTCAACTCAAGTGAGCTAGGCAGACAACATGAATTTAAAAACTTTTTAATGTGTAATAATCACTACTGTTCAAAAGTTTGGGTCAGTAAGTTTTTAGTCTCTGATACTAACCAAGGCTGCATTTATGTGATTAAATATACCATAAAAACAGTTGCACAAAGTTTATTAAAATTTAAAATGTAATTTATTCCTGTAATGCAAAGCTGATTTTTCAGCATCATCACTCCAGTTTTCAGTGTCACACGGTCCTTCTACTATATAATATAATCATTCTGCTCAAGACTTTGCTCAAAACACTTCTGATTATCATCAATATTGAAAACAATTGTGGCACTTAATATGTTTAATGAATGCTTTAATGAAGAAGTAGTTCAAAATAACAAATTTTGAGTTTAATGCAAAAAAAAAAAAAAAAAAACACTTTACTGAAGTTTTGAATGTGTATTTGTAATGAAGCTTTCTCCACCTCTTTTTTTTTTAATTCATTTTATTTTATTTCCCTTGAGAGGATCCAGAAAACCATCAGTGAGGTCGATGTAGTTCAGGTTGTAAAATGTGACAATTATTATTATTAAAAATGTTATTTGTAAATATATTTATTTGAGACAGAGGTACCAATGGCATGTTTTACTGATAAAGCACCGAGAGGACTCATTGTGTGATATATTTGATTTTAGAGGCAGTGATACCAGAGGTGAAGTCTGAACATAATGGCAGCCAGCAGGAGAACTCAGCTGTACAAGGTAAGAATTGACTGTATTTAAACTACATGTGTGACTACCACAAACTATAAAACTCGAAATAAAGACCTGACATCATACCGTCAACAGTCAGTATTTGAATGAAAGGTAAAAATGGCTGCAGTTGAGAAGATGCAACCAGCCATGTGCTGTACATATGGTCCAGAGGCCCCCTCTCTCCTGGGGCCGAACCCCAGCAAAACTACCAGAGTAAATCCCTGAACTTGCCTTACATCTCATTGGGTCCCTTTGAAGATGTCCAACTCTTTCAGGAGTGAGATTACAAACTGATGTTTTCATGTGCCTTTCACGCTTCCGTTCCCCAAGATCTATTTGCGCTTTACAGCTCTTCTGCACACACTCATACAGTTTCATTCTTTTCCCTGTTCCATCTGTCTTTCCCCCTTCCCTCCAAGCTAGCCTCCCAAATCTGGCCAAAAGTTGTGTTTGATAAATGGGACCTATTATCAACACGTCTGACGGCGAATTAAAGACCCGCTGCCGTACATCTTATTGAAATGTGGGGCTGGGGGAAGGTGAATAAATACATATGTTTACAGAAGATGCAGTGGAAATGGGCTGCAAAGTGCTCCGCTGAAAATGAGCGAAATGTTTTTTTCCCCTATATAGCCAATTTCACAGTCTGCAAATAAAGAGACGTCCATTTTTCTTCTGGCTTTGACAGCGGCGCTGTAACAGAGCACTGCTGAAGCATTTGCAGAGTAGATATCGCCAGTTTTTTCTTCTTCTTTGGGGCGGCACCAGAGTTCATTCGCAGTGTAAAGGGGTCATCGGTGGGTGATTGTAGGTTTCTCGGGTTGAATCAGAGACACAACTTCACCCTAAATCTGTTGCACATCTCATGTTTCAAAGTCTGTAACTTTCAACTCCAGGTCAGATCTGCAAAACCTGCAGATCAAAGACACGCAGCCTTAGACCAGACTGAGAAATACATCAATTGTTATTTTGTAGGCCGACATCTGGAGACAGAATAGAGCATGCTGTTGTCAAATCTTGTGAGACAGAGTAACTCATGACTTGAGAAAAAAAAAAAATCATATAAATATATAAATATATCATATAAATCATATAAAAATCACATTTGCTTATTGTAAAAAAAAGTAACAATCCCGAAACAAATCTAAACAGTCACGAGACCATGAAACCAATTTTGGCTTGCGACCCACTAGTTGAGAAGCACTTATCTTGAAATCATTCTGGATTTCATTCAGGCCTAAAAATTTACTAGAGAGCCATTGGCTCCTAGACCCAATAGCTTTTTTTAGTTATCACAAATTATAGAATCGCTTGATAAAGGCGGTTGATAAGAAGCAGTTTAGTTCCCATGCTGTCACTAGTAATCCTGATCTGTGTCATATAAAGGTCACTTTGTTTTGTAAGAATATTTCTGGCTTTTTGGAGGGGAAAAATTGTGTTGATGGTTCTAACATGTTACTCCATATTACTCCCAAAGTTTCCCTTGCAATGGATTCAACATTATGGAGGCCCTAAAGAGACATGGTGATGGAAATAAAGATGAGATGGGAGGAAAAATTATATTTCCATGCTTTGTGTTCACTCACAAATTTTTGAATTCCCCAAGAAGCCTCACGTTTGTTTCTCAAGGGAACACTAAACATTTGCAAAAAGAAAATTTATCGGGGAATGCAAAAAAATTGCCCACGAATGCAAAGTTTATATTTCTTTTTTCATCATGTCCCTTTAGGGGTTCTGTACAAGATTACAGTGAGACCTCACCATGCTTAACAACGATTGTGATTTATTTATTTTTTATAATGAATACCATTTATTACAATAAAATGTATCTTTACATGACAAATAACAGTTCCCAGTTAATTTTGAAAAACTGAAACATTTTTTTGTTTCAATTGCGACCATTTTAGTGGCACTCTGGAGGCCTGTGGAATGTAGTCTGTGACTTGAGTTGAGGCGTCACTAATGTGAGCATAACAGCAGGGATTAGTGTTAGAGCTCTGTCACAATGCCCCTGACCTTTAGAGCAACGAGCAGAACCAGGAAACGTGAAGATCAGACCTTTCCTCTATAATGCAGAGGCTAATACGAGGTGCAAATGAGTCTCTCTGCAATGGGACTGTAATCGCTCTGACACAGTACAATGGAAAAAAACAGCTTTGCATAACACTAATACCTCACTAAAGGGGAAAAACAATACAGTTACAGTTGATAATTCAGTTTAGCGCTGTAAAGTTAATAGTACGTTATTTGAGAATATAATTGGCTTATAGAAAGTAATGACTTTAAACCATTTCATTCACAACGTTTTAAGGTTCACTTTTGTTCATGGAGGCCACAAAATTAACACTGTAATATGAAGAGAAATATTGAACAATACAATATTTGAAGAGTTCATTTGCAAAAACCGATAAACGCCACTTTTAAAAAAAAATGAACTGAGTGCAGTGCATTATTCTTCACATATAGCGCGATCTGAACCCTAAACGCGTTGTGTCAAAAAAGCTAGTATTGTCCACTTTCGAGGCATCGCGAGTTCACGTTTTAGCGAATGAGCACGCTATATTCAGGTCAGGTGACAAGGCTGCCAGTCACTTTGAAGAGACGCGCTAGCTGTGGGGAGTTTCGTCACAGCTGACTAAAGTGATCGAGGATGGATAATTTAATTTCGATGAACCCGTGATATCTTCTTCAGGGCATTAAAGGAAAATAAAAGCTGAAATTGTTCACGGAACCTTGCAAAAGCAGCACGTTACAATGGTGAGAGAAAATCTGCTCCCTCCCTGTATTGCGTGTAATCACATCCATACGGTCTATGATCACAACAACAACGTTTGTCAGGCGTCTACATTGTCAGCTGAGAAGATTACAAAGATTAAACGGGTGTTTTTGTTTAACTCTGAAAATGTTGGAGTTATCTGCTTTTGCTATAGAACAAACTTTTAATATATAAAAAAACATACTTTCAATGAACTTTAATTTTGTAAGTTACCTGTATTTGTTTGAGTTATTATTACTTAATCAAATCAACCCAACTGCAGTATGATTGATATTACTTGGAATGTACAATGAAAAAAAAAAAAAAAAAAACATGATTTCTGAAAATAAATAAAAATGGAGTCATCTGTTTTTGCAAATGAACTCTTCATTTGTCCTTTTTCGGTGCAAACAGCATGTAAATTGTAACAAACTAAAAGGAAGAGCGTATCTAATTCGGAATGCCTGGTTTTGTCCAGGAAGGGAAAACATAATGATCCCGCACTCTCTCGGATGCACAGATCATCACTTTCTCTCTACACTTCTTTATCTAGAAGTTCCATCAAGCTGAAAGAGGAAAGGTGTCCGTGCAATCAGCTTACAAAGTCTGGCAGCCGCCCCACCTGGGGAGTTTGTGTATGAAGTCTGTTGTCCGCTCCACCCCTCCTCGAGCTCCCGCGCCTCACCACATTTATCCATTACAGCCGGCAAAAATCTAATTAGCCCATGCTTCTCTCCCAAGTCGGACTTCACAGTTTTGCAAGCTTAGCAGTGACAGCTGATTTCATTAGGTTTGATTGTCCTTGCCGAGATCCCACTCGTCGGGCTAAAAGCTTTTTGCGCTTTCTCAGGTTCCACCCCTGTGTTGGGCCATTACGATGACCCGTGCCTTTTCTGATTAATCAAGACAAGTGGCGCTAACAGAAAACTGCTGAACACAAAAGAAGGTGACATCATTTTACAAGCCGATTAAGAGAAGTGTGGAGTGGTGGGAGAGAGAGGGAGTGAAGAAGGGAGGCGAGGTGAAAATGTAATTAAGATGGAGCAAACCGAACTCAAAACGTTGCAGTCACACTCCATGGGCGTCATTCCGGAGAATTCCGTACGCGTTCCAACAATCGAGTGTGCAGATTCCGTATGGAATTCCGTAACTTCAGCACACCATCCGTATCTAGAAGTTTTCAACCTATTAATTGGTATCATGCTGTGATATAACGAGCATGAATAATCAAGGATGAGGAAGTGGTTTTTCCGTTTCGAGAATAAATGAGTCCAGGGTTATATGGAGGGGAGCCGTGTGTTGTGGAGAAGGTCCCAGAGGAGGACCACCCTCACCTCCCCATCCATCTATTTACAGTATCCTACATGTGGGGCAAAAGAGCCAAAGATTCATAGGGTTGACCTCATCGCTGGCAACAGTTATTTACTGAAATGCCGATGTAAGGAGGAGAATGTGATGTATAAATGGTTGCCTTTGAATATAACTTGGATGCTTTCTGTTAGGGCTAAAAATTGATCAAATTGATGAAGAAAATGTGAATATGAAAATATCCAACAGCAAATATCATTTCATTCATAGTCTCCTTATATACAATATATTTTTTTTTATTTCTAATGCACGTTTATTTATTCATTCATTTGCATAGAATTCTGTGAATTCTGAGAACATATTGTCCAAATGTGGTACATTCTTCAATGCTAGAATTAAATTTTACATTTCATCTTGAATTGAATGAATAATGATAAAATAATTGTTGCTAGGTGCCCTGTGTCAAGAGTTTGTTTTAAGTAAAAATATTTTTACAATTAAATGTAAAGTTATAAAATCTAAAAGAATGAGTAAAATGTTGCCAATTTAATTTTAAACTTGCCCTGTGACAATATTTTAAGTAATATTTTTACAATTAATGAGTTATAAAATAATTTTTTTTCTTTAAGATAGGAGTTTAGCATGTGACATGGTGAAAACACTGATTTTCACAAAAGAGAAATTAATCTTGATGCATTGAATACTAGTATTTTGGCCCACCTCCTGCTTAACAAAACAGATAGTGTCCTGCTCTGTCAGGTCTCTGTATTAAGTGTATGAACTATTTGCTCCGGTCTCTCCTGGGTGCAGCTTCATCATGGCAGATTTAGTCTGCTGTCAGCCATAGGACTCAATTAATTGCACTTCAGGATATTACTCGTAACTCATATTTCAGAGCAAGTGAAATACCCGCCTTCTATTTATCTCTTCTAGTGTCTCTCCCTCCTTTCAGCACCAGCAGGCCTCAATGTGGCATTCATACATTTCAAATGGTTCATGTATAGAATGAATGTCACATGCAATATGTTATATGGCTCATTTAATATTCATGCTCTATGTGCCTTTATAAACAAAAAAGGATTGAATGAGAATGCACTTCAGTTCACAGACAGTTGATCAGAAAATCACTTTGCACAAATAGAGAGTACAAAAATAAGGCCTGATATTGAGTCAAACATTTCTGAAGGTTAAGAACAGTTTATGTCATTTGCTGAAAACCTCTTGAAGTTAAAATAATGTTATATTAGCTGTTTTATGGTTGCAACCAATCTTGGCAAAATTTGGAACATGTCTGAATACCGTTTTAAAACTAATCCTAATTTGTGATTCTATTATTTATAGTAATAAAAAAGATTAATTTTATAAATCAAGTGAATTGAATTATTTTAAAAAGACAGCAGAATAGGTTTACAAATGTAAGTATGTATTAGCAAAGTAAATTAAGCTGTCACTCAGTATGGCATACCTAGTTTTGAATCAAATTGCCGTTTATTAATGAAGCTACTGATAATTTTTCTTAAGTTGGATAAGTAGATGTTTTTCAGTGTCACTGACAAGCGCAGTAAATGCAACAATTTGTGTGAAATTACCATCAAGTTATAGAAAATGATCATTTCTACTGTGTCCCTGTTCAAAGAATGTTAAATTTTTCCCCCTAATTGAGGTAAGATCATAACAAAATGTGAGAGAATTTTGGCAATTAAGTGTAGTAATTATTATAATTTGATCATTTTTACACCAGTAAATGTATACTAATTCAACAAATTAAATCAAAATTGTTGAAGAGAGTCAAGAATGCCCAATCTGTGGGCACCACACCAATCGACATGTGACTTTTTTACATAACCCCAGGGCATCTGGAATGTGATTTTCCATGTCCGCTTTCAAAGCGAACAGATTTGGGGTGACCTATAGATTATGCGCAGGGACATAAACGCGCTCAGTTTAATGTCCTGCTCTCCCTCTCTTACGCTCTCTCCGTCCATGTACCTTGAGTGCCGTTTTGTTTACATCCTGCATACATATTAGCTCATCTGTTGGTGTTTGCAGAAACGAGCATGTTGAACATGTAAAAACACTCGAGTCCTAATGAACTGCTTCCTGTGTGACGGTGCGCTGCGAGCTCTCCGATTAACATGCATCTGCAGCACTCCTGCCCCTCAACCACCAGCTGTTTCTCTCTGATCTAGTGCTTTACGGCCACCGCAAACATGATTCATTCTCTAAACTTGCTAAGTTTTGATGTTGGAAGACATTAATGTCTTTGTTTTTGTTCCTTTTTTAATTATGATTCTTGAATTACGAAGTCTTGTGATTCTCTTGGGGGTGGTGGAATATTAATTTGAACACTGTTATTCTAAAATTGAATGTTTTCAAAATTATATTATGCCTCGTTTTCATATTATATAATGGTTAGTTAAAGTTCTAAAATCTGATGAATATTTTATATAAATAACTGATTTTATATTATGTGTGTGTGTTCTGAATTTGGTAATCAAATTCCAAAAATGCAGTACTTGATTATATTACGTTTTAAAAAGGCTCAGATTACAGTTAATTTTTTATGGATTACATGATTAAAATTCTATATAAAATTCACTGGCTCTCATGCATTTTATCTTCTTCATTACAGAAAACAGACCCTACTCCAAACCTCCCATCATGTACTGAAGCCTCTGGCATCTTTAGTCCCACGACAGCTCAGCTCAGCGCAGCCCACAGACGGACGGGGCCACGTGGAGAGGGGTTTGTGGGGCTTTTTCCCCAGAGGAAAAGTGGTGCGGGTGCTGAAGACCAGGCACCTGAACCCGTGTACAGGACTTGAGTGTGTATGTACGTGTATGTGTGCGTTTGCGGTCCTCATGAGACGCGTGTGTGTGTCTGGAGCACTGCTTGTTGGCGACCTTTCAACAGCACATGCACCGACTTGTAAAAAAAAATGTCTTTCTCTCTTGTTTTGACTACTTCTACATCCCACACTTTTTTGAGATTAAAAGAAGTGTTTTTTTTTTGATTAAAATGTCATTACCTGATGAATTACCCTTCTTTATGTGAAGCACACAGCATCACCCTAATCTAAACCTATCTTCAGTTTGTTATTATTATTATTATTATTATTGAGTGTTATCTGCTGATCCCCCATGATTCTGTGCACCAGTGATTCTGAACAGCACAACAGTCTTGACGAGTCTGTGGAGAACTTTGTCCACAGCACCTCTACATGAAAGGGACAAAAGAGACAAATATTATGTGGACAGACTCCAAATAAGACACATGTGCTTCTTTAATAAACATTGTCTACATTTGTTGTTTTGCCTTTAAGAAAGGGATTCTATATCAACATTTCCTTTTTTTCCCTAATTTGTTGTATTTTTTTTAGAAAGTGTAGAAATATTTTCCTCATGTTGTCTTTTCCCTGCCCTATGTTTATTATTCTGGTGTTTATTTTATTATCTGGTTTGTTGTTTTCCATTGTATTTTAATCAGCATTTCAAACAGATGCTCAAGTGATCTTGAAACAAACGTTCTTTGTACGTCTTTGCTGTCTTACTTTGCCCCGCGACAATGTTTTCTCTATTGCTCCTTAACTTAAAAAGTAAAAAAAAAAAAAAAAAAAAGAAAAAAAAAAAAGAAGTGTTCATTTGATGTTGCTATAAACACAGTATTACAGTACTCCCCCTTCTGTTTTTACCCATTTATAAAGACTTGTAAAAATGCTTTAGCGTTTGCTATCCTTACGTTGTTATTACGTGGATACATTTTTAGTGACGAAAAAGAGACGAGAAGTACCCTTATGCACATCCAGAGCGAGCATGCTTGTAAATACAACGATGAAAAATGACACGTATTGATTGAAAATAAAACGCTGCCTCTTCAAATCTATTTTTAAACATTTCTAGCGACTCCATAGGTAATGCAATCACAAATCGGCAGCTATCAATGATGTTGAATCTTGTTTTAAAATGGCAACAGACACTTATCACAGCCTTGCACATGCCACAACGAATAAAACACCCCTATGGACATCTTGGTAGGTTTTGTTTTGTTTGTTTTTTTTCCTTTGAGTAATAAAATTAAGATGGAAACATTTGCTTGTTTTGCTTCAGTTATTTTCAGAGATGTTTTCCCCAAGTTAACTGGTATTTGGCCATTTTGAAATTAATGTATAATAACCACTTGTGTCAGTTCCAAAATGTGACAATTATAGCACAAAGTTTATTATTATTATTATTATTGCTGTACACACGCACACACTACTGATCAAAAGTGTGTTTTTGTAACTTTTTTTTTATCAAAACTACAGTTAAAACAGTAAGTTATGGGCAATATTATTACAATTTAAAATAAGGGTTTTCAATTTGAATATATTTTAAAATGTATTTTTTTTCCTGTGATTAAAAGCTGAATTTTCAGCATTATTATGCCAGCCTTTAGCGTCACATGATCCTTCAGAAATCATTCTAATATGCTGATTTGCTACTCTAGAAACACTATTATTATTATTATTATTATTATCATCATCATCATCATCATCATCATCAATGTTGAAAACCATTGTGCTGCTTAATAATGTTTGTGGAAACAATTATCTTTTTTTTCAGGATCGGTACAAATGGTAGGAACACTGGTTCTTTATAACTTTTTTAATATCTTCACGTCATGGATGTTGTAGTACTTTTTTGAAGCGGAGCGTTTTCATAAATATACACATGGGCCTCGCATCACAGCCTGAAACTCCCATCACCCTAGCAATCCATAAAAACCCACGGCTCTGAAGCTCCACCGTCCCGGGGGTGTTCAACACGAAGCAAACGCGAGCGGGCACCTCTCACCTGCAGCTGCCAAAGGAACTGACCTAATTAGTCACGTACCGTCAAGCCGTCGAGCAGCAGACTACATTTCCCACCGCGACCGCTGCACTTCATCTGTTGTCTGTAGCTGTGTGGACTTCTGGGAGTTGTGGGAAAAGAAGCAGGCCTCCTGACAGAGCCCTGAGAGCCGCTGCCTGAATTGGCCCTACAAACCAAAAAAAAAAAAAAAAAAAAAAAAGAAAGAAAGAGGGTCCGGTTTTGCACTTCAATTAAAGACGAGTCGTTTGATCTACTCTTGATTAGCCCTTCTCCTCCCTAACTGGCTTTATGTAAAGTAGTCAAAGTACTTCATTTATGATTAGTGATGTTTTTAGGGGTGGGATTGAGGTGAGTGTTTGAAACACAATCGCTGCGGTGGACTATTTGATCAGTGGAAATAAGATAAAAACAGAATCATTTGCATACGTTCCATTAAAAACATTGAATCTGATTAAGGCTAACAAGAAGGTAGGGATTAAAGGAGCGGACGAATATGGAGAGTCATACAAGCTTGACATCAGAGCCAGGTGTGTGTCTCTTTTCTCTAACCTATAATCCATAAGTGCAGATCCACGTCAATTAAAAACGTTCATGGAGATGAAATATGACCGTGGCCGGGATCGATAACTCGCGACCTCTTTGGAACGGAGCGGTTTGGACAGATTATTGCCACCGTGACCATGAACGACATGAAAACATTGCAACTTTGCAGGATGTCTCCCTCTTAGAGAGAAGTGCTGAGATACATTTCAATTAAACAAACGCTATATGAACTGCACTGGAGTATTTTAACATCAATATTTTATGTTAAAATGAATAGGTCAAAGTGTATATCATAGATGCTTTTCATCATAATTATCAGTTTTTCATCATTAAAAAAAAATCCTTTAGTTTTGGCAGCTCACTTTAATAGTGATGAATTTCTAAAGTTATAAGAAATATTAGTCTCAGTTCATTTAAGGTAATGAAAAAAGCTATTCATAATAATTACACAATTAAAAGTTTTTAGCTTATTATTTGTGATCAAGTATTAAACAACTGTAACATCCATGACCTGTTTGTTGAAATGGCTTGCTTCAATATCTGTTAAATTTGTAGATTTCTTTCATCAATATACATTTTATATTATTATTATTATAAAAAAAAATTATATATGATAAAAAAAAAACAATGCTTTTAACAGTCTGTATCTCTGTATTTGAAAACAGCCAAGCAAATTCTGTGAAATTTTATATGTTTTAATGGTCTTCCTGTTTGTTGCTTTTCCTTTTGTTCCAAAATAGTGATTTCTTTTTACAAGAAAGCCAACACTTGGCATCCCACACCTTGAGTGTACATACACAATGTTACAAGCAAAACCCATGTGCGCACACACACACACACACACACACACACACACTCCTTACCAGCACTACAAGGCTAAATAAAACCCAAACACAGGTTGTTGTTGGCTGTTAAAGTTGGGAGTATGTTATTGTAAAATGAATGAATAGATGAGTAAAGGCAGTTGAAAGGGAGTTAAAGAGCTCACTAAAGTGGCTGTCTAGTGGGGAATCATGGGATATTACCTCCAGGCTGCATTAAAGACAATTCAAACAGCAGTAAATTTCATTGTTAAAAGATAATAGTGAATAATAGGTGTCTGGATGTGTGTTTGTGAAGACAAAGCAGTGTCTAGGAATGTTCTACTCTATTTCCCCCTCCTCTCTCGCTGAACAACTGAAGTAATAAGTAGAAACAACTGCAACAAATTGCTGCGTTCGCGACTGTTAGTGGAAATGCACCGCAGAGATTTTCCTGTATGGCAAATGATGGGGGTTGATGCTGTTTACAGAAATGCTAATTAAGAATAATGAATTTCTGCAGAGACTGTAGTTTTGCAAAGGTAATACTGTATGCTAAATACTGCCTACTTATGTCTCTACTGTACTTTTCTGAGATCATAAGGTTCGTGGCAGATTAAAAAGCCCATGAAAATCACTTGACAAGTGCAATTTTCTTTCCTGTGCTTACACAATTCCTACCGAATGAAGTTTAGCTGGGACGCTTTTCAAATATATAGACTCTGACTACATCACAGCCACATACCATGATTTGCTAGTAGGCTGCTACAAATTTAAGTAGTCAGTAACATGACTTTGAATTATTTATTTATTTTAAATGCACTGATGGGGAACACGTTCAAATGATTTTACGCTACACGTGCTGTCCCTTAAAAAACAAACCACTGTACATCACCCTTATGACTAACTCTGCACAGTATAAAATTATAATTAAAACTATGAAAATAATGTTAAAAGTAGTGGCGGTTTGTGGCAGGCTTAAGGGAATGAGAATGCATTGTTTTCCACAGACAACTTTTTGAACAGCTTTCTCTCCACTATTTAAAACTGTGCTATTCATGTGCTATATGGTCATTTATTATATGTTGGGTCTGTCTGATTTTACTTCAGACATCAAGTGAAGAGGCAACATTTTGGAGTATCTCCATAGGAGTCGATTCAAGCAGTGTCTACAGAAAATTTTAATGGATTAAAAAAAAAAATAATAAAATTACAGGAGTCGTCTGTTTTTGTTTCAATCTGGAAGGGACTGTACATTTTCCATGATATAACAGAAGTAACGGCAGATTTAATTTTTTTCATATAATAACTAAATAATTGGAGAAGGCTGGCAGAAAAAGTCTGTCATTTCACCAAAATATAAAATTATAAGATTTTGATTGAACATTTTGGAAAGAAAAAAAAAGCAACATTTACTGGAATCGAAGATGTGATTTTATTATTAGCTGTTGTAGTAGTAGTGGTAAAAACAAAAGTGTATAAAGCACAGAAATGCATCACCTAATTTTAGGCATTAGTCATATGACCTGTGCAAGTGGGTCGAGGGACATGAAAACACACATAAATAAGAAATGATCTGCATCACGCCAAATGTCAACCATTTGTGCTCACAGATGTGATTGTTTACTTATTTATCAGTTTCCTTTATCTTACCAGGTAAGACTTTGAAAGTTGCTGTCAGCCGTGTGTGTGTATTTAAGGGTTGACTGGAGCAGTGGCATCATGGCCATATGGAAATTTTGGGGAAGGTGAGAATAGCAGAGCACACTGAAGCCGCCCACCCCCGAGACAGATCCACACATGCTCATTCACTCATAGCTGAGGTGAGCAGGCTTATTTTTACTGGGTCGGGAATCGCGTGGGGAGGCTCACGTAATGAAGCATGGAGCCAGAACTGGGCTACGCCACAGCAGGAAAATGTCAAGTCGCATCTCGCTGCACTGAAAATCATAAATCACCACCTGTACTATTTGCTTGAACCTGCACACACACATCCACGTAAAAAAAAAAAATGAAGGTCACAGGAATGTGCCCTCTTTCCATAGTTCACCTCTACATGGAAAAACTCCTGGAACATCCTCATGATGCATTTGAACTTCTATTTTCCCTTTCGCACACCTGATGATATGGTGTACCCCCAGGGCATGTCATGGGTCCTTTACACATTTCACTAAGACAGCACAAAGCAGCCAGACAGCATGTTCTTCAGGAAAAACATTAAATAAACACAAAATCTGTGTCATCGACTTGTGCGTACGTCTGACTGTGGAGAATCTCCAGTGTTTTTCACCCTGGAAGTCCCACGGGCAAGGTACGCTAGTCGTTCTGCATCGTGACGTCTCGTTTATGCATTCTCCCAAAGAGCTGAGACGGCGGGACGGTGAGTTGAAGTGGACCGCGTAGCGCAGCACTTCACAAACGGGCTGTCAGCGCGTGATAAATGGCATCATCACAGAAAAACCAAACAGCACCAGCGGTCCCTCCAACCAGCCTTCCCAACATATTAACACATTTATTTATTTCTGTGCCGCCGCGCCGTAAATAGGAATGTTTTAAAGCGGGGCAGACTCAGATGTCTGCGGGCGATAATGCTGGTCAGCAGCTCTCCAAGTTCTGTCCACTGCTGCCGTTTCTCGCTGGATGTGTGTTTCATTATTTAGAGCTGCGAGCGGTTGTTTCTTTTGTACATGTTTAAGATTTTTTTCTAGTAGGACAAGTTCTTGAATAAAGAACCTCTTTTATGAATTGCAAGGAAATACACGTTGTAATTAAATTGTTAGCATTTGTATTTTCTATTGTAAACTGACTGTTAAGATATTAGTTAAAAAATTATTCTTAAAATATATACTGTACAATAATACCCTCAGAAGTTTTTAGTTAATAATGTACAATAAGAATAAACACTGAAAAAAATGGTGTAGGACTTAAGTAAATTTCAAACAGCTACAAAGAAATGGAATTAACACAGAATTAAACAAAATTTTGAATATATATATTTATTTTTTGTACTCCATGAATCTTTGTTTTAATATAGAACTTTGAAAAATAATTTATTACAGCGCCCAGCTATAAACTGGAATGAAAACCTCAGATCATTTGGCCAGAAAAATGAGATGAGAAATGTTTTACTTCATATTCAAATCTCTGACTTTTAACTTGAGACGTTGGCATCTTGAGAAATCTGAGAACATATTTAGTCTAGAATTCTAGAAGAGATATGCGATTACTGTATGAGGGTCTGTTTCTGAAGGAAAACATCTTCAATATGCTCTCCATTTAATGTTTATAACAACTAAGACATGATTATTCTTTCCTATTGTGAAGCGGGATGCAAGTTGGATCACTTCTGTGAGTTCCATCTCCAAGTATATGAGAGCACAAGTGCAGACTCAGGAAGACACACTGAAACATGAGGGAAGACTCCCAGACCCAGGATCCATTTAGTTCTCCCACAGTTGGTCCAGTGATCCTGACAACTGATGGATTGTTTTAGTTTTCCTTGTAAGTGGAGCAGAACTGGTGGAAAACATGTTGTTCTTTGTTACAAAAACAGAGACACCGAGAGAGGGAGTTCACACTTCTACAAACACATCTAACGATTAAATGAAGAGGGGGGGATACACACACACACACACACACACACACACACACGGGCAACATTTGTTGGTGTCCAGTGCTAAGGAAAGCTACTTTGTAAGTAGTTCAACATCAGTCAAGCTACAAAAAAAAATTAGTAAGCTCCACTACAATTTACTAACTACAGTATCAATGGGGCAATATATTTTAAATTACACAAATGATCAAATTAAACACCTCACAACAGCACATTTTATGCAAGTTGAAAGAAAACTAATGCATGTAGTGTTTAACTAAAAATTTTGCTACAAAAGACAAGATGCAGCGCAGGGTGCTCCAGGAACTAAATGATGATTGAAGTGAATCAGTGAATACAAGTTCATTACAGTCTGTTCCAATGAACGGACTCATTTAACTGAATCAAACTGACTAATGGGTGATTTTAATAATGTGTTATTAGGACAGCGATAGAGAAATTAGATTGGCATTTCATCAATGTTAACAGATAAATGACAATATATAGTGTATTTTAACAAATGCCACTTGGAATGTACATTTTTGTAATAATTTACAGAAGTTTGTTAAACCAGTATGACTTGAGTTGTGTCACTGAATGTAAATGTATTCTTTTCCAGAATTTATAATGGTTGAAATTTCATAGAAAATTTGTTATTTTTTAATTGTCAACTTCACCATTAATACTGTCCAAATAAAAAGTTTCAATGCGTGTTGAAAAAGTGCAAAACTAAAGGAAGTGATTACTAAAAGATTCCTGATTATATTGAGCAAAGCGATCATGGTAAATCATTTTTACCGCGGTATACAAACTGCAGGCTGTGTGTGGGTGCGAGTGAGTGGCATCTGCTGGTGTCGCCGTGGCGACCGAGGCTCAGTTCTCAGGACCATCTGCTAATGCCGCGTGTCTGGCAGACAGGTCCATACAGGCCTCATCTATTATTGATGCACCTCTCAAAAACATATACACACACATACACATGCAGCCACACCGTTTCCTCAGTTAGAGAGTGTTTATGGGTACATTTACCTCGTGCTTCATATGCCATCAAAGCTGAAACAGACATCGGCCATCTTTTCAGTTGCGTGGAGTCATCGTAAAACATACCTTTCGGACTCCTCATCTCTCTTTACATGTAGATGAAAGCTGTACGTGTCATCTAAAATCATGCTGACACAAGTAAATCTCCTCTATGTTGGATATTAAAGGAATGTGGCAGGTTCAATACAAGTTGTGACAATTATAACAAATTATTTTGACTTATTTGTATATAAGGAAAGAATAAGGAAACGTAATATCCTTACAGTGTGCAATGCATCTATAAGTAAAAGCACTGCACAGAAATACACAATGGCTGAAGGTCTGACTGAAATATTGATAATAAAAGATTTGCAAACTATGACAATACTTCTATTCTTTGCAATGGGTTAAAAATACAGCTTTGAATATGCAGCCACAAAAGTTTAAGATTATACACTACCATTCAAAAGTGTGAGGTGTGAAATCTTATTACAATGTAATATTACTTCTCAATTTTAATTACATTTTTAAAAATGTAATTTATTCCTGTGATCAAAGACTCATTACTCCAGCCTTCAGTGTCACGATCCTTCAGAAATCAGTTTAATTTGCTAAAAATTATCAATGTTGATTTGTTAAAATATATTTATAGTTTAATGTTCTTAGTTTAATTCTTTTTCCCCCTTTTTCTTTGATGAATAGAAAGTTCAAAAGATCAAAATATTATTTACTTGAAATATAAATCTTTTGTATCATTATAAATGTCTTTACTGTTACTGAATAAAAGATCAATATACTGTTTGTGTAAAGCCAATATGAAGTCTGTCATGTCCATTTAAAGCTGATAAACCCATCAATACACACAAGGATACCAGAAAGCAAAATTACAACACTTTTCGAAAGTAAAAAAAATTATCTCTCTTATTAATATATATATATATAAAATATAACTACATGTTTCACATTTCTGCTTTTAAACCCTTGGCTGTAAGAGTATTTCTGTAATTGCTTTTTTTTTAATTGAGGAAAGAGTTTTAATTTTATATGACAATGACATACCACAAAATGTGATAACTTAACATGCATTGAGCCCTGAATTCCTTTAACCTGCCCATCAGCTATGAATGTTCTCCATAAGTATGACTTCATATGCATTGCATAAGGAGGACGAGAACTTTTTGGGACACATGCATCATCTGAACAGTAATATACAAATATGAATGGTTGCTCACATACATGTGACATGTGAATATGTGCTTGTTTGTGGGAGGCAGTCCTTAAAGTGTGAAAATAAGAGATTTCAGATCCAGAGATGAGCAATCGGGTGTGTGTGTGTGTGTGTGTGTGTGTGTATAAAAGTGTGCAGTGGCTCGTCAGGCTAATCCAGATAAAGCAGTGAAGGGTGAGTAAACAGCAGTGGGGGAGGACTGGCACTGTAATTAGCGGGTGGCATATGCCAAAGCTGTCAGAAAGCGTTTGAGCGCGGTGTTAACGTGTGCGTTGCTGCCGTCTGTCCCTGCAGAGGAAGAGGACACAGAGACACCACCACACCCAAACCACACACCTACTGACGGCCACAGACCACAGACACGCTGGATACTATGGTACTACAACAGAGGACACTACACTCTATGCTATTTATTACATGCATTTAAAGTGCCAAATCATGTTTTTCTAGTGGCCTGTACCTTTGTCCCATTTTCACAGAAGTTGATTCAGCTCATGCACCTATTAAGGGAGCAAAAGTGGCAGAAAGAAAAAAAAAAATCTAATTTATCTAACAGTTGTGCTGTTTGTGGAAACTGTAATACATGGGCTCTTTCTAGATTCTCAGGTTTCTCAGACACAGAAGTCATCATAGTTGCTTAAACGTCTATAGCTGTGAACGGAGACAATAATCAAATATCTCAAATATATTTTTATTAGCTCAAATAGCAAAAGAAAAACCTCCACAATATTGTTTTCACAACTTAAAAAAAAAAAAAAAAAAAAAAAAAGAGCGGCAGACAGAACAATGTCAAATTCACTCCCACAGGCGCTGTTTTAGAAACACCCTCACAACAGTTTTTTTTTTTTTCTGCAAAGTGATGTAAAGATAATATAACAGAAAGTATAGTGTTTTCAATGTACACAATTTTTAAAAATAAAATAGATATAAATCATATTTATTGAAAATATTAAAAACTTAGCAGGACACGTAATCAGTCTGTGAAAAGGGTCCATTTTTTTCAGGATTCTTTAATGAATAAATTTCTAAAGAACAGCATTTATTTAATAGAAATGTTTTGCAGCTATAATAGTATGCTATAACTGGCACTTCTGAAAAAATGATCTTACGGACCCCAAACTTTTGAATTATAGTGTATAAAACACACACACTTAAAATGATCAAATATACAAATGACTAATAATAATAAAAAAATAATTATTACACAATCGGATTAAAATGTATTATACACAGAATTTTCGTTTACCATGAAACTTGGCTCAAATAATTTGAGGCAACATGTGATAGACTAATATTTAATCAAGGCTGCATTTATCACAAAAATGTATTTATTTTTTATTCCACTGACACCTGGGACAGATAATTACTCATCTTGTTGCATGCATGTAAACAACAAAATCATACAATAATGGATTTTTAGCATTCAAATATGGTTTGAATATGGATACACGTCTGCTATCTAAACACTAATCTCCAATTCTCCTTTTAATTTAGGATTTATCAATATTGTTATGCAACAGAGGGGTTAAAGCAGATGCTACGTTAGGCCTGGTTTGAAATGATCACTTGGTGTAAATTCAATGCAGTTCCAAGCAGAAATGAACACTAGTGGCAGTAAAAATATTTAAATATTGAAACAACATGAGGCAAAATAAAAGACATGTTGAAACAATATAAAATGACACGGTTACTTCTCATATAATGAGAATGTGTCAATCAATCACTGTGATGACAAGATAAGAAATAAATTGTGCAACACTGATCAATGCAAATTTGCGATTTACACCAATCAGACAAGGAAGAAGCACTCAAGTGTGCTTTAAATCTTGACAAAACCTTAGTGATCAGTGTTCAATAGATCTGCCTGATTACACACAGGAAACAATCCAGTCAAAGAGCACAGTGTTGCGGTACGGAAACAATTACAACTTCATCTCAGCTCAGAAACACTGGAGGACTGTAACAGAGCAACACAGATGAAGATAACAAACAAACACAACACGGACGTTGTCCTTTTAAGCCAAAAGTCAGTCTTCGGAAATGTACGACAGATTTCCATAACAAATTACCTCCTTTTTTTAGCTGTATGTCTTGTGTTTTTTCCTTACCGCATTCCACCATTTATACACCAATTTATTTAGTTTGAGTTTCCTGCCATCAGCCTAATTATGGAAAAGGCATTACAACGCGGTAGCTTTCTCACGACATGGATAAACATAAAATCTGGGCCTGTAAGGGAGAAGGAAGTGCTTTTATTCGCTACAAAAAACACTTCCTCCCCTAAGGCAAAAGAAATGATCTCATAAGCAGCCATTCCAGGCATAGAGATATAAATATAATACATAAGTATAAACATTTAGTGAAAGAGAGCACCAAGTACAGCAAGAGAGAAAAATACACGCCACCTCCAGTTCAGCTAATATGCCACAATGACCCTGCTGAGGTGAAAGAGAGGACAAACCAGGAGCAAAATAAAAAAGCCCACATTAATCAGTATCGTCTTTCCAATAGAACGAACAAGATTCATTTACCTGAAAAGTAATTGACACTATGGATACGTTCACACTGGAGGTGAAATCAGACTCAAACGACAAGTTATATGTGGCCATATCAGCGGTCAATAACAATAAAATTAAGTTTTGTTCCATTGTCAGATTTATTTATTTTTTCCAGATTTTTTTAAAAGACTCCACAAACAAGTGTACTTTTTCCTATTTAAACAATAAGTTGGGAAAAGACATCAAAGGGCTATTTGTTATTGGTAGTTGCTGGCAGGTGAAATTAGGGGGTGGAGCGTTCTCATTCTAAAGAGCATCTGATTGGACAATGATCTGTAGTTCAGGATGGTTCATCAAAACTTTAGTAGTTTTATATATTGCTACTTTTGGTAAGAAACAAATTGTCAAATTACAAAATGTGTCCTTTTTTTATTCAGGAAATTCAAACAAATGGCGTTTTGACGCTCTTTGATGTGGAGTGACGGATCGCTGTATAAACGCTAAATTCAAGCAGCAGGGCGAAGCGCGAGTGCGCGCGATCATCCCTTCCTAGTTTTAACACAATATAAACATGAATGAACATCTCGTGCCTCATATATGTCACGATGCGCTGGAATAATCAGCATTTCTTTTAATGACATAATCCAGGGGTAACACACATCGAGCAGGGGTGAAGACAAACAATACCAGATGCTGGACATAGAAAGACACAGGGCTTAAATAATCAGAACTAAAGGAGGAGATGAATGGGACACAACTGGAAACAAATGACAACTAATTAGGACCAAACCAGAACAGGAAAAACCAAATAAGGACATAGAGGTAGAAACTAGGGCAAGGGAGGCACATGGGGAGCAAAACAAAACACAAGACAAAAGTCTGACAATGTAATCGCTCAATCTGTTTTTCAACCGCGGAAAGACGTCAAAGCAAAATGTTACGTAGCATTTCATTTACCTCAGGCAAGTCCTCAGTGTCTACAGTTCGCTAGAGAAATGAAGTCAGAGAAGATTATTTTGCAAAATATTAGACTATATACTCATATTTTACTTAACCTGTTAGTGATGTCATAATCATTTAATGTATGTTTAAATCTGTTGTTATAAATGTGTTATGAAGCACGTTATGACAGCCACTGTTAAATTAATATATTTCAACAAATAGAAATTATGTAATTTAGAAGTTAATTTAAAAACTGAATTATGTGCAATTTACACGTTTGCATGCATTTTTTTTTTTAAGTTTAGTGTTGATTAATATATTTAAAATAAATTTAAGTTTGGGCTCTGTTGTTAATTATAACCTTTTAGTAATGTAAAAGGGCTCTTTATAGTTTAGAGCATAAGTTGAGGTAGATTAGAAAATAAGAAAAATGTTAATTATAACAATTTATTTAAAGAAAGCCCAATTAGTTCCCCCTGCTGTACCGAAACCATACTGAACAGTGACGTCAAAACCGAGGTACGTACCGACCCGTCATGTTTGTGTACTATTACACCCCTAATACACGTCCTCAAAACTACCTAAACTTGTTGCTTGCTTTTAACAATAAAATTCACTTGATGTATAATTTTATTTTGAGGTGATAAACACTGTCTACCATACCATACCCCCAAAAAAGGTTAAAAGCTAATTTCCCCAAAATACAATACTGTCCCAGACAACACAGAAGTCATAATGACTTTAGAACTTGAAACCTTTTTTACATTCACATTTCACACACGTTCAACAAGAGCTGCTGGTGAACATATGCATGTTTATGACTTCAGTGTTTATTTCTTATCTCCCATTCTCTCAGAGCAAACAGAGTCTGAACAAATGGCAACAACACAACTGGACGATTTACAGACGGACATTTTGATGAACTTTACATGGAGATTAGCCGTAAGATCTTATGTTGTTTTTGTTAGTTGACTTTTTCTTTATCGTCAGACTAATTAAGATTTAGTGAGGTGCAGTGGAAATTAATAACCTAGAACATGCCAGTAAAAACCCTTTCTGTGCTTTCGAGACAGTCAGCAGCACCGGTCCTTTGAAGTGCCTCTTTTTTTACACACGGTTTTAACAAGACTCAGTAGGAAACTGTTCAGAGTTGAACTTTTTTCCTTTTTCTTTGAAGTAAGGTAGAAGTGAGCTCTGTCTGGCTGGCCGTAGAGGAGCTTCTGGGTAGAAGAGGATGTGTGCCACTGTTTACACTTCCTGAATGCTCACTCGCTGTAAACAAAAGCAACAATAATGACCAAAACAATCACAAACCGTCACCATGGAAAGAAGAATAGAAGACTAAATGACTCCAGTGCCAAAGCGCACATCACAGCAGAATGCATCAATCTAACGTGACTCATCGAGCTTTTAAGTGAATGAGTTAATAGTATTACCTAAAAAAAAGCAATCTCTCGCACACCATGAGGAAAGTTAAGGAAGGAATGTGACAGCAACAAATGAGCGCAGACGTTAATTTTGTTTCCAAACCCTTTAACATCAGCAAAGGTCATTCATTAATAATGGGGCAGCACTGGAGCTTTGGGGGCACATGCCTGTCCCGGCACCAGCGACGCATTAGACCACGGCTCAGCGCACTGCTCCTTTGTCATTGCCGCTAATTATCCAGCGAGCCTGTGTGTCGTCTGCGCAACCTTTGCGTTCAGAAGCGCTCATTTATAGTGATACACAGCCACTGTGATGATGTCACAGATATTAAGAGTCACACAATAAATAAAACGCATAAAAACTGATTATGTATGCAAACTGACTTTGCATTTGGGGTCACCATCTAGGAGGTTTGCAAAAAAAAAAAAAGTAAGAAAAATTAATAATGCCATCAGAAATGGAAAAATAAAATGTTCCCACGGTTTCACAGACAAGGCTTAAGCCTAGTCCCAGACTAAAGTGCAAGTCTGAGCTGTTTTAACTGAAAGAAACTTGCACTGACTGATCTTAAAATACATCAGTGCCTTTGTTTTGTCTCTAGATGCACACCAGTAATGTTTTTTTCTAAGGCATGTTAATAAAAATTACTTGCATTTCATAATTGAACAATGGCCTAATCCTGGTTTAGAGCCCTGTCTGTGAAACCGGGCCATTATCACTTTGTGCTCATGCAGATAACACAGGTTTAACTCTAGGCTGTGACAAATACCCAAATGTCAGATTTTGAAAAGGAAAAGGCTATGGAAACTTTTCCATTTAAAAAAAAAAAAATATATATATATATATATTATAATAATATTATTATTATTATTATTAATAAATGTTTTTTTTTTTTAAATACCGAAACCGAATGATGTTTGTTTCTGTTAAAGAGTTCTCACACATGCAGTTTTCTCCTGAGGCAACCAGAATACCATACTAAAATACTTTGAGAGCGTTTCCTGCATTATTCACTCGCCATAACACTGCTAGTGATTCTAGAGTGCAAAACTGAGCACGATCAGTGTAGTCTGATTCCCAAATGAATCACACTTTTGAGTCAGTTCTTTTTAATGGACCAACACTCTTAAAAATAAAGGTGCTTAAAAGGTTCTTCACAGCGATGCCACAGAAGAACCATTTTTGGTTCCACAAAGAACCATTCAGTCAAAGGTTCTTTAAAGAACCATTTATTTCTTATTTTTTTATAATCTGAAGAACCTTCTTTCGCCACAAAGAACCTTTTGTGAAACAGAAAGGCTCTTCAGATGTAAAAGTTCTTTATGGAACCTTTTTGATAAAACGTTCTTCTATGGCATCGTAAAGCACCTTTATTTTTAAGAGTGAAAAATAACAATAACACTCAGCGGTCTAATGTCAAAATGATCGGAATGGCCAATCAAATTAAGTAAGGTGAACGTTATGGTTCACAGAAGCCACAATGCATCAGTTTAATGGATAAAGAGTGCGAGGTAAGATGTCAGTAAATAAACATTTAATATTTGACAGCTTAGTTTAATAATGTTAAACTAAACTCAAATTACTAAATTTTTATCAAATCTTTTCAAATTTTTGCATTTTAGACTGAAAATATCATGCACAATATTTGTAGTTTAATAAATGTAATTTAAATTAATGTAATTTGTAATCTCTGCATATTAGGCGTACCGCATAAAATTAAGAGTGAATATAGGTTTATTTAGCATAAATATGCATATTTTTGTGCCAATATTGTTCAAATGCATGACTTTACAATAAACTCTAGTTCCTTTACAACTTTATTTTTTTTATTTCTTTACATTCTTCAAAAATTAAAAGTACATTTACAAATACAAATGTGTCACAAAACTAACTTATTTGGCACATTGACAATTTTTTTTCTAATACCTACTTCTTTAAAAGTACAAAAACAATGCATAATTGAACCTTTGCAAAACAGAATGGTTCAATTCTTTAAGATTCCCATTCCTAAATAGGAGTCAATACTATGATCTGAAAATGGTGCATGCAGTAATAGCCTATGACACAAACTACAGCACAGAACTTTTTTTTACAGCCTGTGAAAAAGGGGCTCGATACATACTCGGCCCCTTATGAAATATTAATCTCTGGCTCTTCCAAATAAAGAGTTTTATATCTGCTTGTTTATTTTTCCATTCACTTGCTCCTTTCACTCTCAAAATCATTTGTAATGCCACAGTCTCTCTACTTCAGTCCATTACAGTAAATTGGTGAACCTGGCAATCGTAAAGGCGAAAGTGGCCATGAGATCTGTTAAAAAATTCACCAGCCAGCACGACAAAAGTGTCTGTTCAGCAAAGAGTTGGGGACAGGATAAAAGCTGTATAAACACGTGTCAGAGCAGCACTCAGAGGAGGGGCCGACTAAATCCAAACGCCAATGATGAATTTGCTTTAAATAACTTATTTTCACAGTGACAGAAAAGAAATGGCAAAGTGACCTGTATCCAGAAATGGAGAAACATATTGCAAGGGAAAAAAAAAACAGTAAATGGATAAATTGAATACAAGTGAGAGAAAGAGAGTGTGCTGCAAATAACTGACAACTGTTAACATTTAAATCATATTAGACTTATTCTTCTCTCCTATATACTGTAAAATTCATATCATACACACTATATATTTATTTATTTATTAGTGCTGTCAAACGATTAAAGCGCATCTGAAATAAATATTTTTGTTTACATAATGTGTGTGTATATATTTATTATGTATATATAAAAGACACACATATAGCATATTTTGAAAATATTTACATGTATACATTTATATTCATATAAATTATATTACATAAATATAATTAATATATACAATTAACATTTTTCTTAAATATATACACATGTATGCGTGTGTATTTATACATACATAAATATACAGTACACACATTATGTAAACAAACTTATTTTGGATCTATCGATACACATATATATACAAACACACATTATATTATAAATGATAAATATTATTAAATTGTACATTATTTACAGCTACTTTTGTATTTGCTAGGCCATAACTGTAAATAATATTTTGTATTTCAATTGAAGTATCGAAAAAAGGAAAACATACACTCATAAACGTTAAAACCTGTTTTGGGGGCAAACATTGCCCCTTTAAAAAAAAAAAAACCCTTCTAACACGATGTGTCCCACAATTACAACAGTACAAATGCAAATAAACTAATAAATCATTAATTTATACATTTTTTTCATGTGGGACACCTGGAGACCTTCAGTGGCATTTAAAAATGGCATAGGATACACACATATATTTCCAGAGATTATTCCATCTTCCTCCTATGCCAGACCACAGCGACGTCAGGGAAGAAATGGACTGTTTGACCGATGGGTACGTACAGCGATTCTGAGAGCTTTCATTTGGCCCCCACTGTCCATCGTCTGGTTCAGGAGCTTTTTTTTTTTTCTTCCCAGTGTTCATTTGGTGCGGCTCCAGCAAACGCCGAGGTGCTTCGATATCACAGGCATAAGGCAGATTTGGAGCGTGTAAGCACAATGTGCTGCGAATCAAATTACGCTGGTGCTGTGCTACACGTTCTGTGGTCAGATTAGCATGGTGTTTGCAGAAGCCAGTGGATGTCACAAAAGCTGTCTGTTATTACAGTGAAAGCAAATCAGCAAAGTGTCATTAAAAGCAATCCCATGAGCACCTAATGGAGGGAAAGATACATCCGTAGTTTCTGGAGCACAAATGCAATTTAACAGCATGTCAAGGTGACCAAGCATGCACTCGGTAGGGATTTTATTGCAGTATTAGAGTGTTGTAAGTGAGGCAACTTGGATAAAGAGGAACACTAAACAAAGATGGGCGGCAATGTCAAACGCTCAATGGTGCCGTAGGGAAACTAGCTTAACTGCTTTTCAGAAATGTGCATGTTTTACTAAATACCCATTGATAAATATGTTTAAAACTCCCTTAGAGAAAATTAGCAATGTTTTACAGAACAAATAACACAAGAATAGCTCACCACCAGGGGTTTAAAACCATAAAACTAGCAAAAGCAAGCATGGTTATAATGGAGGAAGGCTGTAATGTCTGTGGCCTAATTTTGAGCTCAATCTCCAATCCACTGCTTCTGGAAGCAATGAAAGTTTGTGATTTAATACACAACAAGACTCAAAGTTAAGTTCATCTGCACTTATTGTGCATATATGATCATTTCCAGATCAATAATGTAACCCAGATTTGGGGGAGGCTCAATGAGTGTCTACAATAAGAGTGTCTACATGTTGGTTTTCTTACGGTTTGGAAAAACTTTTGCCATTTTCAGGAAAATTCCAATTTAATGATTTAAATTTTTTTTTTTTTTTTTAAATATCATGCAGTCCAAGTAAAAGTCAATAAATTACTTACATCTTGTATACATGTGCACATTTTTAGTTATACTTAAAAAAAAAAAAGATATTTATGAATTAATAATTCATGAAATATTACAGTTTTAGACAGTCAAACCACATGACATTTTAGAACCTTGGTTAACCTTGCCATCAAAGGTTAAATAATCTTATTCTTATTTTTTTTTTTTTTAACGACAACGTAATATGTATGAATGTAACAACGACTATATTTTTTGGATCAAATTAATATTACTGATCAGCAGTCACTATTCTGAATATTGGGGCACATGTCATCCTAAATGGTGGTTACAGGCCATACGCATTTATTTGATGTCAAAGCTTAAAGCATTGCAGTAATGGCATTGTATGCTGATCACTTGAAGAATCATCTTACCTTTCATGGTCCATCACATCCTCTTCAGGATCTCCGCTGGAGAGCGCAGGACAGGCTAACACCATCTCATCATCAGAGAGCAGCTCACAACCTGCCAATAAAGACAAGATGACATGAAAAAGTGGAAAGGAGATGCACTTTGTAATGGACAGCATCGAGATATGAAAGACTACGTGTGAGCCAAGCGTTCTTCCCTGGATCAATTTACATATTTTTACAGTGGCTTTTTTTAAAAACTTGAATAGTTCATTTAAATAAAGGGGAGCTTTTAATGTCCACCTCTGACAAACGGCATTCAATAAAAGGAGCATACGCCCGTGTGGGGCGAGATGGGCTGCTGCCAAATATTTTTGAAATGGCTTGTGCCGGAGCAATCTGAAGATTAAAAACATCTCTTGAATTACAATGACACATCACAAAATAAAATTAATGCAGTATTTTCATTATAAGGATTGAGTTCCGGAGTGTTTGACCATCCATTAGTTGAAGGGGGAAGGAACGACACCAGATACAACAATGATTCTGGTGTCAAAGGCCTTTTAGGCAAATATGCAGCATCTCACTCCATGTCCTTAGCGAAAGGAGAGAATCCAGAGCACTACCAGAAAAACCAAATCAATTATACTGCTAAAGAATATCATCATTAATTCTTATGCATGTCGAAAGAATAATAATCTTTACAGTACACTGAAAAAAAAAAAAAAAAAAAAAACTAAATTGGTGTAGAAACAATTTCCACTGAAAAACTGCTAGTAAATGTTACAATTATAAAGAAAAGCAAGCAACACACTGAATTAAATGTGAAACTGTACAAAAACTGAAATAGCATTTTTTTTGTAAAACATATTCCAAAAATCTTTGCTTTGTTAAAAAAAATTTTTTTTTAAAGTTGTAAATAATGTCTGTCACCAGATTGAGGAGTCCGGGTCTAGTTTTTCACTATTGATCATTTGCATCATTAATAAACGGCACAAAAAAAATAAATAAATTGTATATAGACACTTTATATTTTTATCCTATGTGGCATCTTCAAACTTGAGAACATACAGTCCTACCAAATGTGTGTCAAGCATTTTAGTGTTGTCTATGAGCACACAATTAACCATTTAAAAGAGAAAAGCCATTTAACATGTACTATATTTAGAACAGAAATTCTTAAGAGTGTGATGTTTTTAAGGGTGAAAATAACTGATTATTTTATAGACATTCAAGTACTGAGACTGCAGGACAATGCAGTAGAGTAACCTCAAATGTAGTAACTAAATCAAGTGATTTTTGACAAATATTTCAACGAATCATCCTGCCATGCTTTTTTAATCACTTTACGTTTTTCATGTATAAAAGTATTAATAATACAGATAGATGCGACGCTACAGAAGTAATATTAACAAAAACACATGATAGCAATTTTTGCCGGGACTGAGATCTCGTCTCTCATCGCGAGCTTTGGCGCCACCGTGTGGATACTCCGAAGAACAACACTTTAAATAAAGTCACAACATGCAGTAAAAGTGGAATTTAAAAGTGCATTTATGTGTGAAATTCAATACATTATTTGTTGGTACCGATATCTGTGCAAGGAGAATAATTTTTCAGGTAAAATTTTATTTCAAACAAGCAAAAAAAGAGAAACTTAAAATATATATATTGGCAACATAGGCCTATATTACAAAAAAAAAAAAAAAAAACACTTCAACAGAATCGTTTAAACTAATTGGTTAGATTAGTTGATGTTATTTTGGTGTCTTGTGTTATGCCTCACAATACATATAGTTAAAACTACATTTTTTGATAAGACAAACCAAAATAACATTAACTAAGCACACATTAACTAACCAATAAGAGAAACATAAATATTTAAATGAAAGTTTGCTTGTACTAATCTGAACGATGTCTGAAACTTTGTATTGTGAGCAATTCCTGTTTTTATTTGCCTACTCATGAATCGCTTGTATTCCTCAGTGGCAAGTTGCTTTGGATAAAAGGGTCTACTAAATGAATAAATGCAAATGTAAAAGTGATAGTTCATGAATGGAAATACAGGGATGCCCATTCCTTTATGAATAAGGTTAATTCATTTAATGTATACATACATGCATAACAATTTAATATTTTACTGTAGAGACATTAAATGTGTGTTAGCAAAAAGTAAGTTTGCGGAAAAGTACTTTAGTCAAATTTTGTTCAGTTTAACTTGTTTCAAAAGTTAAAAACTTTAAAGAGCTTACTGTCTGAATCCTATGCAAACACACCTGTCTAAAACTATACTGTAACCACGTTACACACCTTTAAACATAACTAGATTGTCAAGACAAACGTAGTAGTTTTAAAAGCTCAAAGTTTGAAGATTTTAAGGCCATCCATCTATAACATTGGCTATGATGTTTTGTCAAAAGCCCCTGATCTTTTTGAAGATAGAATATGTTTGACTTGCCAAATAAAATATGTTTAATAACTTAATTTGTTCCAGAAGTAGTAGAAATGCACTAGAAAGCCATGCGCCGCTGGCTGTAGAAGATTATAATTTACCGACCGTTTGACAAAATTCGGTCTGTGATGAATGCATTTAGCAGCAACCGTGTAAATATGTGCGTTTACATATGATGTCAAACAAAGAGAACATTTAATGATGTGTTTTTACTCCAAATTCACTTAATATCATCAGTCGAGTGTTTGAAATAACTTCCTTTTGCATGGTTTCATATCAGAGAATGAGGCTGAAGTCATACCATTTATAGTATTCTATACAGTGATAGAAAGCCAAATCAATTAACATTGCAATAATAAATATACTTTCTTCTCATAAAAATACCCGAGATGGCTTGAAGATCACAAATGAATGATTGTCACAATTGTATGATTATTGTATTGATGTTTAATCAGGTAAAACTTCTATATCAACATTTTACTCCGCTACAGCAAAGGCTGGATGCCTCGGTCCACACTGTAAAAAAAGGAATTACCTTTTTTTTTTTTTAAATCAATTTAATATTTTTTTTAATAAAACCTTAAACATTTCTAATGAATGGCTTCCTGCATGTTAACAGATCAGCCTGCAGTTTTCTGTAAAATACAATAATTATATTTATTCTTAAATACTCTGTTTTGTATATTAAAGTGAAACAGTGTTATTACAACATTTCTTATTTTGTTGAACTTTTTATATAGTAATAATATTAGAACATTAATGTCCGGTTTAAGTGATGAACTGCAATACTTGCGGTTGTTTTTAAAGATGGTAACATGTTTTATTCTCTGTGTGGCCTGCCCTACAAATGTAGCACCAGTGCTATATGTAAAGAAAGTTTACGTACAGCCCTGCATTACATGTTCATTCCTCTAAACACAGCTTTGATGCCCTGTTTAAATAGCCAGACTGCAATCTCGATTCAATCACCCAAACAATTCCTAAATGACAAGACTCCCCAAGACTATCCGATAGACTGCCCTGCTGAACAAAAAAACAAAACAAAAAAAAAACAATAGAACCCTGCCCAAAACACAATAGAAAATGTAATGGATTTAATGGTTATAATTGGAATTGTATTGGTTTTAATGGAAACTATAATGGTGTCTACTGGTATGTGATGGATTCTATTGGTGGGATGTTAAATCCTATTGGAAAAATACCCAAAACACACTGCAAAAAGCTAATGGTTCATAATGGTATTTTAATGGAAACCACTGGAATTTCTGTAATGGTTTCTATTGGGCTTCTATTGTTTTTGTTTTTTGTTTTTTTTAGCAGGGTGTGCCCTTTATCTCTTATATAAGCTCCTTATCTCTTCCTAGCAACACCCCTGATCTATAGTTTGCTAGGGTGTTCGCTAGAGTGCTGCTATGCAATTGCTATGTTTTTTTTATGTTGTTAGCTTACTTTAGCATGTTGCTAGCATGTTTCTAGCATGACTCAGGTCGATGTACTGTAGGCTACAGATATTAGATGGAATGGACGCTAACATGAGTTTAAAAGGGCATACATTTAGATTTGACGGTTGGAGTTTGAATAGTCTTTTGCTCATTAAACATTCCCTCAGTATAAGCCTATGGATTTTTCTGAATTTTGATCGTCCATTTTAGGAAAACCACAAGTTCGAACAGTTAGGCTAGTAGCCTAAAGATAATATAGCCTAGCAACTACGGGTTGAAAATATCGATTTCTCAGTTTTGATCGATTGTCATTTGATTAATCGATTTCGAGAATCGGTCTGTTTTCGGTTGATGAAGAACTTATTGAAACAGCATTTTATTTGTAGAGCGCCTCCCATGAAATAAATCATTATCTTTGTTACTTCTGATATGAAAGTAAATTGCGTTTTGGTTATCTTTCATGTAACGTTAGCAGCGCCTCGGTACAAGCGACCGATCCACTTCCAGTTTCTGCACGATATGAACATGAATGGACATCAGAAGGGATGCTGAAAGAAACGGTACAACTTACTGAAATGTACAGGCCGCAGGCCTCATGTAACTAATCGCTCACAGAGGGTTTCAACCGCGGAAAGATGTCAGTGAATCTTGTAAATAGCCTGTCACGCAATGTCACATTTACCACAGGAAAGCCATTCATTCATTCAAAGTCCATAATTCGGGCCTTTTGCTACATTACAAGTTCATTAGCCTATATTTTTACTTAGCTTAACCTGTTCCTCAGTATTTAATGTAGGCCTACGTTTTATAAATGCGTCATGAAAACAAGTTTCACTGTTTAAACGTGTACATTTCCACAACAAACTGGAGTAGAAACATGCTATTATTAGAAAGTTATTATCATAGTCTAATAGCTACATTTTTATTATATAATAAATTGTTGTTATCGGTAAAACACTGCCTTGTGTGTTTGTTTACAAATCGTTTTAATATAGTAATGTAACCTACAAACTGACAGGATTTATTTAAAGAATTAGGCTATTTGAGAAAGTTTTTTTTTTCCTTGAAAAAATACATGTAGGCCTAGTAGCCTGTAAGTTAAGTGATTCTCTATATTACACATAAAAAAAATTTTAGTCTCCGAATAATAATTTAAATGGAACTGAATTGAATTAAATCGAATTGAAATCCACTTACTTGTAGATGAATGCTGATGGCACCAAACTCCAATGAAATAAATATGAATCATATTTTTTTTGAAAGGGTTAACAGACACCCCCTGTGTAATAAATCTACTTTACTATTAGCTAAAAATCGTGCAATAGTGTTGTCATAAAACATCACGTCAATGTAGCGAGCCTACTAACAGTTTTGAGGTGTAAAGTCGCGCCAAAAGACAGTGATGCGCTTCAATTAGGCTTCATTTGCAGCACCTGTGTCACTCTCAAGCCCGAAAGGAAACTTTCGACCTTCACATTTTTTTCCGCTTTTATTCGGAAAGCCGTGAAGTTCTGTATGTGTATTGTTTTTTTATTTATTATTTCTTGAAGATGCAGAAAGCCTTGAAGAAGTATTTTGTAAACATGGACGAGTATCTGGCCAGCATCGGGCTTTACCGAAAAATGATGGCTAGAGACGCGTCCTGTCTGTTTCGAGCTGTTTCTGAGCAGGTAAATTTTATCAAAGTAATCTCAAACTGTACCTTTATCTGTGACATTCAGAAGTTTTTAAAGTATGAATTTTGAAAGTGGTGTATGCTGTAGCATAGCTGGTCAAATTAGTAGCTTGACGACATTTTTATGATTATACCTCTCCAATGAAGCACCAGGTGTTTTGAGATATGCTGCTAAACTGATGTTTTATTTTGTTATAAGCTTTATTACTCCCAGAATTACCATCAAAGAATAAGGAAAGAGTGTGTCAACTTCATTAAGGCAAACAGATGCAACTTTGAGCCTGTGAGTGAATTCAAGCTACACAAACAGAAACCTTTGTACAAACTGTCCTTAAGTTTAAACATTATAACGTGTTGTGTTATGGTTTTACCATGTCTTTCAGTTTGTTCAAGGATCTTTTGAGAAGTATTTGGAACGTTTGGAAGATCCCCAGGTTTGAATACAGGGCCTTTCATCTGGCTGCTGTCACTAAAATATTAACAATGCATATTGTGTTTTATTTTTTGCATCTTAATGATTAGGCTATTTAATGCTTCAAGAATCAGAATAACTAAAAAAAAATGGTTATCAGCCATGTAAATGTGGGTTTTCTTATTAATGTCCTTTTAATATCCCAAATTCAATAGGAAACCACAGGTCAAGTGGAAATAAAAGCACTGTCTTTGCTGTACAGGTATGCTTTGCATCTCTCTCTCTTTCTTTAATCTTGGGCCTTTTTGTGAAACATTATTAATCTGTTAAAGTAACCATATTAAAGGAATAGTTCACTCAAAAAGGTAACGCATCATTTACTCATTTTCATGTCGTTTCAAACCCATACGTCTTTTTCTTCTGTGGAACAGTTTGATTTCTGAAGGACAATCCTAGCTGCTCTATTTGATATGCTGTGAGGTATCAAAATTACAAAAAGGAGACTCCTTTGCTGTGTCCCAAGTCGCATTGATAGTTTTATGTGATAAACAGACCAAAACTCATAAACTGTTAATCTTCTCGTCCACCAAATATCTCAAATGGACTACAAAAAGTGTACATGCAGTACATGTGGACTACACTTATTTAAATACATTCAGATTTAAAATGTGGAATTTTGTGCCCGTGTTCACATGTGAATGGTCTTTGGCGCAGGCGGTGCTTTGTCATTTACAGGTATCCAGGTAAGCCGCCAACTGAGATTGCAGAGGAGGACAATTTGCCTAAGGTGAGGAATTGGTTAATCTCCATTAGTTCACATTCAAAAGTTCAAGTTCAGTTCTAATTAGGTTTTGCTATTCTGACCATGAACTGAAACAGCAGCTGCGGTTACAGAAATAACTCTGTAAACCAAAGCAGTATATATAGCTGCTTGAGGATTTTTTGCTTGCTTGCCACTATCTGAACATTTATGAGAGATTTGACACCATGAATCTGAGCAGGAAATTGTTCCATTGACGCCTGGGAAGCTGGACCCCTGACTCCAGAAGTTACATAGTGGCCATCAAATGAGAGGGGGTTTAGTGGAATCCATCAGCTCTAGATATTTTAGTGCACAAAATGTATATCATGCGAGTGGGATGTCTGAGGCTGAGATCAGTTTTTGGTTTGCAGCATTCACACAGTCTTCTGTTCTGGTTCCATCCATCATCTGATTCTCTTTTGAAATTTGAAGAAATAAGATGACCGTTTTAGTGTTTCATTTTTTTTTTTTTTTTTTCTATGCTTAAGCATTACGTCGTTGATCAAGTACTATGTAATTTGTGCAGCATTCATTATATTTCCCAGCACATTTACCATCTTGAATTCCACCCCACAGATTTTGTTGTGTTGCTCAAACAACGGCCACTATGACATTGTTTACCCCAAGAACTATCCAGTGGATGCTGCAATATGTCAGGGTGAGTTAGCAGTTCATCAAGCCCAAATCATGTGTATGATGCATCCTGAACAATCCCAAACTGTAAACATTTTGTATCTTTATTGTAACATCACAGTACTGGGATGGTGTATGTGCTGCTTTGTTTTTTTTTTTCAGCGCTTTTGTATGAACTGTTGTACACTCATGTTCTGGGAGTTGAGGAAGAAGAGCTGCAGGTGGCGATGGAGGGATTCAAAGGAGGAGGACGACGATACCGAAACAGCCAGTCTATGTGCAGTGAGGACGCAGGATACGATACCCCAGAAGACCGCCTTCAGAGGTCTTCTCTTGTTTCCTGTCTTTATTGTAGTCTCTGTCTTCCTCAATGTTTCTCTTTGTTGTTCTTGCTATCTCTAAAATACAAAGTGTTCTTTCATCATGGAGAAATGTTGAAAGCTCACATGCCTTGAGAGTATAGATTGAAAGCAAATGATTGACCCAAAATTCTGTCATTAATTTATCCTCATGATGTTCAGACTCATGTGATACACAAAAAGGAGATGTTTAGTAGAATGTCTTAGCTGTTCTTTACTATACAATGAAAGTGAATAGGGAATGGGACTGTCAAGCTTCCAAAATGCCAAAAAAAAAAAAAAACGCCTGCAGAAGTAGCCTATACAGCTTCTGCAATTATATTCCAAGGCATATGATTACTTCATGTGAGGGGAAATACTTTTTTTTTTTTGAGATGAGTATTACCTTTATTCAGTAGAAGATTCTTTAAATTGGTCAAAAGACTTTACTTACAAAAATTTTATTTTAAACTATATTTTAAATGATTATATTTCACAAATTACTGTTTTTACTGTATTGATCAAATAAATGCAGCTTTTATATATTGCAGATTCTAAAACTTTGAATGGTATTGTACTTTTTCAAAAATAGTAGCTTGATTTACATTTAGTCATTTAGCGGATGCTTTTATCCAAACGACTTACAAATGAGGACAATAGAAGCAATCAAAACCAACAACAGAGCAATAAAATGCCAGTGCTATGACAAGTCTTGATTAGCCTAACGCAGTACACATAGCAAGGATAAGGATTTTGACGTGCGTTCTTTTCGGCTCATTAAAGATTAATCTTGCAGCCACAATCTAGATTAATTGTAGAGGTTTGATAGTACTGGCTGGAAGACCTGCCAAGAGAGCATTACAATAGTTGTGTAGCATGTTCCGAAAGAAAGGGCCTGATCTTCCTAACGTTGTATAAAGCAAATCTGCAGGATGATATTTGATGGTAGTTAAATTTAGAAATTATGAGTAGTTTGTAGCTTGACAAGTTACAGGCAGGAGCAAGTAGCTTTTCCAACACTGCTGGTCGCTTTATGCTTCCATTCTTTAGAATTCCATTTGTGTTTCACCAAAGAATGTCTTAAGTTTATGTACATAGCGTGACTTTGTTCCAGAGAAGAATGGGAGTCGAGTGGTCACAGCCGCTCGGAAGACAAAACCAAAGCTGGAGCTGAGGACCAGAAGGTGACTAAAACCATAATTTAAGAGATTAAGATGTTAAACTTTCACTAGTATTTGACCGGATCTCTTTGCTCCAGGCCACAGAAGGGTCAGGAAGACTGGCTCTGCCGTACAAGGTACTGAAGGCCTTAGAGCCAGAGCTGTACCGCAACGTGGAGTTTGATGTGTGGCAAGACAGCCGCAAAGGTTGGTTTACTTTACCTCGGTTACTTTTTAAAAGTTTAAAAGATTCTTACCCTAAATTAGGAGTATAATATTTGGATAACTTTAATGTGATGTGCTTTGTGATAATCCTGTGTTATAGAGCTACAGAAGACCGATTACATGGTGTTTGCTGGCAGACAGTATTTTTTAGGAGATAAGTGTCAGGTGGGACAAAACCTTGCATCAGGTTTAAATGTTAACATATTGCAAATTGGCATGCCATTTTAATTTTTTTTTGTCACACCTCTTTCGATAAAACAGACTCTTGTTATGGGTTTTTCCATAATAATGAATCCTATTTCTGAAGCATTTCATGTCCCTGCAGCCTCTGTCATGCTCATGGTTTTGTTTCCCAGGTCCGCTTGGATCCAAAAGGGAAGTACTACAATGCCTTCATTCAAGAAGTAGGGACTCAGACCACTGCGGTGACAGTGTTCATTGAGGAACTTGGGGAAAAGTAAGCTGTGTCCTTCTGTACTTTCTCACAGGCAGACATCCCTGAGTATCTTTTAAACCTGCTCTTTGATGTTTTAGACACCTGGTTCCCTTGACCAATCTGAAGCCAGTGAATCCTGTGCCAGCCTGGAACATCACACCAAGCAGAAAAGGAAATTCCTACAACCATCCTGAGCAGTACCCCGGAGAAATAGGTTTGCCTCTTCAACTTCATTTGTATTGGGATGTACAGTAAGGCTGTTTTTCTTTAATTTAGTGGGTGATTACTTGTTTTGTGTAATTAAGTGCATGTATATAAAACTGCTGAACTTTTAAAATACTAAAACATTGAGTATGCATGCACTGCTGGTGTTAATCTTAAAATGAACTGTGTATAATAATGCTTATATTGTTTATATTGAATTTCAGACAATGGTCAGATATTGGCCTGTCATATACTTTGTGTGTCTATAGTCTGATCAGCTACAACATTAAAACCACTGACAGGTGAAGTGAATAACATTTGATTACATCATTACAGTGACACCTGTAAAGGGGTGTGATATATTAGCCGGTAAGTTATGAGTTAGTTCTTGAATTTCATGTGAATGAATGGCCAAGCAAAAGATCTGAGTGACAAGGGCCAAATAGTGATGGCTAGACTGGGCCAGAGCATCTCCGAAATGGCAAGTCTTGTGAGGTTTTCACAGTATGAAGTGGTTAGTACTTGCTGAAAATGATGCAAGTAAGGACAAGCCAGCATCAGGGTCATGAGCGCCCAAGGTTCATTGATGCACATGGGGAGCGAAAGCTTGTCTCGCAGAGAGCATGATCACACAGAGAAGCTACTGTAGCTCAAATAGCTAAAAAAAACAACTTATTGCCAGCCATGATAGAAAGGTGTCGGAGCACAGTGCATGACAGTTTTCTGCATATGGGGCTGTGTAGCTGCTGACTGATTGGAGTACCCATGATGACCACCACACTACAATGGACACATGAGCATCGTGATGCACCTTGCCACACTGCAAAACTTGTTCAGGAGTGGTTTGTTTAATGTGTTGTCTTGGCCTCCAAATTTCCCCAGATCTCAATTCCTGGGCCAACAAAGCTGATCCATGGAGGCCCGTCTCAAAACTGGCAGGACTTAAAGGATCTGCTATAAATGTTTTGGTGCTAGATGCCACACATGTTTAGAGGTCTTGTAGAGTGAATGCATTGACTGTTTAGCAGCATAAGGCGGACAGACAGAATATTAGGCAGGTGGTTTTAATGTTGTTGCTGATTAGTGTGTAGGTCTGTTACTGGTAGGTACCAGATTTATCAGCAGGGCACATGAACAGAGCAGATTGCATATTATTGAGTCATGAAAGTTTTCTTCTTTAAAGACCCAGAGCTGCGTGGACGGCGACGGTACTTCAAGAAACCTCGTGGTAAGGAGATGTTGATGGCAGTGTCTTTCAGTCGTCCTCAACCTGGCTTACCTCCCCGTCTGCAGCCCGGGCCAGGAAACATTCATCCTGTCCGTTCTCCAGGGGTACACGGTCCCGCTCCACCACCTGCAGGTCTGGCCTATGAACACTACCGACCCCACCATCCACCGAGACCACCACGTGGCTACGCCCCACCCAGGTTAGACACAAAATTCTTTACAGATGCTTATTTGTTGTTGTATCTTCTAAACATATAACCTGTCCTTACTCGTTGTATGAATCTGGTTTTTATTTTTATTTTTTTTGGTGGTTTTTTTCACACGACTTTTGGTCAGAAGTTCAACCCGATTCCTGAATAGGCACCATCTTATTGGACCAGACCTAGCCTATTATCCCAGTCCCAGCAAGCGCTGCTACCAGAGTTTTGATAACTACTCGTTCAGGTCTCGGTAAGAAAACATTTACTTTAAAATCTACATCAGAAATGGATAATGCTAGAAATGAAACAAACTATAATGAACCTGTGATGGATACAGTCTCTTTAATATAATGTATTAAAATATTTTGAACTTTTTTTTTTTTCAACTTTAAAAAAATGTGTTGTGGATATTATGAATTATGACTTAAAGACTTTATGAAATGGTTTTACAAGTGCACTTTTGCTGCTTGTTTGCTCATTTCAAGTATTTGAAAAAAAATGTTTTAAGTCATTACCCTTTTGTTTACCTTCCATTTGAAAGCTTGTTGCACAGAAAATGGCTATGAAGACATTTTCCAAATTTCCAGTTTCTTCCCTTTTTTTTTAATCAATTGATTACTGGAAAAAGCAAAGGAATATGAATGTTTATGCTATCAAAGACTGTGTCCGTGTACTTGCGCTGGCCAGTAAGAATAGTCATTACAATACTAATTTCTCACTAGAAATCATGTTCCTTTTGTGTAAAATTATTTTCTGTGAATCCATTGCATCATTTTCAATATTGCAAGATGTTTCAGTTGAATTTTATATTTTTTTTTCTTTTCTCAACAAACTGCTGACAAAGTGAGTTAAATTGTGTATGTATAGGAGTCGTCGGCGGCAGATGCACTCTCTGAATAAAGAGTGTCTGAGCTGTGTTCCTGAGCCAGGAGAGGAAACCCAAGACATAGAGGGAAGTATCACCTTCTATGAAATTGAGGAGACTGATGAGAGTGCCTTCTCACCAATACCAGTGAGACACCCAGTTCTACTTCAGTAACCGTTGGGAGCATTAAAGGGATAGTTCACCCAAAAATTAAAATTCTGTCATTTACTCACCCTCAAGTAGTTCCAAACCTGTATGAATTTTTGTTCTGCTGATCACAGAGGAAGATATTTTGAGTTTAAAGTTTGCAACCAGGCTGTTTTGGAGCACCATTGACTTCCATAGTAGGAAAAAAAATACTATGGAAGTCAATGGTGTGCCAGAACTGCTGTTACCCACATTCTTCAGAATATCTTCCTTTGTGTTCAGCAGAACAAAGACATTCATACAGGTTTGGAACTACTTGAGTAAATGATGACAGAATTTTCATTTTTGGGTGAACAATCCCTTTAAGGCCTGTTCACACCAAGATAACTACGTATATTAGCGTCTACACCAATGCACGATACCATTATGTTTGTTAAAAGTTTGCTGCTTGAAATGCTCAAGCTCTTTAAAGTCAGGTGGATTCCCTATTCACAAAGTCAGAGCCATCATTCAAATTAAAACTTTATACTTTTGTCCTTGGTGTGATCAGGCCTTTTAGGCTTTGACACTAAGATAACTGTTATGTCTGTCTCACTGTGTATCTGAAGGGTCAAGCAGTCTCCAGCCCCATGGTTCCAGGGGCCACTGCTTACTGGGTGCCAAGAGTTCCCAGTCCAATTCCTCCCTCAGGCAAACAGCCCATGACATCATCAGAGGAGGACCCTGATGAGAGGAGTAATGCTGAGGACCAAGGTACAGCCAAAATGTCTCATGGCTCTGTGTCAAAACCAAATGAGCTGACATCTACCCACATGGTCTATTATCTATATCAGGAGTTCTCAAAGTGAGGTCCATGGACACCTGCAGGGGTCTGTGATAGCCAGGGGGTCTGTAAAATTATTTTAGTGCCCTATGATTTGGTAAACGCGGACAGAATCCAGTCAAAAAAATATAAACAAAAGTAATTTACTCAATAGCATGTAATTTCATGCAAATTTGGGATGAATTAATCCAAATTATGGCTGTACATTTGATTAAATTGCAATATGGACTACTGTCTGTCTGTGAATGTTAAACCGCAATGTTAATATAAAGTCTTCATGTTAATAAATGGCACAGTTTTGACTACTAAACAAACTCAAGCACAGTTTGGTTTTCACAAGAATGGTTTTCATTTGATTTACATTTTAGTGTTTTTTATTTTTTTTTTTTAAAGCTGCAGTCCGTATGTTTTGCCTCTCTTTCGCCGTCTCTGTTTGAAAACCTGTAATTGCAGCTCTGTGCAGAATTGTCTTCCGTGCACGGGGTTGTGATCCGGTGTTCCGGCACGGCTCCAGCGCAGATGAATCTAATGTTTTGAGGTGAATGTGTGGCAGTCAGTCACCGCACCGGTGTGGATACTGTACTCCGGAATCACAGATTCTAGCCTACGTCTTGGACCCTATTATATGACCCAAATAAGAATTTTCACCATACAGTGGGTACGGAAAGTATTCAGACCCCCTTAAATTTTTCACTCTTTATTGCAGCCATTTGCTAAAATCATTTGTTCATTATTTTTTTTCCTCAATGTACACACAGCACCCCATATTGACAGAAAAACACAGAATTGTTGACATTTTTGCAGATTTATTAAAAAAGAAAAACTGAAATATCACATGGTCCTAAGTATTCAGACCCTTTGCTGTGACACTCATATATTTAACTCGGGTGCTGTCCATTTCTTCTGACCATCCTTGAGATGGTTCTACACCTTCATTTGAGTCCAGCTGTGTTTGATTATACTGATTGGACTTGATTAGGAAAGCCACACACCTGTCTATATAAGACCTTACAGCTCACAGTGCATGTCAGAGCAAATGAGAATCATGAGGTCAAAGGAACTGCCTGAAGAGCTCAGAGACAGAATTGTGGCAAGGCACAGATCTGGCCAAGGTTACAAAAAAATTTCTGCTGCACTTAAGGTTCCTAAGAGCACAGTGGCCTCCATAATCCATAAATGGAAGACGTTTGGGACGACCAGAACCCTTCCTAGAGCTGGCCGTCCGGCCAAACTGAGCTATCGGGGGAGAAGAGCCTTGGTGAGAGAGGTAAAGAAGAACCCAAAGATCACTGTGGCTGAGCTCCAGAGATGCAGTCGGGAGATGGGAGAAAGTTGTAGAAAGTCAACCATCACTGCAGCCCTCCACCAGTCGGGGCTTTATGGCAGAGTGGCCCGACGGAAGCCTCTCCTCAGTGCAAGACACATGAAAGCCCGCATGGAGTTTGCTAAAAAACACCTGAATAAGATTCTCTGGTCTGATGAGACCAAGATAGAACTTTTTGGCCTTAATTCTAAGCGGTATGTGTGGAGAAAACCAGGCACTGCTCATCACCTGTCCAATACAGTCCCAACAGTGAAGCATGGTGGTGGCAGCATCATGCTGTGGGGTGTTTTTCAGCTGCAGGGACAGGACGACTGGTTGCAATCGAGGGAAAAATGAATGCGGCCAAGTACAGGGATATCCTGACGAAAACCTTCTCCAGAGTGCTCAGGACCTCAGACTGGGCCAAGGTTTACCTTCCAACAAGACAATGACCCTAAGCACACAGCTAAAATAACGAAGGAGTGGCTTCACAACAACTCCGTGACTGTTCTTGAATGGCCCAGCCAGAGCCCTGACTTAAACCCAATTGAGCATCTCTGGAGAGACCTAAAATGGCTGTCCACCAACCGTTTACCATCCAACCTGACAGAACTGGAGAGGATCTGCAAGGAGGAATGGCAGAGGATCCCCAAATCCAGGTGTGAAAAACTTGTTGCATCTTTCCCAAAAAGACTCATGGCTGTATTAGATCAAAAGGGTGCTTCTACTAAATACTGAGCAAAGGGTCTGAATACTTAGGACCATGTGATATTTCAGGGGTTTTTTTTAATAAATCTTCAAAAATGTCAACAATTCTGTGTTTTTCTGTCAATATGGGGTGCTGTGTGTACATTAATGAGGGAAAAAAATGAACTTGAATGATTTTAGCAAATGGCTGCAATATAACAAAGTGTGAAAAATTTAAGGAGGTCTGAATACTTTCCGTACCCACTGTATATTGCCATCTGAACAAGTAACAAGTCTGCCACGTTTGTTCTGCCCAACTGAGGAAAAAGAATTACAATAAATTGCACTCCCAATGATAATTAAATCTAACGATCGGTTAGCTCATATCACATCTAACCGTGCAAATTATTGTTATACTTCATTCTCAAATTATTAATGTTAACAACATCAGCATTGCGTGACACTGAGTATCGTGTGTATTAGCATGTAGATTTCAGTTTCTGTACAGTCTAATCTCTAATTGTCATACCATTCAAATTTCACGTTAAATTCTTTTAACCCAAAAAGCTAACTATGCTCCCTTCGAACTGGTTTTCTTTAAAATGCAAATCCTGTGTAATCCCAGGCTATCAGAAGCACATTTAAAACTGGAATATAATTTAATTTCATTCTCACATGTTTCATATAAACGCAATACTTTCTGAAAATGATACATTTAATTATTCCAGCTGCTGTGAGAAAAGGCTATAGACGATCCGCCACCTGCAGGATCCTCAGATGAGAGAGCCTAGTGTGACGTAATGATGCAGTGCCATGCTCGAATTTCCCACAAAAACCTACCCGTACCACTCAAATTACAAAACATTATTATAAGCTAACCGTTGTGAATTGGGCTAAAGTGAGATGATAGTTTTGAACACTAGCTGGTTATATACTTGCTCAAATATTGATTTCGGATCATTTTTAACCCAAAAAAGTTACGGACTGCAGCTTTAAGTTAATGATTTATGCTTTCGTTTGATTACCACCAGTTTTCGTAATAAATTTGTACATAAATCCAGACAAATTAAGACAACTTCTTTTTTTTGGCTATTTAAAAAAAAAAATTATATTAATAATTGAAATGGAAAACACTGAATTTGGGAACAATAAAACAGAATTTGAGAAAATATAAAAACTGATTTCATAGGGCCCTAAAAATGTAATTCTTCTTGAACTAAGAAATCATTAAATTGTATAATTAGAGATACTTTTTGACTACTACAGTTTAATTTAACCATTTAAAAACAATTTTACAGAAATATTCAAATGGAAGTTCCAGTGGCATCTAAGAGTACAAATTGTAGTGAGCTTATGCTTAATCAGTGTTATAATTATAATGTGGTCTTTGGAAAATTGTCTCCCCTGTGTTGGGTCCCTGGCCCCAAAAAGTGAGAACACCTCATACATAAATGGCATTTTTGCGTTGTTAGTACTACGCATCATTAATACTGGTATATTGTGACACCTCTAGTCTTCAATATTTCAATATTTGTGGTATAATATATTTTTAATTGGATGGAACTATGAATCATAGACTCTCTCAGTGCCCTTCGCTCAGGTATCGCTTTTTTATTTATTTTTTTTCTTATCGATGTTGTCAAATCTGGCTCTGATAATTGTGTAAACAAATTTCCTTCTTATTAATAGACCTTGCATAGTGTCATCTTCCATTTTAGTATTCAACAAGGTCTGACATTCAGTTCTCCATTCACCACTTCGGACAAAGGCCATGAAGAAAAAGAATTAGACACTGTTCAGGTCCCCCAAGTTGAAACTCATGCTTGCAATTGATCTTATATACATTTGGTAAATACTGATGTAATGATTTGCACATTAAAACCAACAATAATTCAATGCAGAAGAATTTTTTTTAACGCTACAGCTGAAAAGTGGAAGTGCGCAACCATTTTAAAAGTGCTGTCTTGGTAGGCAGCTCACCGGGCTTTGACACAGCCCATATGTGATATGATGGATGGCGGTTAATTTTAACTGTTTGTCCTGACTAGGTGAATACTCTGAGGAGTACATCTACTCTGCCGCAGGTTAGTTCATTAACCGCTACATTTTTAGTGAAATTTCAGCTTTATACTCGTCATGATATCCTGTGTGCACTGATATTAAAAACGCATTTCTGTATTGCAGAGGCAGGATATCAGAGTCCATCGGTGTATGCTGCAGCAGCAGAGTCTACCACCAATCTGGTACTGTCTTCCAAACTTCATTTGTTAAAAATGCTCACCAAAATGCTAATACTGTAGCTGACAAGAGGTCCAGTGAGAGAACGTAGAGTAGATGTGCTCTGCACAGGCTCTCCTAAACCAACTTCATTTTCCCTTTATTTGAGAATACGGAAAATGTGACTACACTCATTAGATGAGTGATTGTGGAAATGTTTAAAATTGCTTTTGTTATAAATGAAGATTGCTAATCGGATTGAATTTTGACGCATTTTGCAGACCATTCAGGAAGGAGGTTCTCGTGCCGGGTCACCACAAGAGGGTGTCGCTACCTACAGTTACTCACAACAGGCATGTATTGTTCACAGTATTCATAAATTTGTTACACAGTTTTGCCCTGCCTTGGAGGGGACATGTGTAACTCGATCTTTTCAGGTGGTTGTGAAGTCGTCTGTCCTCTCCTCTTCTCAATCAATCAACTCTGCCCCGGCTGCAATCTTCACATCAAACTCTTCCTCCTCATCCACTGGGAGCTCCCAGACCCCCCCGAACCCACTGCAGCCCAACAACATCTTAACCCCTGGACAGCCACCACCCCAGAATGTTCTGGGCAGGCCTGGTACACAGTTATGGCTTTTTAAATTAATGTAGTGATTGTCAAGGACAGTCATCAAATACTAGTGTTAGCGAAGGAGATGACTCTAGACACTGTTCCTCATTAGTCATTGTGTAGTTTTATCCATGCCGTTTTTCCTGAGCAGTTCCGTGGTTTGTCAATGAGCTGGGAGAACCTGTCGCCATGGCGCCGCCTCCACCCTACTCTTATGACCCCAATGGCAGTGACCTTCCAAGAGGTCAGAGGGAACCACCTCATTGTCTAGTATTTGTGCATAATATTTTCTGCATATTTGTTTTTGTTGTTTTTTTTTTTATCTCCACAGATTGCAAAGTGCTCCAGTACTACTATAATTTGGGGGTTCAGGTAAGTGGGTGTTTTGCCTTTGATCTCCATATTGAGACTTATCTCTAGAGACTTACAGCATATGTAATGTCCTGGACTTACATTTAGGCATAACTCACACAAACTTTGCCTCATTTATTAGTAATATGTGGCCTCGTGTCTTTTTATTAAACAAAAGCAGCATGGAAAGTCATAAGGAATTAAAATATTAATACTGATATAAAACAATCATAATGTGCATCTATAACTATTAAATGCAGTGACGTCTTATGAGTGCACAGAAAAAATGAAAATTCTGTACATCAGTATTAACAATACTGACAAAAGTCATAACGTATGACTTCACGAAATGCATTTTTTTTTTAATTATTTTATAATTTTCCTTTGGTGCACTTAATCTTTTTTTTTTTTTTTTTTTTTTTTCCTTTCATCAAAAGCACTTTCTTTAAAAAAAAAAATATCATAGTTTAGATATACTGTAAATGGTCATGTTCTACACTAAATTTAGCCTCCATTAGAAGGGGCATTTCTGCTGCGACTTAAATGTAAACTCCCACTCCTATGATTGGCTAACATTTTTGCATATGAAATGATAATGAGATGAACTAATCATGAAAAGTGTTGATCATAGCATTATATTTTGATGCAACTGTAGTAGTAGTATTAGTATCTAAGGTCGCAGCGCTGTACTATAGCCAAACAGTCATGTCTGCTGGACACATGATGCAATGATCAAATGCTTTCATCATAACTAACAGTGCAAATATGATATAAATAAAAGACTGGTTAAGCAATGCAAACCGTCATCGGCTACATTTACATGGACACCTTTTGTTTCCAATGGAATTAAATAATTCTGATTGATTGAATCTGAACTTACTTTTTACATGTACGCTAAATAAAGTGTTCAAGTTGATGTGCGCATTTACAGTATGTCACAAGCTTCAGTATCGGATTTGATCTTTTGAAATGGACACGCTGCGTGAATATACAGAGTTTGCAAATACTGTTCTCCTACCATCGGTTCTTTTATTACAAAGAGCAGACTTAATATTTGATCTATTTCGGGTCCTAATTAGGAGACAACGAGCACATAAAGCTTTGTGCCGTGCTGTTTTTATTTATCAAGCAGTAAAATCGCCCATTCCTGTGGCCAAAACAAGCCCTCTGTGGACGAGTATGTAGTGAGGACTTATGGGACATTGTTCTTCTCCACTTCACAGACGATGAGTGGAAGGAGAATTTTAGAATAACATGAGTCATTTACAGTATGACGCTTCATTCTACAAAAACAACAGCTTGTTCCATGCATCATACAACATTACACCATTTCTATATCATTGCGCATGCGCAGTAATTTTCTAGTTTTGGTTTTCAATCCAATCAAGTTTTTGCATGTCCTCCTAATCAGATTAGAAAAGGTCCTCACCACCCCTTCCGATCCGATCAATTTTATTCAGATCGAGCTCAACTGGATCGATTTAAGGTGTTTACATGAAGGCTTTTCAATCCGATTGAACTATCAATCTGATTTATAACGTATTATTTGTATGTAAACGTAGCCACTGATTAGAATGGGAGTTTTGGTAAAAATGTAGAAATCAAATCACTGTTCTTGAATTGATCCAGAAATGATAAATAGATCGCTCTTTGATCGCTTTCTGTATACAAACAATTATAATACAGAACCGTTTTTCACGTTACTATCAGGAACGGTGTTGTGAAGCTGATTTAATCGCTGGCTTGATTCACCAATGCATAAACAAAATTGAACCACTGTGTGACAGTGTTTGTATAAGAGCCCTTGCATATTACAGGTCAAATAATACTAAAGTAACTAACAGTTGTCAGCAGAAACCAAATAATGTGGCTTACTGTCCTCAATGTACATATACATTTAATTGCTTTCTATGTGATGCATTGATGTTTTTGTATTTGTTCCAGTGGTATCAGCAGAGTTACTGGCACTCTATGGTGCACATGCAGCAGGTGTATCCTCAGCAGGTTGCAGAGGCTCAGTTCCAGCCGTACCCGAGCACTGTTCCCACTGCTGACCACACGGTCCCCCAGGCCTACCATGATCCTGTCCGCATGTGCCCGCATCCACAAGGAGACGTGGCCAGCAATGGTAAGTCATCATTACCGCAAACCTCCAAAGCTTCAGCTTTCATGGTCATCTTGAGCTTGTCATACATCTACTCTTATTCGACCAAAAACATTTTTGTCTCTTAGACGGACAGATTAAGAGCTTGTCGTAGAGGTGATTACAGTACATTGGGCAGGAAATCCAAACGTTCACCTATCTTTCATCAACCTCAAATATGGCTTATTTGAAATTGAAACCTGCAAGTAGCAGCAACTTTACATGACCAGTCCCTCTAACATTAACTTGGATAAATGTGCACTATTGGGTGCATATCCAAGTAGGGATGCAACGATACCATTTTTTTTCAGAACAGATCCAGTACTGAAAATTCAGAGTATCTACCGATTCCGATCCCAGCGCAGTTTTATGAAAAACAAGTAAATAATTTTATAGTATATATTTATGTATAAATATAAGACATTTCTTTTAAATGTATTGCACAGTAATGAAGGCAACAACATATGATAGATAAGACAGAACAAGAAATATTAATAATCTTTCATTGTGCAAAAGTATTATAATACAAAAGGGTATGGCTCCAAAACAGAGCGGCACAAAGAGCTTGTGCATATCCCATGCGCAGAATGATGTATTTGAAGCAACACAGAGTCAGTGCACAGCGCTCCGCTTAAAAAAGATCAAAGCAGAAAGGGAAGAGATATTGATGCGTAGTGTATTATGTCTGTGCGACAGTTTGAGCCTTTATGTTTTAAATCTCAGTTATTGTACGCTCTTGAAAAGAGTTTCATCGTTTTGACTGTAGTAACCGAATGCGACATGCAGTTTGAATGCTAAATGGAGGATGACAGACAGCCACAGTGGAGAGAAGAGTTTACGTGAACTTGACTCAGGCTAAATATTCATCTGTACCTCACATTAAACTATGGAACGGCTTAAGAACACTTGAAATTTTATAGTGCTTTGTTTTTGTGCCTTTCGTGGGGCTTAATGATAAAATAGAATAGTATATCCACAATATCGGATTTGGATTGGTCTTGTCTGACCGATACCGGATCTGGTAAAAATGCCACTGTTGGAGCCGATACTGAGTATCGGATCAATGCATCCCTATATCCAAGTGTTTGTGTGGAGCGTAGAAGCTATTAGCGCAGGAAATGGAGGTGCCTTAGAAAACGGTCTAATAATGCTCTTCGTGGATTTTCATCTGTGGAATGCGCCGCTTCTGGTCTTTTGCCAGTTAATCGACATGAGCAACATGCAATCAAGAATTGTTTATAATAGAGTACTTAATTTAATCGAGGAATCATGAAAGGCCTACTACATTTTAAAAGCTCATTATGATATGTATTTAAGTAATGTATATAACCGTGCAATTAGTCGACTAATGGCTTAAATGAACGACTGCTAGTTGACTAGAAAAATCGTTAGTCAGGGCAGCCCTAGTACACTCTCACCCTTGCCCTCCTCTCCTCAGGCACCCCTCTGGCCATGGAAAGCTCTCCTGCGGTGGTCCCCGGCACGGTGTTCTACCCCCTGGTGCAGGAGCAGTGTGGTCAGCAGCCCCTTCACCCCTCCTATGATCCTTACATGCCTGTGCTCTCCACAACATACCACTACCTCACGCCCTGGACGCCCAGTGCCGGCCCACACCCCCGCATCCACCACGCCACATACTGCCCCTCGTCCTCTCACCCCACCGTCAACTACATCACCACCCCCACCCACCCCACACATCTGCCACACTCACAGTTTGTCTAAGTCTCGTTTACCAGCAGAAATGTTCTTGTTTATGTTCAGTTGTTAGTTCTGTATTGTTTTCACAGACGAATGGTTATTTAGGGATCCTGCAGTGTTACTTGGCACTTAAACAGAAAGGCAGGACAGAGTAGGTGTGCTTTTACCACCCCGCACATTCGCTCCCCAATTAACATCATTTAACATTTAATAAGCATATATTGGATTTTTTCCCTAATTATTTAAGGATTTTAAAAGGTGACAGATTCTAAGTGTAATTAGAGTTCCCTTCTCATTTGCTTTTACAAATGTTTGCACACTTCTAGAATGTAGTCGTTTAGCAACACACCAGGAGTTCAAGCCTTAGGAAACCATTGTCTGTTGTTTTTCTATGTCCAAAAAATCACTACTTATAGCTGCACAAATAAAAAAATAAGAAACCAAATCAAGTTGTTTCCAAATCCATGAAGTTACAAGCTGAAACCTATTTATATGAGAGAAATTAACTTTCCATTTAAAGCATCCTGAAATGTAGCAAATGATATTATAAGAAGATGAGTAATGATGCTGAAAATTCAGCTTTGACCACAGGATTAAATTTCATGTTGCAATATAAAAATAGAGAAGTTATTTTAAATTGTGACGTAATATTGTGAAATATTAGGTTTTACTGTTTTTTTTTTTTTTTTTTTTCTAAAATAAATGCAGCCTTGGTGATTGTAGGAGACTTCTTTCAAAAACAAAAATCTTGATTTCTGAATGGTTGTGTTTGTATGTATGTGAATCTTTAAAGCTACATTAAGCAGTTAATTATTTGCTATTATTTGACTTTGTGATTAATACTATGCAAGACGAACTGGTTACAATTCATTATCTGGATAACCATGCAGTTGCTTGGCAACTTGATGAATGACTCACATTTTCACAATCTGATCTTTGAAGCTGCCCATTTTGCTTGAAAATATGACCCATTTCCACACAAAACAGGATATTAACACGTGGAACACTTATCTATTGGGAATTGATTTAATTGTGATAATTGAGCAATTTATTTCAGAAGACAGGCCAGATTAGTTCACCCCTTCTCTTTGCTTTGGTTTTTTTTTTTTTTTTTTAACCAGTTAGAGCTGAGCTAAGCTTAGCTTTTTAGCTAACGAAACACACAAAGGGAAATGTTTAACTGTTTTTAACTTCAGCAAGATGTGGAGAGACTTTTTAACTGGTTTCATCCTCGGTCTTTATTTAAACTTTTCTCTGTTAGCTTCTTTGAGTAAATCTCACTGTCCCAATTGTCGTCGTAGCAATATTTTCTACAATAGTAGCCTAAAAACTGCCTTAATGTTAACCAAAAGCTTGTGTGGCCTTTGTGACATCATCTGAAAAGTAAAGTCTTTGAGAGGCAGAGCAAGTTATTACATTTCAAAGAAAGATTACATTATTCATTTTTTTCAATAACATTAACAATAACACCAGAAAAATGTAGGCAGGGTCTATATCATGTTGACTTTAAAAGCAGCAAAAAGTGTAGTTTCAATCATTAGCGATGTTAACCCAGGTATGTTTTATTTAGTTCATGTGACCACAAAACAAAAAATGAAATAGAAAACCTCTGAAGCTACTATTTGAAATCGAGGTATAAAAAATCTTCACCCATAAATTCTACATGAAGTGTAACAAAAACATACCCCTTATGTCAAAAAAAGAATAGAAAAATAATTTGTTAGAAAATAAATTTTACAAAAAAGACATTTAGAATCTACTGTAGATAACTTACAGCTTAAATTAAAACCATAATGCAGCAACACAAATGAGAGGTTACTAATGCACAAATGGATGTGATGTATTATTTGTGACTGGTACAGTGTCTAGAGCAGGGGTGGGGAACGTTGATCCTGGAGGGCCACTCTCCTGCAGAGTTTAGCTCCAACCCTAAAAAATATATATATATATATATATATATATATATATATATATATATATATATATACCTAACTGCATCCTGAAGACCTTGATTAGCTGGTTCAGGTGTGTTTGATTAGGGTTGGAGCTAAACTCTGCAGGGACACCGGCCCTCCAGGATCAATGTTCCCCACCCCTGGTCAGACCAGTCATGACAGAAACTAACTCTACTAAGCTCCTGGTATTGAGCAAACTCTAAATATTACATCATGCGTTGTGTTTTTAGGAGCCAATTCACTATTTAACACCATTTGCTATAAAACATCTGTGAAAATATATTACCAGTCATATAGATGCATATTTTTAAGCTTCATTTGAAACCATTTGGTGCCCTTTATAAACATTTAAGTGTAGACACAAGTGTATTACAAAGATGCATATGTCTTTAGGTCCACATTCTGTTATCTTCTGATACCATAATATCACTTCAAAATCTGTAAATAATTGACATTGTATCAGACATTTCTTATATTGGTTCTACTTCCACTTTCTGAGCTCTAAAAAGGACTTTCTATAGTACACACTAGGGCTGGGCGGTATATCGAGTTAGTGAGATATATTCTTTATAAGCGATATGGTATGAAGCAATACTGTTAATATTGATGTACAATTGATACGAGCGCATCTGAAAATATTCTAGGGAGGACACAGACTGAACTGCTGCGGAGAAAGTGCATAATACAATTTTTTTCTACATTTGTTATAATATACATTTTGCTGAAATATTTGTAGTTGGACAATAAATGTGACGTTGAATTTTAAACCTGCAAGTAAGTGTATTTGTATGATGGCACTAACTGTAAAGTGTAATGGGGTAATCAAAATAGCCTTTTTAATTAGTCTGTGCTTTTTATTTTCATTTTTAGTTTAGTAAATTTAACTTCTGCTTTCTAGCATTGCAATCTAAAAACAAAAATAATGCTTTTAGTGTAATGTGATTTTAACCCTTTTTTCACATAATATATGCCTACATGCTTACATTCACTTTATTTGTTTAATCCAAATACAAAATACCGAGATATATACCGTACATTAGCCAAAAAATACCAAGATATAAATTTTTGCTCACATCGCCCAACCCTAGTACACACGTGTTCAAGTCTGCAGTTTAAGCTTGTTTTCAAAAATATTGCACTAGCGTTGACAATGAAGGACGTTACAGCACCAGAACTTAGCATGCAGTGCAGATGGTGCGTAATTTAGAAGTAAATGCATCTTGTTTAAAACATTAACTTATGGCCTTGCAAAATAAACACAGGTTTTTAACATTGGATGGAGTTGTGCAAGAGGGTTGCTACATTTGTTAAGGGTGCATCTGTGCACCTTCCCATATAACAAGTACTTGAAATACATATTGCAAGTACACATACTTAAGGGTGCATCCAAGCAACTCACATAGAATATTTTAAAGAGCTCAGAAGTGTATAAAGTTTTGCTTTCTTTGGGATTTTTGATGGTTGTAATATTCTGACATAATTTTGCCAATAAAATAAAATTAAAAAAACATTCATGCAAAAACAAAAAAATCAAAGCTACAGGAGGTGGAAACATAGCCCATGCTCATTACTATTGCCACAAGGGGGCGAATTCCAAAAGTCATATTTAAATGTTCTGTGCAACGAAAATGCAGCTTACGACATTCATAAGCTGATTTCCTGAAAAGTGTAATGCAGTCCCTGTAACGGAACATGCCTACTTCCCTGCTAATAGTATGCGAAAGGTAAGTCAAATCAGCACTGTCCGAGTTCACAGTATTCATAAAATGTGAAAATTACCTGGATGACCTACTACTTCTACCAATGCTTTGAAGTGTGCAGAGATGGACGTTTTACTAACCCGTAAGGCCAGGTGAGAGGATTCGTAAATTATGGGGAAGTGACACGACTGATGATGTTGTAGGTCATATGTTAATGCCAACATGGTAAATGTAGTATGTATTTATGCTACACATATGCATAGATCATGGCTCTGTCCAAAGTCAATTCATTCCAAACTATATGAATCAAAATGATGGATATGAATCAAAACCATTTCTATTTGTAATAGTATTTTATCTGCTCTGTTAATACTTCTAGGTACCTTATCCAAATTTAGATTTTTAGAACGCACATTAGCTTATTTTCCATCAACCGGTTAAACTTTACAACAGTGCACCAAAATTCAGTCTGCTTTTTGCATGGGCTTGAACAAAAACAGCAGATGGGGTGAATGAAAATGCAAATCCACTGTCTGACAGCAGGTGGTGCTTATGGAAGAGCAGCAAAAGCTGTTTCCCTGGTGGCTGCTGTAAACAAAGCAGCATTGCAATGAAAAGGAACATTCAGATGACAAGAAAATGCAATGGAAATTTGTTTTAAGGCAGTTGGTTCCCTTCAAAGATGCATTCATTCAATTCATTTATGCTATGTCTGCATGAGACTGTAACTAGCTTACTGTTGGACAGTGTTTACAGTGAGTTTTTCCAAACGCGGTAAGTTAATCAAAAATGTTTTTAAAGGGGTCCTATTATGCTTTTTCATCTTTTTGGGCATAAAAAGATTACAAAGTTACAAATCTCAAACTCCAAAGGGAGATATTTCGTTTTTTTAAAAATCCCTTTTCAAGAACTACAACGAACGGCTCGTTTGGACTACAAAGCTGTTTTTCTGTATTTGTGATATCACAAATTGACCCATTAGAATATCATTAAAATAAATCCCGCCTACGGCAATTCGAATGTTTGGCGGGAGAACACTTGGTTGAGCACTGCACATTTCAAAATCAAAACCCGGTGCGGGTAATTTTATATCACTGTATTTCTGAAGGAAACCGACTGTTTTCAGAAAATTTTGGATGTCATTTTCATTTCATCTTGCATGTAATGTCTGATAAAGCAGCGTTTGTGAGCGGAGCTCTGTTTCGTGTACAACATTGCAATTCATGTTATAATGTTAGAATTAACAATAAACAATACATATTACCATTGCACTTATCTGTACATAGTAAATGTAGTTATTTTTAAGCTGTTGTTGACATCATATCCAAAATGTGATTTAGCCACACAAAAAACCAACAACAATAACGTGACCACTTTAATATGTCTTGCAATATCCGTGCGATCCTCTTGTTCAATATTCTCGGGGTCTGAATTGATATGGCAATATTGTGTGTTTCTCAAACGGAAGGCTGCATCCTCCGGAGGTCGCATTTGTAGGCTGCATACGTCACAAAGAAGATCTTATTATAGTATATTAATGGTTATAAATTTGACTATTATTCTTAGTTAAGTGTAAATTGTTGTAATATGCTTTTGACTCGCAAATGTAATGCTCGGTTAACTGAAATAAACCCGGCTTGATGACGTATGCAGCCTACAAATGCGACCTTCGGAGGATGCAGCCTTCCGTTTGAGAAACGGCCATTGACTAACTTGCTGCTTTGGCAAGGGGCGGGGCAGTACTGAAACACCATCTAAGCTGTTCGCCAATCACAACGCACTGGGACAGCTAACCAATCACAACACATTTCGTTTTTCGGAAGGCAGGCCTCCATCAAACCCAGAACTAATCAAGCCGTTTGTGCCAGGCTGGGGAGAGAGGTGTTGTAATAATGTAAATTCTGTGAAAAATAATGCAATTTTCGAACCACCAAGCATGAGAGCATGTTCTAGTACACCCCAAAACAAAATCAAGACTTTGTAAAAGAGCATAATAGGACCCCTTTAATGATAATTAAAATATTAAACAGTAATATTACACGTCTAAAATTGTATTGTGGTTTGTTCAAACTGCAACCATTTCTGTTTGAAACCCTCAAACTGGAATAAGCTCGGTGACACCTTGCAAATCTTCAGTGACCCCGGGGTTGGGAACCACTTTTCTATATAGTATGAATGTGTGTAGTATGAATGTAATCCGGACATATTCATGCAACCTAACAGCATCAGTTGCGTCGCTTCACTGGTATATTCTGCTATTTTCCTATTCACAAATCCTCTCCCGAGGCCTCATGGGATAGTAAAGTGTCCACTGGATGCATACTTCTGAACCTTTTGCATACTGTTTTATGAATACTATGAACTTGGACATACTACTCAGTCTTTTCACATACTGTTTTTTTTTTTTTTTTTGTCTACTATATAGTAGGAAAGAATGTGATTTCAGATGCAGCCCACAATTTCACTTTACTTCAGAGTATCCAACCAAGGGGAGAGGAAGGAGGAGGAGGAGGAGGGAGGAGGAGGGGGTGTTAGGCATTATTGTAAAAAAAAAAAAACAGAAATTACGTACTTCACTTTTGAATATAAATTCCCAGTGGCCTCAATCAAGAAACACAAGTCGAACAAATTTTCCTAATTGTTAGGATCGGCGATATGTAAATGGTAGCACTGACACTTGCATTGACGTTTTACGAATGTTTTTACACAATTCGTTCTGCTCGTGTTTTGTGAATAAGGCCTGGTGTGTGCAAAGCATAAAGATGCTAAAGTATGAGTGTCTCAGTCCCTTGACTGTTGTTGAAGCTTTGAACCAGTCACCTTCAGACAGGGATTTCCAACCCTGCTGCTGGAGAACTACCATCCAGCAAATGTCAGTTTCAACACACCTGCCTATAATTATCAAGTAACCCCGAACACCTTGAATAGCTGGTTCAGGTGTGTTTGATTGGGGTTGGAGCTGAAATTGATAGGACAGTAGCTCTCCAGGAGCAGGGTTGGAGACTCCTGCCTTAAGCTGTGAAACATTACGTTAATGAGCTGACTTCGCCTCTACAGCTGTGTCGTAACCGAGTCCTCTTGTTCCCAGCTGGAGGAGCCCAAACTGTCACAGGGTCCCACCCAGCCATGGCACAGATCATCACTGGAGGCCAAGAGCTGAGCGCTGGAGGCGGTCAGGCTGGAAGCACAGTGCAGCGGGGGCAGTGAGTGGCTGGGCGGCCGGAGGACGAGACTGTCCCTGCCGTTTGACTGTTGAGATGTGGCCTGCATTGGGTTCTGTTCAGTCTCAGGTGGCCCCAGTCCCAGCGTGTGCAGGTGCATCTCGCTCAGAGTTACCTTCGACAGCATCTGGGGGCCATGCCAAGACGTTTGCGGTACTTGGTCTGAGATGCTGTATGTGGACTGCTGATCTCCCGGGGTCTCCACATATTGGTCCGGGATGTGTCCGTTCATACGAGACATTAGCATTCCCAAACGCTGCAAAGAGTTTTTCTTGGAGCGAGAAAAGCGCTGCAGGCGGCTGCTGGTCCGCACAAATGCAGACGAGTGGGATATGTTGTTCCTCAAGCCATTGCTTTCCGGTCTTTCTCTGGCCGGTCCCGACATGGACTTGAAGAGAGCCGATACGCTGAACTGGGACTCTCGGTTTCTCCTGTAACACTGGGAGAAGGATGTAGATGCTTTGGATCTGGACGACTCTCCCCCATCCCCACTTCTGGGTCCTCCGAGCCTATCTCCCTCCTCGTCCTCCTCTTCTTCCTCAGGCTCAGCTGTTTCATCCTGCTGAGTGGCCTCACTACTAGAAGAATATGTGCGTCGCGATGGTTTACGGTTGCCCAGCAGGTCAAGAACCTCGTAGCGGAAGCTGGAGATGTCCTGCTTAAGTTCCTGAGTGCAGAGAAACGGAATGCAATTACCGGAGCGTAAACTGCACCGCCTAATTACAGAAAATATTCTATCGTTATGACATTAGCTTCATGACTTCTGGTTCTTATGGTTTTCCTTGCAGACTTTAGGGATGAATCGTATCTTGAGTTTATCATCTTCCATAATCAGTCTCTCCCCAAATGTCTGAGGTTTAATATACAGGAGAACCAAGCAACCAATAAAATGTAGTTTTGTCATATTGTACCTAGTTCACTTTGCACTGAAAGGTCCTAAAAGGAAATCGCTATTTAGGCTATGAATTGCAAGCAAAATGAATTTTATAAGATAAAGTTTCCCACTCTGAAATTTGATTGGATGAGCCATGTTTGAACCCACGTCTGTGATCGCACATCAACCAAACTTTATATTTATAGAAGTTGCTGTATTGCACTTTAAACAGTGTACAGTTGGGCTAACGAACTATTAATTTAATTATTAACAATAACAATACTGACGGTAAATATTTACTAAACACTGTAGTCTTTTATAGCAATTCGGCTTAATAGGCAGTAAATAATTATGAATTAAATAATTTGCAGCTCTAATTCAAAGTTAAATTATTCTATAAATAATATTTAAATGGTTCATATTGTGTATCTACTCAGCGTTGATTTCATTAGTATTAATTTCTAAAGTGTGTTTCTACCACATGTAACAGTCAACCCTGCATGACTGACTACTTGGATAAAAATGAACACTTCACAAATACAAATGAGATCATCATGGCCTCTATAAATGCTTATATAGAGAATAAGATAACCAAAAAAATAAAAATCCTCATACCTTGAAGTTCTCCTCTGTCAGCCCTTCGTCTGTTTTCGCGCTGCGGATCATGGCTGCAACATATCGCTTTACCAAGTTTCTGATCACCTCCTAAAAACAGACACAAACAGGATGGACTTCAATACGTTTTTCTTGACGTATTACATTCTGATCTACAAATAACCCTGTTTTCCTCTTCAATATGAATCACAAGAACTTTCCACATCCCCAAAGGAGGTGATGATTTATTCTCGGATGGGGTGAGATAGGGTGATGGGCTCTGAATTTGATTGGCATGCGCATATTTTGTGATTTCAGTTTAATAAGCGGTGAAAATCAGTTTTGGGCATATTCATGACATATGTATTAGCTGGAGGTGAAAATCTGGATGTGCATTCATTAGCATTTATTTGCATATCCAATAAAGAATGAGCCAGCGGTGGCTCTCTAAACACGCTTACGCAAAACAACAAAATAACAGCTAGTGCAATATCCGCTACTGCAGCTCTTAATTGTTGGGGAGAAACATTTGTCTGTAGCAGTTATATACAACCTCACACTCACGAAAGACCCTGATTAATAGAACAAGTCTGTATGATACTATTTTTTTTTTTTTTCACACAACATAAGAGATTTTGAACAATCATCATACAGCTCTTGCTATACAAGATAACGAGCACAGCTGTCAACCTAAAAAAAAAAAACAATGTATCAAAAAACGTCATATGACTCAATATTCTGCTATATCTTGTAAATCCATTCAGTAGATTTGAAATTTAACGGGGGTTTTACGCAACACTGTTTTCAACAAAAAATTGAATTTTTTTAATTCGTTTTGGCCGTTCATTTAAACGACAAGAGCGTTTGGGGGCCTGAAATTGCAAACTTTTGAAAACGGCTTCAAAGTGCAATTTTTTGAAAATGATATGTTATCAACTCCATATAAGCTATAAAAATTTCTTTCTTTACAAAGTGACATCGCCATCTACGGGCCTGGCATGCATAATGCGTAGTATTCGTATTTGTAGTTCCTTTGTGAATAGGGGTCATTTTGACTACGTTGTTGTCAAGTTTGACAACTTTTCAAAAGCGCAAAAGGAAAAACTTTTCAGTTTTAGTACAATCATTGTTGTGTAAATGTAAGAGTTGTCATTCTCTGATAATGTTGCATCGTCATCATTTATGGTGTTTTGGCACCCTTTTCACTGTGAATTACCATTATATACTATAGTGCATAACTATTTAAATATCCTCCAAAAAGCTTACAAATGAGAGAAGTGTGATTACTGCTTCAAGTTCCTCCCTGCGTTCACATACGTTACATTGTTTAGTGGCAGCTGTGTTGTTTCATAATGGATGTTCATTACAGTGTCGCGACCTGCACCAGAGGTTGCTGGAGTCTGGATGGCTATGTATTAATGCATTAGCAATCAGCAGGGATTCAGTGGTTATAAAGTTCAAAGCAGGACAGGGTGTAATGCAATTAGAGCAAGTAATGAATATGTACTGATTAACAATTTAACATAATATTTATTTTCAGTGTGATCATGCACTATTTATTTTAAACAGATTTAAAATCCCTTCTACGTGATGTTTCTGTTTGTAAGCACCTAGAACTATCATTGACGAAAAGACATGCAAATAATACAATGTGCAAAGCTCTAATAATTCATTAATATGCATGATGCCCATAGGCTAATGTTTGTTTTCTCATTTAAATAAACTGTTGGAATTGTTAACATGAACAGCATGCTGGGAAACGGATTAATTACACGGATGCCAAAATGTGATGGGAACGGCCAAATGTCATTACCTGGTAGTGCTGGTTCTGAATGAGGTTATCGGCATGCCTTTCCTGAAACAGACAACAATAGCAAATTTCAACAATACATATGTGGCATTATGTAATACTTATGAACCAAAGGTAAATAGTTTGAACTATTTCTGTTATTTTAGTATCGTTGATATACTAATATAGTTTTTAATTCATATTTTGAATTTATTTTTGTTATATTTTCACTTTGATTTTAAAATGTGTTTTTGTCATTTTCATTATCTTTAAATTTTTATATATGGTTTTTATTCATTTATTAGTTTGTTTTAATTATTTTAGAACTTTAAGTTAAACTAAACAAAAATGGAAATGCATGTCACTAGCTAAAATAAAATATATATTCGAAAAATATTTTTTGTTAATCAAGCAAGAATTGTGTGCGCTCAAAATGAACAAAAAGTTCTCAGGTGCGTAGAACAAAAAGAAGAAAGTTGTTAGTCCAATAGGTAGCTGAATTTGTCCACACACTGAAAAATTCAATCAGAAAATATAGTTTTTTATTTTTCATATCTCTCTTCCTTCGGTTTGCTCCCTTTTATCAGGGGTCGCCACAGCGGAGTGATCCGCACAACCGATTTGGCAGTCAGTGCTCATGAGGCAAAAAAGCAACAACACATAGGCACAATTGCAAATTGTTGACAGCTGATCTTAATCAATGAGGGATAATTGTCATGCCAACAATTTCCCTTTATAAAAAACATGCAAAATCCATCTCTTCATTTAATCCTGTCGGCTGTTATTGATTTCAATTCAAAAATCCAAAAAGCCTCTCTTTGTAACAATTTTCTATCACGGTTACCACCTCTGCTATGCAAAAGAACCCTCTCAATGCCCAGGAATTTGAAATCAGAAAAAGAACGTTTTTCAGACTCAAAATGACAAAAAAACGGAGAAGTGTGATCTTGTCTCCTGATAGCACTCATATGTTCAACAATTCTAGTGCGCAATGCACGTTTTGTTTTACCAACATACAGTAAAGGGCAAGAACACAAAAGTCTCATAAACTGGCTATAGGGCAGACCACGTTTCAAAGACACGGGATGAGCACTCTTTGCATGTAAAAGAGTTTCCTTTCTATACAGAGAAGATACAAGTTGGCCATTAATAACAGATGTTTTTGTTTGTGTCCAAAAAATTCATGTCTGCTGTCCCCACATGATAGGTGAACTTAATGGATGGCCTAAGACAATTCATATAGATGGCAAAAACTTCGAAATCACTAGCAGAGCCTTTGTAAATGATGAAACAGTCATCAATATATCTTTTGAACAATACCAAATTATTGATAAAAGTATTATTAGTAAAGATATATTGATCTTCAAGATAGCCAAGATATAGGTTTGCATAGTCAGGGGCCATAGTGGCACCCATTGCTGTGCCCTCAATTTGTAGATAAAATTTCTTCTCAAAAAGGAAATAGTTCTTAGATAATCATCGGAAAATCTCACGCCATTACCAACTATGACGAAGAAGACCCGTCGGGGTAGACGGGCTGGCGAGAGGAGGAATGTCACAACTGACTCAAAAGAGGGGTGCTTGTCAAAGGACAACTTGATCTTCAATCTCACAGGCAAGGAACTCCAGCCCCATGAAGTCTTTTGAAAAAAGGGTTGAGTTTTGTTCCCACTAGAACAGCAGGTAATTTTGTAACGAAAATTGAACTGTTCAAATTTTTTCAATCTCCAAGACTGAAATGTTTCTATACGAATGTGAGAACAGATCAAGAGAATGTAATTACTAACAGTGATTGTGGGAATTTCTAAGAACACCTTTTGTCCTTATGTCACAAATCCTTCAATGAATACCTTCTGTAGATTGCTGGAAAGAGATGCGATGCAAAAGTTCAATTTATCGAAATCAGAAAAAGATGCTCTTGATAAATTGTGCAGAGACAAGGATAGTGGTTAAACCTGCAGATAAAGGGGGTGGCTTAGTAATTTTGCCCAGACCTCTCTACAATTCCGAAGTCTTTCGACAGTTTTCAACAGCTCTCCAACCAAACCTGTATTCTATATCTTACCCAAAGTCCACAAAGATCTAAAAAATCCTACTGGACGACCTATAGTGGCAGGTATTAATAGTTTAACAGAGCCACTTTCTAATTTTGTGGACTTTGTTTTGAGGCCTCAAGTGACATCTCTTCCCAGCTATCTTAGAGACACCAGAGACTTTCTTCAATGTCTGTCAGTCATAAAAGATCTAGAGGAAGACATTATACTTGCTACAATGGATGTGACCTCTTTATACACTAACATTCCCCACACTGAGGGTCTTTTGGCATTGTAATATTTTCTTGATTTGCACAGTGCCCTGCTGAAAAAACCAATAGAACCATGCCCAAAACACAATAGAAAATGTAATGGTTTTAATGGTTATAATGGGAATTGTATTGGTTTTAATGGAAACTATAATGGTGTCTACTGGTATGTGATGGATTCTATTGGTGGGATGTTAAATCCTATTGGAAAAATGCCCAAAACACACTACAAAAAGGTATTTTGTAATGGGTTTACTGGAAAAAGCTAATGGTTTATAATGGTATTTTAATGGAAACCATTAGAATTTCTGTGATGGTTTCTATTGGGCTTTGTTTGTTGTTTTTTTTAGCAGGGTGATGATGAAGGTCTGCCAACCAAATGTATTGTGGATATGGCTGAATTGGTTTTGACAAAGAACTATTTCCTTTTTGAGAAGAAATTTTATCTACAAATTGAGGGCACAGCAATGGGTGCCACTATGGCCCCTGACTATGCAAACCTATATCTTGGCTATCTTGAAGATCAATATATCTTTACTAATAATACTTTTATCAATAATTTGGTATTGTTCAAAAGATATATTGATGACTGTTTCATCATTTACAAAGGCTCTGCTAGTGATTTCGAAGTTTTTGCCATCTATATGAATTGTCTTAGGCCATCCATTAAGTTCACCTATCATGTGGGGACAGCAGACATGAATTTTTTGGACACAAACAAAAACATCTGTTATTAATGGCCAACTTGTATCTTCTCTGTATAGAAAGGAAACTCTTTTACATGCAAAGAGTGCTCATCCCGTGTCTTTGAAACGTGGTCTGCCCTATAGCCAGTTTATGAGACTTTTGTGTTCTTGCCCTTTACTGTATGTTGGTAAAACAAAACGTGCATTGCGCACTAGAATTGTTGAACATATGAGTGCTATCAGGAGACAAGATCACACTTCTCCGTTTTTTTGACATTTTGAGTCTGCAAAACATTCTTTTTCTGATTTCAAATTCCTGGGCATTGAGAGAGTTCTTTTGCATCGGAGAGGTGGTAACCGTGATAGAAAATTGTCACAAAGAGTCTTTTTGGATTTTTGAGTTGAAATCATTAACAGCCGACAGGATTTAAAAAAATTAAAAATCACTTTTAAATTAAACGCTCCCTCCTGGTGGAATGACCTGCCCAACTCAATCCGAGCAGCTGAGTCCTTAGCCATCTTCAAGAATCGACTAAAAACACATCTCTTCCTAAGAGATAGATGCTAACTGAGACTTGTTATAGCACTTGCATATCATTGCTCTTTTGTTGATTTTGATTGCTTCCATTGTCCTCATTTGTAAGTCGCTTTGGATAAAAGCATCTGCTAAATGACTAAATGTAATGTAATGTAATGTAATGTAAATTTCTACAACTTCATATTGTTCCAATCCTGCATGACTGACTTCCGTGGAACACAAAATATAGTGCTAGAAGTTAATTTTTGTGTGTGTGTAATGACAATGAAAAGGATATAAGATTTGAAGCTTTAAAAGGGGTACCATTAAAGAGGTCCATGTGACTTCTGAAACCATATAACATGTAACTTTTTACTTTTAAAAGGCTTGCCAGCTCCAGTCCCCATTCATTGTAACTGTATAAAAAAAGAGCGACCAGCACTATCTTTTAAAATCTACTGGCTTTGTATTCCATGCATGGAAGAAAGTCATACAGGATTGAAACAACATGAGGTTGAGTAAATAATGACAGATGTTTCATTTTCACACAAACTGTTCTTTGAAATGACCCGAAACCCTCTGAAAGCATTTGACATGCCTATTCTTCACCGAAACGCCAGCTACAAATTCAAAAATAAATAATAGCAGCCTTACATAATGATTGTTAAACCCAAAACTGTGTGCGCCATGTGCTTTGTGTGGGAGAACGTGGGTGAGCGCGCTTGCAGAAACAGTAGAGCCTACCTCACAGTGGAGAGAAGTTCAACTGATCGAAAGATGTCTCGGGAATTGGTACAGTTGAAGCGGGGTTGCCTAGCAACCAACATCGGCCTAGGGCAACTTGAGGCTGGACGCCAAATAGACAAGCACTGGCAGGATCAATCCAAACATTATTTAATGGCAGGACAGCCTTAAAATCATTTCAAAGGCAGTTTAGGATTTATGAAGGTTTATTTGCATCCTTAATGTTAAAATTATTATTATTATTATTGCATTAAATTATTATTAAAATATGCAAAAATAATATTTTTTGTATGAGTTTTTTTTATTTTATTTTTTATTGTTAGATAGATTGTTAATAGGCCATTCAAAGAGGTCACACTTTGATTTTATTTTGTAAAGCAGTGGGGAAAAAATACTGTAATAAAAAAAAAACTACTGTAAAAAAACTCATTTTATTTCACTTAATGCTTATTTTTAGTAACAAAAATGTATTTCTTTTATGGTTTTAGTTTTAATGAACTATAATAACCCTGGTGACCATACCTTTACATTTAAATGAGCCTGTTTGTATAGTCTACAATTAGCATGTACATGTTTTTTTTTTTTTTGAGTGATATGGGCCAAAGCAGCACTAATTATGATGAAATAGTTTTTTTGAAATAGATTATACAGTATTTCTGATTTGAAATATGTTATAGTCAATGTATGTAATTCTGAGAAAAAAAAACGATTTTGGTCTTCTTTCACTATAATACAGGTGCATCTCAATAAATTAGAATGTCGTGAAAAAGTTCATTTTTTTTCTTGTAACTTATTTCAAAAAGTGAAACTTTCATATATTTTAGATTCATTACATGTAAAGTAAAACATTTTAAACAAATTTGTTTTAATTTTGAGGATTAGAGCTTACAGCTCATGAAAGTCAAAAATCAGTATCTCAAAATATTACAGTTTCAATTAATGACCATCCCTACAGTATAAATTCCGGGTATCTCTTGTTCTTTGAAACCACAATAATGGGGAAGACTGCTGACTTGGCAATGATCCAGAAGACGAACATTGACATCCTCCACAAAGAGGGTAAGTCACAGAAGGTCATTACTGAAAGGTGTGGCTGTTTAAAAGCATATTAAATATTAAATGCAAAGTTGACTGGAAGGAAGATTTTGGGTAGGAAAAGGTGCACAAGCAACAGGGATGACCGCAAGCTTGAGAATACAGTCAAGCAAAGCTGATTCAAACACTTGGGAGAGCTTCACAAGGAGAGAACTGAAGCTGGAGTCAGTGCATCAAGAGTCACCACGTTCAGTCGTCTTCAGGAAAAGGGCTACCAAGCCACTTCTGAACCAGAGACAACGTCAGAAGCATCTTAACTGGGCTGTGGAGAAAAAGAACTGGACTGCTGCTCAGTGGTCCAAAGTCCTCTTTTCAGATGAAAGTAAATTTTACATTTCATTTGGAAATCAAGGTCCCAGAGTCTGAAGGAAGAGTGGAGAGGCACAGAATCCATGTTGCTTGAAGTCCAGTGTGAAGTTTCCACAGTCTGTGATGATTTGGGCTGCCATGTCATCTGCTGGTGTTGGTCCACTGTGTTTTCTGAAGTCCACAGTCAACACAGCCATCTACCAGGAGATTTTAGAGCACTTCATGCTTCCTTCTGCTGACAAGCTTAATGGAGATGCTGATTTCATTTTCCAGCAGGACTTGGCACCTGCCCACACTGACAAAGGTACCAAAAGCTGGTTCAATGACCATAGTGTTACTGTGCTTGATTGGCCAGCAGACTCGCCTGACCTGAACCCCATAGAGAATCTATGGGGTATTGTCAAGAGGAAAATGAGAGACACCAGACCCAACAATGCAGATGAGCTGAAGGCCACTGTTAAAGAAACCTGGGCTTCCATACCACCTCAGCAGTGCCACAAACTGATCACCTCCATGCCACGCCGAACTGAGGCAGTAATTAAAGCAAAAGGAGCCCCTACCAAGTATTGAGTACATATACAGTAAATGAATATACTTTCCAGAAGGCCAACAATTCACTAAAAAAAATGTTTTTATTGGTCTTATGAAGTATTCTAATTTGTTGAGAGAGTGAATTGGTGGGTTTTTGTTAAATGTGAGCCAAAATCATCACAATTAAAAGAACCAAAGACTTAAACTACTTCAGTCTGTGTGCATTGAATTTATTTAATTCACGAGTTTCACAATTTGAGTTGAATTACTGAAATAAATGAACTTTTCCACGACATTCTAATTCATTGAGATGCACCTGTATATCTACTCTTGTGTGAGTAGAAATAGCCACCCAAGAGCATTATGACAATATGACTGCCATGTGAACTGACTTGCCTTAAAGGAACCTTAAAGGAACTCCAGGGTGGTTGCAATGGTTTTCTGAATGGTTGCTTACTGGCTGAAGTCGAAATAGCTACAGTATATTCAAGGTTTGTAGATGGCTTGGTCCCTTCTCTCTCTCTTTTTTTTTCTTTTTGCTTATTTAATCATCCTAAAATCAGATTTTTTGAAAAAGATTAGCAAAACTTTCCTCAATAAACTGCATGCTTTGAGATATAAATCATGTGCACAGCACAAACAAAATATAATACTTGGGGAGACAGAGTTAACAAAGTATGAGTAATAATGATGAGTAGCTTGCCTTCCCTAATTCTAGTGATTCTTCAAAAATCACTATTTTATAATGACAATTATGCTGTTTTGTTTGCTTTGTCAAGGACTGTGTGAGAATTATTGAGTGAAAGCTATAATGTGCCACCCACACTGCATACACAATGAAAGATCGCAGTGCATTACCGTGAACTCTTTGAGGTTTTCGTGTTTATACTCCTCCTCATGTCTAGGCTCTCCATGTTCGCACAGACGGCAGTGCAGCCACACACACAGGTACCACACAGACTTCGGACTAGGTATGATGTTGAAGGGTGGTGGTAAAGTCCCTCCCTCATCAAAGTAGCTCATCCACAGCTTGGTACGAGCAAATTTCCACTCGATGTCCGCGTGATCCTACAGCAGAGAAACAGACAGCCAGTTGGACAAGAGGAGAGTGCTGAAACTGCCAATTGGGACAGTGTCCCAGACTGGCTTTTGTTGCGGCAAAAATCATCTTGTGATTGGATGATGTGCGTTTACTCAGAATTGTGTTTACTTAAATAACAGCTCCCATTGTGAGACACATGCAGGGGTGAAAATGCCTCTAAATGTAGCTTATATAAGCACAAAACTAATCTCCAGAAAAAATGCATAGATAAGAGCCCATCTGACTGTAACAAAACTGAAGAAATATGATGGTTTGTTAGTAAGATACTAATGGCTTTAATGTTCAGAATACATACACAAAACCATTATGTAATTTAGGGATTTTAAAAGTTTTGAGGTGAAGTCATGTTGATAAAACATGTAGAAACATATAACAGGCCATTATATCATAGACTGGGCCCCTAAAGACCCTCATGATTGTCAGAGGTCAGTAAGATTCTTAATATCAAATAATTTGACCTTTTTATACCAAGACATATGTAGAAGATTAAAATTGTCATGTGGTGCAACTTTCCAAAACTGATTTTAAAAAATAAATAAATAAATAATCAATAAGTAAATAAAGAAAATATGAGGAAATATATTTAAATATATTTGAAATAAAGGTTGCCACTTTTTTTAGAATGAGCTGTTTTAGGGGGGCGTGGTCAAATCTTAACTTTTATAAAGAATATCTCTTTGGTTTTGAGACTTTAGTCTTCGCAACTTCAGGGATCATATCAAACAACTTGTAACACTCCAAAGTGAAAGGAAAACTTGAAATCGCATCATATGACCACTTTAAATTTTTAGTGAATTTGGCCCTTTTTTGGCCACATTACAACTGATTTTAGACATTAAGGGCCAGATTTACCAAACAGGGCAAATAAGCGTCAGAGCTCAATCCCATCAAAGTTCATTTCCATACTAACCAACTCAATCTACCAAGAGCAGCCCAAATTCAGTGGTGGAGGTAACGAATTACAACTACTCACGTTACTGTAATTGAGTCGTTTTTTTAAAAGCTGTACTTTTACTTGTACTTAAGTACAAATTAAGCAAAATATCTACTTCGTTACTTTTAAATCATAGTTCGTTACTGAGTAGGCCCACAATTTGAATTGATATTCAAACCTTTGACAGCACTTCAGTAGCCAATAAAGATATCCGATCGTAAATGGACCAATAAAAGCCCTGATATCTGAACCGCGGGAAAAGCCGCCGCTGCAGCAGGTTTTGAAGAGCTGATCAGACAGTGAGGGAGCTGAGCGTGATTTATGGACTCAAAGGTTGGAGAAACAAACTACATGGTAGTGTTATCATAAATTTCTATATTTTGGTACCGATACTGAAATATCTGACATTGTTCCATTACTCATTTCCCACAGTATCTACCCTATATACACCGATACAAGCTGCGTCTCGCTCTCCTCTCCGACAGTGAGTTTGACACGCATCGCTCCTGTCAATAACAGAGTCTGAATGTCCGCGCAGGATTGCAGGTATTCCGCATAATTTTAATCATTCCCGCGCAAATGTGGCGAGCGCTTTATTGTAACATAAAAACACATGTAATCGCAGAAAACTGGATGCGAGCTTTCAAATAGGCCTAACTTATAAATGAACTGCCTGTACTCTCTCCGATATTGCTTGTGCGCAGACTGTGCGCAATCGCGATCTCTCCGTGCTTTTAAAGTAACTTTAGAAATTATTTCTCTTTGCTCCTGGATTAAACTTTGTCGAAAGTTATCAACCATTCAGAATAGATCCGTCCACGCCTGACCGATGGAAATTCTACTGGAAATTTTATTGGCTGTAAGTGAAATGCACCAGAAAGTCTTCCAACAATCAAAGATGGAACTTTAATTTCTTTACAATGTAAGTTTATTCTAGAAATGTTTTGGAATGGGATATTTGTCTGATTTGTACATATAAATATCCTAGTCTGCCTAACTGCATCACTACATTGTATAGACATTACACAACAAAACAATCTGTTGTTCCATTTATCTAAATAAATAGGCCTAAAATATATGGCTCTTAAATCACTGCTTATAAAAATTCAGTGTTGTCACATTTCAAATACCTCAACTAAATTGAGGTCATTTGTTTTATCATTTTATTACTGACTGTGTACTTTTTTTGTAAATTAAATTGTTTGAAATCAAATTTGAAATCAAGCTTCCTTGTATTGTAAGCTTTTGCCACAAAGTTACCCTATTTTAAAGACACAAATACACAGAATGAGCAAATGTTTAAGATTGACTTTTTTGTAATGGTAATTGATCAATATTTATATGTATGTACAGAAAGGCCTATATTAAAATCTGTTCATCGTATAAAGCGAATGTGTCTTTTTTAGAAGACTTGGATTAAACCAGTTTCAAAGCTTGAAATAATGATTGCCTTGAAAAAAATGGATGGACAAAAAAAAAGTAAAATATTAAAATATCGGTAACACTTTACAATAAGGTGTCATTTGTTAACATTAGTTAATGTATTAACTAACATGAACAAATAATGAACAATACATTTATTACACTATTTGTTAATGTTAGTTAATAAAAATAGAGTTGTTCATTATTTGTTCATGTTAGTTCACAGTGCATTAACTAATGTTAACAAACAAAACTCGTGATTTTAATAATGCATTAGTAAATGCTGAAATCAGTTAGTTCATGTTAACTAATGTAGTTAACTAATGTTAACTAATGAACCTTATTGTAAAGTGTTACCAAAATATCTATATGGCAGTACACAGTATGTGGTAGTTTTGATGGTATTGAAAATGATTAGTAGTCATGAAATCAAAATGACCCTATTTACTATTTAGTGCACATTACTAGTCTTGTGGTGAACAATTCAACCGTGCAAGTCGATACACTGGAAAAAAAAATTGCCTGTCGTCGTAATCTTTAATCAAAAACTGAAAATTTTGCTTCCGCTCTTGAATGGCGTTCTCGCTCTGATGACGTCAGTTTGACGGCTTGGGGAAAATCCTCTTGTTAAGTCATGACGTAAGCATTGCTGTTTCTGGGTCAGTGCCGCTACTTTTTTCACTTGAGAATACTATCTCAGCAGTCGTTTATGAGCACTATTTAATTAATATTACATATTTAAGCTAAGCATTTAAAAATGTACTGTGCACACTACAGTCTCAGACACTAATATTTTTCAGTATGGAAATAAAGGTTAGGGTTATAATTTTTCAGTATTACATGACATCATGGGTGTATATTAGCACAGTTTGGCGTTTTTTTGGGGGCGTCTAGCAGAGTGTTAGGACCCAGAAGCGGAGAGGCGTGATGTCAGACGTTGCAAGCAGATATTCTTAGCCACTCCTATCCAACCGTGAATCTGCTATGAGCAAGAGGTGGAGTGTTCAATATCCAATATTCCATGTCAGTCAATAAGATAAAAGTGGGTTTTGTTCTAAGTAGCTGTTATCCACATAGATCTTTGATATGAATTAATATTGTTTTCATTAAATATCACCGGCTAAAAAGTAACTACACTGTAAAAAAAATTCCGTAAAATTTACGGTAAAAAAACGGCGGCTGTGGTTGCCGGAATTCTACCGTAAAAAATACGGTAACAACATTTTAGGTTTTACGGTTTTAACTTAAATTTACAGTTAAATACCGTCATTGAATTAACTGATAGAATGTTCATTTACCAACCTATTAAAGTACTGAAATCTGTTTTGTACCTTTGAAATACACTGATAGCCACCAAATGCAGGTGGTGATGAGAAAGTCATATGATGAACCAAAGCCCATCACAAGCAGCTTTTAAATAATAACACTTATATAGAAGGTGCACAGTGCACTAAACACCATCATGGTGAGACTCATTAAACTGAAATACGCAATAAATATTAATGTAACATACAACCCTAACTAGTACTCTGAGTAGTTTTTGAGAGGAGTACTTTGTACTTTTACTTAAGTACTGTTTTGGCACCAGTGCTTTGAGTATTATTTCAGCAATGTCACAGTACTTGTACTTGAGTACAAATTTTCAGTACTCTTTCCACCACTGCCCAAATTAGCCTCTGGTTTAAAGGGTTACTCCACCCCAAAATGAAAATTTTGTCATTAATCACTTACCCCCATGACGTACCAAACCCGTAAAAGCTTTGTTCGTCTTCAGAACACAAATTAAGATATTTTAGAACCAGGAGGTTTGTGACTGCCAAGTTATTAACACTGTCAAGGCACAGAAAAGTATGAAAAGCATTGTCAGGATAGTCCAGCCATCAGTGGTTCAATCTGAATTTTATCAAGCAACGAAAATACTTTTTGTATGCAAAGAATAACAACAATTCGTCTCCTCTCTGTCTCTCCGCGTCACCGTAGCGCCATTTTAGAGATTATCCACTGGACGCAAACTGCATACGCAGTTCTGTATCAGCCGCAACACAAGGATGTGCTATTTTCATTCAAATCAAAGCGTAAATACATGTAGAATAGCGCATCCTTGAAGTCCAAAAAGTATTCTCGTTGCTTCATAAAATTCAGATTGAACCACTGATGGCAGATGGATTATCCTGATGATGCTTTTCATACTTTTCTGTGCTTTGACAGTGTTAATAACTTGGCAGTCAATGGGACAGTCACAAACCTCCCAGTTCTAAAATATCTTAATTTGTGTTCCAAAGACGAACAAAGCTTTTACGGGTTTGGTACGACAAAATTTTCAATTTGGGGTGGAGTAACCCTTCAAGGCGAGACACTGCAGGTGAATAGGGTAAAAAAATTTACTAATAGTTATCGCCTTACTTACCTAGTTGATTGATTACATTGATAATTGCAAAATTTTTTGTATTACAAGTTTTCTAAAATGTTAGGTTTAAATATGCAAATGAGACATTATTTAATGAAATATGTGCTAATTTGCATACATTTCTAGTACAAAAATCTAAACACTGGATGAAGTCAGTTTCAGATTGTTTTGACATATTACAATCAAAAGTTTTTACAGAGGGAATTTTGGGTATCTCATTTTGTTACTCCATAATTCAGAAAATACTTAGAACAGACAGAAAACACTATATTTTGCGGGGGATTAAAATGTTGTATATAATCAAGCAAATTATATATGAACAAATCCCTCAGTAAAAACCTTCAGGATATAGACAGGAATAAAAATGTAAAGTTTGGTGTGTGTAAGTGCTGCTGAAGTGGAGATTTATGGCTCAGTGTCAGAGAAAAAACTCTTTTTGAGAAAACGGCCTTTAAAAATATGTATTGTAATTGAAATCTATTGACACAAATAGATAAAGTGCTATAAAAGAAACACTTAACAGTGTTTTTTGGATGTTTTAGTTCTACTAGTCTGAAAAAACACTTTATGAAAAACCAAAAAGCCCAAAATCTCAAAATTGACAGGTGCATGAAAAAACAGTGTTTTTGCCTGCAGTGGCTTCCCTTAAGACGTATCTTTTTGGGGGGCAGTAAATAATGGCACAAATACCAGTAAACTGACTAGTGCAAAAATTAGTAAATTCGTAAATCTTGCGTAATCATTTAAATACTCTCCTCCCATAAAGTTTGTGTCTGAAATGGAACCTCCTACAAATGCATTTGCAATAAGGTCATCTGCAAAAATGACTGTGGCCATACCTTTTCATCGCAAATTTTTCACTGCATGTCTTTGGTAAATTCTGACAGTAGTTTTTTAACGCTAAAATAGGGTTTGAGCTGGTGCAAGCTGTTAGTAAATCTGGCCCTTATTTGCTCTACCACTCTCAAACTTACTTTCATTTCTTTTAAATGATTCAGGTCAAAGTAGTGTAAACCTGTTTAAAAAATCATCAGTATCAGATGGCACTTACAGCAATGAGTTGGTAAGAGTTGTTCATCATAGCGATGAGCATGTTCAGCAGCACCACCAGTGAGATGACATTATAAGTGCCGAACATGGTGGCCCCCACAAACTCGGTAAACTCATGACGAGCCTTCACATTGGTAACATACAGATTCAGCAGCCCAAACACAGACCAGAAGAGAGACTGAAGAGTTTCAAACAGCCTGAGAAGTCAAAGAGAGAAGAGAGGGAAATAAAGAAAGAAGCAAAGCAAGAATTGTCATATCTCCAGTTTCTCCCAAACACACATACACACACTAAGGGAAAGTTGAATGGGGCACTGAATTTTAATGGGTTTAAGCCTGTACTATTATCAGTAATGACATACTGTTTTTATCAAATATAGCTAAGAAGGAACCACACAAACTGAAAACATCAACTTTTTCAATGATAATTTACTATCCCAGTTTAATAAGCAGAGAGGGCTGAGTTCCCTGAAAACACTGTAACTCACTGTAAGTGACCAAATACTTAAGAGAGTACAATTAAAGGGTTAGTTCATCCAAAAATGGAAATTCTGTCATTAATTGTGAACGCGCAGCCGAGACTGACTTGGAAGAGAAGAAATTGCTAAACAAAGTCATTATTTTTGTTTTCTTTGCACGCAAAAAGTATTCTCATAGCTTGAAGGTTGAAGGCATGGACTATTTTAATTATGTCCTTACCTTTCTGGGCCTTGACCGTGGTAGTTCCCTTGCTATCTACGCTGGGTCAGAAAGCTCTCGGATTTAATCAAAAATATCTTAATTTGTGTTCCGAAAATGAACGAAGGTCTTACGGGTTTGGAACGACACGAGAGAGTAATTAATGACAGCATTTAAATTTTTAAGTGAAGCATCGCTTTAAGAAAGAACATTATAAATAATTATTATAACTAACTAACTAATTACAGCAAAGTTTCTCAAGACAAACTTAACAAACCCTTGTTAGAATGTTTTAAAGGAAAGTAAAAAAAAAAAAAAAAAAAGTATGGAAGGATATATGGAAAGATAGAGTGGTAGACAGACAGACAGATATCCGATTCAAATTCCTATTCAATTTCATATATGGGAGTGGCCAATTCAATTAAAATTCAACCTCCTATTATACACTGAAACGGGAAAGAAAAAGCGGATTGGATGATTTTCCTGACTGTTTTTACTCAAACCAAATAATTGTAGTTTTAAAATATACTGGTATCATTGAAATCTCTTCCCATTTCTGAACACATTATTACTGCACAGCCTTGAGCAACAGATTCTCGTCATTACACACAACAGTTGATGGATGACGCGCTGCTCTATAATTTTGTCTTCGTCCTCTGAGATCAAATGATTCTGCAAGGCTCATGCTATGATGTGAAAATTCAGGAAGATCATAACCAGTTCCACTCTCATTTCCTTTCTCATTTCTTTCTCATTTGGACCTCTGCAGGAGGTTAGCATTAAGCTGCGTGTGGCATCTTGGCCACATTATATTCATTGATCAATTTGACCGAAGTGTCTGTGTGGGTTTTGTAATATGTACATCACAGTTAATTTATTCTGATTATTAGCAAAGCTATAAGACCTCTGTTACTGCAAAGCCAAGCAGGGAGCTCAACTGTTGAGCTGTGTCATTATCATCTAATGTCTGATGTCCTCAACACACAGGACATTTTTTTTTTTACGTCTGACTCTAGGAGAACAAAAAGCTGGTATAAGATGGTCTCTGAGCCTAGTCCTGCTGGTGCTCAGCTAGTTTAGCCAGACCTCCCAGACTGACTAGATAAAAAGTGACCAAAACCTTTCTAAAACCAGTCAACAGACCAGTCCAACCAACCTCAGGTTCAGGTCAGGCTCAGATATCAACTAGATCAGCTTAAACCAGCTAAGACAACTACTTTAATGTAGTTAACACTGTTTTTAGTGAGCCCCATTCAGTCTAGAAACAAATTGATCTTGGCTTCGGAAAAGTTGGAATTTAATTCTCAAGTTGGACTGCTTTAATTAGACATTCCTCTGAAAAAACAATGGCCAGGCTGATTTTGTAATTTGTACCATCAATTTTGTACCGTGACAGTGGTCACCATCTTTTTTCAATGTGTGGATAATAAGTGAACTTAACTGTACTGAACATGCACTTGTAGTGTACTTCAAGCTTAAAACTGCATATGGAATATAGTCTCTGTACTATAGTCTCACAGAGCCAAATCTACATAGTCTATAGTCTTAAATACACTTTATAATCAAGCTATCATAACAATGTTAATTTTAAATACCTCATCTGTCGACATGATGGTGGTGAATTGCAGAGCTGATGTAAACATATCCACATTGCTATGATCAGATGCTTTCTTAACTGCTGTTTTCTCACTGCTGTCATTTATGTTGTGTTTATTTTGTTATTGAGAGGACAGCATGCAGCACATATGTTACCATGGGCCACAAAATCAGTCATAAGAGTCCATTTTTTGAAACTGAGATTTATATGTCATCTGAAAGCTAAATAAATAAGCTTTCCATTGATATAACCTATGGTTTGTTAGAATAGGACAATTATTGGCCGTGATACAACTATTTGAAAATCTGGAATCTGAGGGTGCAAAAAAAAATCTAAATATTGAGAAAATTGCCTTTAAAGTTGTCCAAATGAAGTTCTTATAAATGCAAATTACTAATCAAAAATTAAGTTTTGATACATTTACGGTAGGAAACTTACAAAATATTTTCATGAAAACATGATCTTTACTTAATATCCTAATAATTTTGGCATCAAAGAAAAATCGATAATTATGACCCATACAATGTGTTGTTGGCTATTGCTACAAATATTACGTTGCTGGCTGCAGTTCACTTAACAGCCACTGGTGTCGCTAATAACAAAGCTTTATGAATTCTACATATAGCTTCTTTAAAAGTAGGCTAAAGTATGCTTCTTTTTAGTCTTGGCATTTGACTAAAGAACTTCACAATGTGTTTCACTCACGTAGAGAAGGCATTGTTCTGCTTCTCACACCGGATCCCTTTGCAGTTGTTGGGCTCTTCGGACGCCTTCGTCTCATAGTAGAAGTAGAGCTGGTTGAGGCCGTTGGCGAAAGCCAGCAGCACCAGACAGTAGATGAAAAGGAACTTGAGGATGTCCAGCAGCATGCGGCCGAGAGAGATCTGCAGTGGGCCCAAGTGAGAGTTGGCGGTGAACAGAGAGATGAGACGCAGAGAGCTGAAGATGTTGGCGATGGCGAATAGAGCCTCGGCGATGAGCGTAGGGTGCCACATCTCCCACTCCACACGAGGACGAGAGCTGTTGTACTGATGGAGAGAGAAGATATGAGAGATAAATGGAGACAGTTCTAGTTCCTACTACAAGCTGAAATTATTAACAGAAGTGGTCTTCTGTAATAGTTTCTGTAATACTGTAGCTTGCATTAAAATGCTGGTATCAACCTTAAAGTAGGCCACCATTTTAAGAGATATAGTGGCCAGGTAGAGAGAGTTCATAGCAAAATCCATCAGGTTCCACCAGTCATGGATGTACTCTGTGAAACCGCCATCCCACATCTCTTTAATCTCCGCCCAGATGAAGCCTGCATGGGCCAAAACGAAAATATTAAAAACAAAACAGTACAAAATGTGCAGTTCCTCCACTTTCACTACAAGTCCTTTAGGGCAAAATGAACAAAAAATATTTTATTTACTAAATTAAAGTCATTCTTCTGCATAATTTCTCCCCAGTTTTGCCAGTGTATAAGAATAAACAGTTGCCCTTTGGATAATTTTTTTTAATTTAATTTAATTTAATTTAATTTAATTTAATTTTATTTAATTTTATTTTATTTTATTTTATTTTATTTTTTTTTATTTGGTCCCACTTTATATTAGGTGGCCTTAACTACTATGTACTTACATTTAAATTAATAATTTGGTACAATGCACTTATTGTGTACATACATGTTTTTACATTGTACTTATATTTTTAAAATACCTATATGTAATTACATCTGTAATTAATTTCTGTAATTACATTTATAATTACACCGTTGACCCATCCCTTACACCTTAACCCACCCTTAAACCTACCCATACCATCAAACCTGCCCCTAACCTTACCCGTACCCCACCTCAAAGCAGCAATAGTGTTTTGCAATACAGTATGAACACAATTGTACATTGTACTTATTTTTTGATGTAAGTACATAGTAGTTAAGGCCACCTAATATAAAGTGTGACCGTATTTTTTGTTAAGATCAAAAGGCAAAAAAATAAATAAAAATAAATAAATAATAGTTCTGCCAATGCATAAAAATAAACATTTGCCCTTTAGATTTAAAAAAAAAATATATATATATATTATTTGTTTAATTTAATTTAGTTTATTTAATTTAATGTACTTTTTAATTTTATTTATTTAATTTTATTTTTTGTTAAGATCAAAAGACAAAAAAATAAATAATACTGGAAAACATGTACTTAAAAACTAAATTGTCTCACCCTGCCCCTCAGGGCCTCTGTAACATGCCCCAAAACTAATTAATTGAAATAAACAAAACAGAAAACAAAAAAAAATGTTGTTAGGCTAACATTATACATTTTCATTGCTCCACTGCCTAGTGCTCATATTCACAAAAGTAAAGCAAACTCTGTTCTCGCTGATTGCACCTGTCCTCCAGACTACAGATCATTTGTTTCAAGCCTCCACTTGTGTCTACTTCTGGGCTTGTGTGTGCTTTGAGAGAAAACCTCAAGCCATTATGATTGAGCCCTGGTGTAATCAATCCTGAACTGGGACTTGAGATATGATTTCCTCTGCGTTTGTCTTGAGGTCAATAAATTATGATATCAATATTTCATGAGTATTCATTTACTTCATGAGAGGGATAAAACCATAGCCGTATCTATTTCCTGTGCAGGCCACCAGTTTTACTGCTTGAGAAATGAGCCAGCTAAGCGAATCTTACAGATCAGCGTTTCTTCATTATTTGAGCTAAATGGATATTTGAGACTAGATTTTCACACTTTGGATTCCAGCACAACAGTGTCCACCCACTTTACTTTAGTGCAAACTGAATGAATGTTATCTATTGCACTCAAATGTCCCAAAGAAGCCTTACCTAGAACCCAGGGTAAGATCATCCACTCCACGATGGTGGGTGGAGGTCCCTGTACATGCAGGTCAGTTTGCACGATATGCTGCGAGGCGAGGAGGAGGAAGAAGAGGAAGGTCAGGTAGGAGGCAGTGTGGCAGATGAACTTGATGAAAGGTTTCTTGATGAAGGTTCCCAGGGTGCTCTTTGGAGCCAGAAGGTATATGAGGGAGAAGACAGGGAAGAGCAGGCCAATGATGAAGCAAGTGACAAGCTTCACTGCCCAGTGACGTCGTCTCCATCCTGGGAACCCATCATACCACAGTGTTGCCAGGAGCTGCTGGCAGTTGGGCTGAGCTACAAACTGTGAGAATATAATAATAGTTGAATGATCTAATAAGTCAGTGAAATTCATGACAAATACAGATAAAGACAGTATTCAGTATCTGGCATAACATTTGAACTACCTGACATTTAAGCATTAAATGCTCTGACAAGATGGAACAAAAACTTCTGTAATTCTGTGGTGCTAATTATTATTATACTATTTATTTTCATGCAGTATCAATACTTTTAATAAATATTTAGGTCAGGTACATTTTAGAACTTCTATCATAAATTATGGAACACTAGTTTAGTGCGTTTTGTACTATTTTTCTGTTTTTTTTTTAAAGATATTTTGTTTTTGCATGGATCGGAACTTTAATATTCTGTAATATTCCAGTGCTTTCTGGAACATTCCAGAACATCGTGGGACTAGTCATAAAAGACAAAACATCCAACATATATTTCTAAAGTTTTGGGCGACTCATTTTTGAGAACCGTTTATACTAAACTGTTGTTAGCATTATGCATGTATCATGTCATTTTTATGTATTAGTAAAAACAGATTTAGTTCTTATAAGTTGTCAATATATTGTTTTTTACTTTTCATGAGCTCTGTGACACAAAAAATAATGCGATTTTCGTATTTAGCATGTCACGCTTTAAAAAGAAACATTAAATGTAAAGGTGAAACAAAAGTTTTATAAGAATTTGTTTCGTGGTGTTATATATTAAGATTATACAGATGTTTTATACATATTCTTAGTAACTTCGTATATGATTGATAATAACATGAACGTATGTGAAAATTGAATAAAGGGTAATCTCACAAAAAAAAAACTGTCAAGAAACGTCTAAAATAAATGTAGTGGTTAACAGAATTCTTTGTATTATGCTATTACATTTATTTTTATTTGCTTTGGTACTATTTTCGCAAGTAAGGTGCATATTTTTAAAACTCTTAGTACAAAAATCCAAACTAATCACATTTGAAACACCAGTCATTCTTTCAAAATCTGATCTCATGCTTTCATTGCAATTACACATTTTTTCATCCACTCAGATTATTGTACTATATATTGAGAACAATTGATTTAATCCCCGAAACACAACATTGTGATCTTCTTTCAATTTAGTACTTTTAACAATCCGTTCATTCAAGAGCAAACAGTGCAAGATACATGTGTCAAATCACCTTTGCTGCTGAAATAATTACAGTAATACAGGCAATAACTGTCATGTTAGAAAATACACTTACATTACCTAACTTGCATAACTCACATAAAATCCATAAAGTTTGTAAAAGCATTTATACAGTGTGTTACTGTATCAAAAGGAACGATGATGAAGCTTTGACATCGCCATAAGGTTTTGTGCTAGAACAGATATTACTGTCAATGCAGTATGACATATGAACGTTTCAGATGTAAGGTGAGTTATAGTAATGTGCAGTCTCTACCATGGTAAAGACTATACAGTATCACATGGCATAATGCAATGTAAAATGCTGTATTTAATGCCATCTATCTCCCTTCTTCTGATACATCTCTGATCAGTTCCTCTCCCTTCTATCCTGCTGTATGTTCACAAATTGCAAAACACACAGTTTTACAAATGAGGATGTTCTCAAGGGGAGGTTTTTGGTGATTTTATCAGGTTTTGCTCACTTCTGGGTACCAATTTGTCCCCAAAATATGATTAGGCACACACACACACACGTTGTGTTTCCGTTTTATGGGGACATTCCATAGGTGTAATGGTTTTTATACTGTACAAACTGTATTTTCTGGCGCTCTACACCGAAACCTACCCCTTACAGGAAACTTTCTGCATTTTTAGATTTTCAAAAAACTTCATTCTGTATGATTTATAAGCTTGTTTCCGCATGGGGACCTAAAAATGTCCCCACAAGGTCAAAATGTACTGGTATTACTATCCTTGTGGGGACATTTGGTCCCCATAATGTGATTAATACCAGGTAAACACACACACACACACACACACACACACAGGTATTCCTACAGTTTTTTACAATCATTTTGGCACCAATTTCAGAACCTTGATGTCCTTTTTACAATAGACACAAAACTCAAAACAGTCATTATTTGTAACAGGCTGTCCAATATTCAAATTGTTGCATATTGCGTTCATATTTTTAAAGAACCCTTGCATTTGTAGAAACTCATTTATCATGAAATACCATAGGAACATTACTTTAGATCACCCCCACACAAGATACCCATAGTTTCACTGTTAGTACAATCGTTAAATATAGTTGTACAAAATGCATGATGCAGGTTTCATTATGGTTCTACACATTCATACATCATTAAGGTAGACTAGAGAGAAAAGTACAGACACTGGAATCACTGAACAAGATCTGAAAATTAATGATGAAATGATCAACTCACAACATAGGTTTTTCAAAAACTTAGATAAGAAAAAAATTAGATAACAACAAAAAAAGATACTGTAAAAACAACAACGGTACAGTAAAATGTCAACTGGAGTGTTCCTCACTGCACTTCTTTGTTTTCATGAACCTCGTCTTGTGGATTTGGCCACAGGTTCTCATCTTCATCTCAATAAATGTTTTCATTAGCTAAAGATCTTCTGACATGGCAAATCCAGGCCTGACACTGGTCTCCTGTGACGTCATTGCACACGTCATCAATGGCCTGGAGAAGAGGGACTTGTTTGTAAACCTTCCACCTCCATGTGGAGAAAAATTCTTCAGGTGGGTTACGGTGAGGAAAGGGGAGTATGTGGAAAAATAAAAGGTGATAAACTGTGGATAGGCCTGAAACCATGACTGCAATGTGCCATTACTAGGAACTCTGGGCCCATTGTGTGAGTTGCATTTTGGAATAGTAATACTTTGATGTTAAGTTGTGTCATTTTGAACCGGTGATTTTAGTTCAATGAGCAAATGATCTTGTACGTGTATTGTATCCAAGCATGTGGAGCAATGGGTTCTATATTGCACAAATATTCTTTCTCCCTACATTAACCCTACTCTTAAACCTATCCTTACAAAAATTATGTTTCTTTAGAAACTATTGAATCTATATCTATAGATATCTATAGATGCACCTAATGATTAAGGTGAGTTATATAATAGACAAATGTATTCAAATTTGATGAAAATTAAGCACATTTCCTCCAAAAATTTTAAAAATCTCTCATAGATTATTATACAAATGTATTGCAAAAACAAACAATCAAATCAAGTATTAGTAAATTTGTAAAAAATTTTGTTTTGTTTTTTTCATTTGTTTTGTACTTCGATCGGTGACAAAGTGCTTACGCTTCTCCATTGTAAGTCACCTTGGCCATTCTTTGTGACGTGCTCATATACTGTATTAACAATGTCTTTTTTAAACTACTATCTATTAATCATCCTAAGAAAAAAGCAGCCAAGTGCACATATGACAACAAACGACAAATGTTATGCAACAGCATACATGTTGAAATTTTTTTTAAGTGAGTGAACATCAGTGAGGTTTGACATTCATGTCATTATGTAATATTTTTCCCACAGGCATTTGAGGTGAAATCAGTTATTAAATCAAACTGTCAGACCTTGAGTAAGAAGTCATTTAGTATTACTTTTATCACTGGAAAACATTTATCTAAAAATTACATTACACTTATTGCAAGATCTATTGCCTTGGAGTAACCTAGAATGAATTGCTCAAGAAGTGTTGATGATTCACAAATCAGCCCTTTCATCAAACTTTCATGCCACACCACTCCAACCCTTCATGTTCTCACAAAATTAGGTTTAGATTTTAGCACTGCAGAAAAAAAAAAACTCAAACACCCAGAAATGGCTCCCTTTTACACAATGCAGGTGTAAAATGATGTGCCTGTCCATATATATTGAATAAATATATGATAATAATAATAATAATTGAATAAGTAATGTTTGTCAAATCACATTTTTCTCTTGCTGCCTGACCTACATTGCTCTGCAATGTTATTATGTTTTTATGAAAGGAGTCATTTCTGCCGTGGAATCCTATTAAACAGACGAATGATTCAAAATGCAGTGGCAACTTGAACTGTCACCTCTCATGAAAACATTTTGCAATGATTCCATCAGCATTAGAAAACAACAGTTCTTATAAAGGCCCTTCATCTTAAGATGACATTTCTAGGGAAATAAGAAACGTTCTAATTTACTTTAAGAATTTTTTTTAAGGCCCTGGTTTAGTCATTTATTTATTTTTATTTGTTAATTCATTTCATTTTTGTCTTTCATTTGTTGAAATGAAAGATTTTACTAATTTATCAGCAAGAGATTGATGAAAAATGAGAGAAAAAAAACAAGGACTTCCTCAAAATCAATAAAATGATTGCATGAGAAGGCCTAACATGATTCCCACTGTATTTGATGCACAGTCAAAATATGATACACTTATAGGGCAACATCATGTAGTGAAACTTATTTTGATGCCTCAGGACAAGACAAAAGTTTAGCGGTAGACACGTCTACTGACATTAAGGTTGACCAAAACACTGCAGTTTAATTTATATTGATCTCATAAGCTGCTTATAAAATGCCACAAGGAGAATGAGCTTGCACTATGACTAAACCAATCCCTGTTTTTGATGATAATAGTAAAGTTTTCAAGCTTAAGGTTAACTTACACATCCATGCACTGGAGACTATACACTGTAAAAAAAAAAAAAAGTTGAGCGAACTTAAAAAAACATTTTTTTTACCAGCTTCAGCAGATTTTTGAGTTTGCTCAACTTATTTTTGTGGGAGATTCTCACATTTTTGTTGTATAAACTTAAAATAACAAAAAACTCAAAAATTTGCTTAAGCTGGTTGCCTTAAAATTTTAAGTTGGCTCAACTTTTTTTTTTTTTACAGTGTATCATAAGCTGTGAGCAAAAAAAATTAATAAAATAAAAATAATAAAAATAATAATAATAATAAAATGTAAAAAATAATTGCACAAATAAAAATCCACACAATTCACTTTCAAAGATGATAAAAAAATAAAATAAAAATAACATCTATGAAATACAAAAGGATGCCTTTTTGGTAGTATAATTGTAGTTGAAGTATCTATCAGCAGGGATTTCCACCAGGAAAAAAATCACCAAACCCTTGACGACTTGGATTCAAACCTACAACCTTTTAATTACCTAACAAGATAATTAACCGAAGTACCACACCGCCCCAAATCCACATTATTATAGTTGTAAAGGATCACTTTTCTGGATGTAACAAAAATAAAAATAATAAAAATAAAATAATCTGCCAATTTATATGCACTGATAATGAAATATGATTCTGAAACATTAATTGGTTACAATAATAATAATAATAATTAGTAGTAGTAGTATTGTTGTTGTTGTTTTGGTCAGTAACTGTTGATGAATCATGATTTGGTAAAGTAGCACATTTCAGAATATATAATAAACATTAAATTAGTTATGTGAATTAATGGAGACATTGTGCACTGTTGTCTTCAGCCTTATGGCCACTATCAAAATGAAACTTTTTCATTGTACGGAAACATTGGATTCATAAACTGGAACTCTGCCTTTGGACCAATGCTGACTCAGGGTTTTTATGGTCATGGAAAAGTTACTTTTTTGTGCAATGAACAAGCTAAAGTAGATTGTCTTGCATCTCTTTCTTGCATCAGACACATTAGTAAGAAGTATTTAAAGAATCTTATACATTTTTAAATACAGATTCGAATCATCAACTGAATCAAACTTTATGATGAATCAAATCATTATGAATTTGCAAGAATCGCTTTTGAACTGAATCAAAAACCTATGAAACGATTTGCTGTCTAACCAAGATTCGCACCCCTGCAAACCGTGGACAGTGGAGAAGTGATACTCAATCCCTTGTTAAAATCTGTCAGTCTAGGATACTCACCTCTTTCTGGTGGTACTTGATGGCTAGCTTGAGCTTGGCCAGGTCTCTGCACTCATGGGGGTCCAGCTCTTCGCTGTGGTCATCCCGATGGTTGAGGATGGTCTCCAGCTCACAAGAGCTACGGGCCTGATCCAGCAAGTCTTTAGCAAAAAGTTTGCACTGCTGTGACAGCTCCTCGTACTCCTGCCGGAACTCGTTCTCCACCTTACTGAGCTCCTTCAGCTCCCAGCCCAGCCTGAACGCAGTGAGGATGGGATCTTCACTGGAAAGGGCGATGAGAGAGGGGCTGGCAAGAGTTCTGTAGATGTTCAGACGTGAACGAGAGTGCCGTAGGCTGTCCACTTCGGAGCTCGATACACACTCCACGCAATCACAGCGGATCTGGTGTGGCCGCGGGATGGTGACTTTTCGTTGAACTAGGAGCTTGATTATCTCGTAGTTGTTAGTGTGGGCAGCCAACATGATTGGTGTGATATCGGGTGTAAACTCTGAAAACTGTGTGTCCATCATGTGAGAAGGACCTAGAAGAGTGAAATAAAGAGAGCAATAAATAAAAGTAAAAGTGCGCTATTAAGGAAGTTGTCAATATTTACAGTTCAGTCCTATGTACTGTGCGTAATATTAAAGATGAACACTGCCATCCAACACCGACAGACAAAACCCGACGAATGTGTCTGTTGCCATTTGTCGGTGTATGTCGGTGCAGTGTGAACTGGCCTTTTAAATTTAAATTGATTAGAGACCTCAAGGACCCTTGACCCTTCAGAGCGGCTTATTGTGCCATCAGCCCATTTCGCCTCCCTTTAAGGGTGCATAGAAATGGACAAAATGGCTTCATACTATGGTTATGGCTCTAATAAAATCAACGTTTTCATCAGTTTTTACTGTACTGTAATCTTTTTTATGGACACTTGAACTTGGCATATTTGACAATACACAGAGCCTTCTATGCCATCACACATTTCGTACGATTATTCTCTTTGGGTGCATTAAAGCAAAACTAAGTACACCATATTAGAAATATAATCCAAATTTTGAGCTGATGAATACATCTCACAAAGTTTAGAAAGAATGAGTTGTTTTGATGCTCGATTTCAATAGCCTACGCTTTTTGGACTGGAGTGAAAATTTTTGAGTTCTGAATGTTACATTAGGTGTTCATAGCACATCAAGCTTTTTGATATCAAAAGATCAAGGACAAACTGATTCCTTTGAGGCATCTTATGAGCCGCTTCAGAAATGAAATGAGTCACCCTGATATCTATACCTTTCACTTAAAAAAGGCAAGTGATTGAATTCAGAGGTGTTTCCTAAAGGCACCTCACATTCACATGGTGTGAAAAGCTGTGGGAAAAGAAAGAATGCAAAATGATTTCAATCTGTGCTGTCCAGAACTTCCAGCAGGAGAAAAGAATAGAAAAATAAATAGAAAATTACAGCAAGGGCTGAAACTAATGCAAAAGGACTGGATATTGACACAGATTTCACAAATCCATTAGATTCAGATTTGCAAGCTCTTGATTCGATTCATGTGCAATTTTGATTCAGTATTGATTCGTTTGGTACATGTCAGTCAGCCTATTGAAAACAACATCTGAACTCATGCTAAAAACAATCTCTCAATTAATGCACACAAATTCAAATACTATTTATTTTGGATATAATAATCACCACTGAAAAGGTTAAATACAGACATTTAAATTGCACATAAGTCAGTTTTATACAAACTTTTTAATTATATAGTTACGTTTCTACTGAAATATAAAACGGTGGAAATATTTAAACGGTAGCTTGTTGTTACGACAGATTTATTCAAATAAATTAGATATTGCTAAGTTAAGCAAAAATATAATGATCCTTCTGGGGTTATTTTTTTCTAGTTGACTAACAAGCTTGAATTGCTTAATTTGTATAATAACAGATGGCCTACCCAACATTGTTTACTAAACTGTTTAATTTACGTCTTTTCGTGGTTGGAACACTGATTGAAAGATTACATGAGACTGAGACAATTCAGTAAGTTGTCCTATTTTTTTCAACATACCTTTTGATGTTCATTTGTTCTTTGAATTTTGTGATAAAATTAACAGAATTTGAAAGCTGAGACTTTGTTTCATTTCAAAGGTAACAAAGCACAAATTCCTTGCGATTGTTAGATGAGAGGCGTGCTAATATTGTTCAGTGATGGTGTGTTCACGCATAAAATAGGCCTAATCATACCCATCGATTCATGGGTTTTAAGAATCAATACTGATTAATCAAAATAAGAGCTATTAAAATTGTTTAAACAATTTGTTTAAACAAAATAGTTTAAACAAATCACCCCAGCACTGAAACACATATTATTTTTTCAGTTTTTTTGTTCTCCTCAAAATCAGCAGTGTTTATGTTGGAAATATTTGCAAGTTGAACGCACTTGAACTACAAAGTCGTAATTACGAGTAGGAAACTCTGAACTTCTTTTAGCCCCAAGTACAGTGAGAAATGCATTACATTTTTATTATTATTTTGTTCATTTACACTGTAAATCTAACGTAATTTTACAATACCGCCATATTTTGTACATGCAACTTGTATAGATGTATTGTAGATTTTACAACTATACAAGTTGCATGTACAAAATACGCTAGTATTGTAAAATTACGGTAGATGTAACCATTCAGTTTACAATTCCACCTTCATAAATTGAATAATAATAATAATATACATTCAACTTCATGACTTCCCAACTCATAAATACGAACTTGCCAGGAGGACTTAAATGCACTGTCATATCAGTACAGCTGCATGCTATCCAATCAGAAAAGTTGGATGTGATGTGGATGTGTGTTTAAAGGAAGTCATGCCCTCACACACCTGTTTCTCGCCACTTGGCTTCTTGTAGGATAGCAGTAACTCCACCGCTCCCACCACCTCCTTGCGGATGGCGTAGAGGAGTGCATCACCCATGTGCACGCCATGACTCAACAGCAGCTCCATCACCTCCAGGTTCTCATTCTCAATAGCGATGAGGAGTGCGCTGCGGCCCAATGGGTCCAGGCAGTTCACGTTGATGTTGTAATAGATCTCGGCCTCCTCAAGGGCCTGTTTAACTCCAGCGTAGTCTCCCTTCTCCACCGCCGTCAGGTAGGCTCGTTCCTTGGCAGACAGCTCAACCTCCGCCCTCACGATCTGCAGCGGGATGCGATCGCGGTACGGGGAGTTACTGGCCTTGTTGTAGTACAGCTGCGCCATGGGGTTCATGTGGACTCGGTGACATAAAATGACACAAGTCCAGACAAAGCTGTGCAGAGATTGAGCAAGCAATCAGTTAGTCATTTCAAAATGACACTACATTTCTTTCATAATTGACATGCCAAATCAGAACAAATCCAGGAGTGAGGCAAGACACTTTTTACTCCAGTGAATATTTAAATTTAACCTCTCTAATATTTCTCAGAATGAAGATATTTTTTAAAGCCAGTTTCAGTATAGAAACAAAGATTTTTTTTTTTTAAATCATTAAACATTTCTACCATTATTGCTCTTAAAAAGATACAGCACATATTTTGACTACATGAAAAAAAAGAGAAAAGTTTGAAATAAAAACATTTATAAAACACGTGGCAACTTGCTCCGCCCTGATATTTTTATATAAAAATACATGCATTTTAATGATGATCCTTGACTTAAAGTGATTAACCCAAAAATTTAATCACCCTCATGTCATTCCAAAAGATACTAAATGTATTTTAAACAATGTTGATAACCAAACAGCTTTGGCAACCATTTAATTCCATTTTATGGACCAAAATAAGCATATTTCTCATTTTCTTTTATGTTCCACAGAAGAAAGAAAGTGATAGCCTATGGTTAGGAATGACATGAGTGTGAGATTTTTGGGTGATTTATCCCTACATTTACAAATGATTGGCAATGTCCCTGAAGTCTACTTTTCTTAAAAACTAACTAATGTAGCTACAGCTCAAGCTGTGCTCACTGATGAGTTTTATTCAGGCTCTATATAAGAGATGGTGGAATATATCTTGTTAAAATAACCTAAAATCTATCATTTAGATCAGCACTAATGCAGATGAAACCTCAGAGCTAAAGTCTATATTCTTCAGTTTTCTGAAGACGTGTATTAATCAGATGTTGAAATGCATAATGATATTATCTATCCAGCACATATTTGCAGATGGAACATGGAATATTATATACACTTGTGCTACATCCAGATGACCCACGATGGCTCCACCCAGGTTTCCAGGAGAGTCAGCTGGCCAAGGGTGTCACACTGTGATATAAAGAGGATTTTTTCCTCAGTTTGTTCACACTTGATTGAGCCCTGATTTCCAAGGAGAGTTATACAAGTGATTGAGACTTTTTGAAATCATCAATCTGAAGAGATCCCTCTAAACATCTGGGGTCAACTTATTTAGTAAGAAACTAGAAGGTTACAGAGGATTATGCAATTTTTTAGGCTTTTTATCTGTTTAGAATTATTTACATTTTAGTCATTTTACAGAATATATTTTAGTCCTTTTAGGTGCACAAAATTGTTCTTTAGATGTTTTTGTTTGTTTTTTTTTTTTTTTTAAACTTGGAATGGTGTCTTTGACTGACGACAAGATGCGTGCAGTTTAGTGCATATTTACATAAACCAACAGATTTTAAAACCTTACACAGATGTCTTGTGTGAATGGCCCCTTTGAAAAATTGAAAACATAGTTAATCAATTATTTTTATGGCTAACTCAATATTGTAATTTGTTACATTTAAAAGTATCATTTCCCAACAATGCTCAGCATGACACATTTGGTGGAAAAAAAATCAGTATACAAGCTGTTGTTTAGAAGCATAACATATGCGAATGAAACTTCTCATTTTTCTATGTGAAACATGAGAAAGAATCCATATAGAGCTTCAGCCATGAAATCATGCAGTAATGAGGGTCTGACCGGGACTGACGTCACATTATTTGTCTATTGGGAATCATGTAGTTTAGAAAGAACAGAGGGCCAATGACAGATCCCTGGGGGACGCCCTGGGAAATAGTAGCGGCAGACAAACTGCCGCCTGTCATTGCGATAATTAGGAACTGAACCACATCAATGAAGGTGAGATGGGAATATAATTTGTTGAAGTATTATTGATGTAAGCATACATTTCACTGTTTGTTTTTTTAATCAACAGGGTCGATTCTAATGGGTCTATCCTTTGTTCTAAGGTAAGTGTTAGAGCTGTAATGTCCATTTTAGTTTGAAAATTAATTAAGATTTAAGCCTTTTGAATAATACGTTGTGTTAAGAATACTTTTTTGAATATATAAGATTGCATACTTTTGAATATTACGATTTTTTTTTTCCCTCCACGGGTGTTAAGGCATTATTATTTCAGGGCCATCTCTCATTTTTATCAGATGACTCTCTCTTCCATTTTCCTTCATGCATTACCAGTATATTTGGTGTGATATGAAAAGTAAACATCTCTAAACATGATCACACACTATTACCAGTCCATAACACCCCTTCGATTTCTAAACATGGCAGGTAACAGATGCGTAAAATTATGTGAGCAACTGCCAAGAGCTGGCTTGTGTTGCTTTGCTTCACCCTGTCTAGAGATGCAAGACTTTAGTAAGCAATCCCTATTAACAAATAACTGATGAAATTGTATTGTAGATAAATAGAGCCAAGTAGGTACACCAAGAGGAGTAATTAGCATCCTTGTCCACAATTTAATAATAAAATAATGTAAATCATCTCAATTTAAATGTTAAATAATGTAAAAAATCTCTCAAATGACATGATGTAACATGAATTAAAACGCACAAATGTAACATTAAATAATATAACATCTTTAATTTAATGTAAAATTTAATTTTAAATAAAATAAAAATAAAATACCTAACCTTACAAATTAAATGTAAATACGTGTAAAATTGCATGTTCAATAATGTAAACTTCTTAAATGAAATGTAAAATAATGTAAAACCTCACAAATTAAATATAAAAATGTAACCTTTACAAACTGCATGTAAAATAATTTAAAATCTTTCAAATTAAAATTTTAAACATTTTTAAAGAGCATCATTTATTCATAATTTTAAAGACTTGTGATGGCCAATCCATAGGAAACAGGAATTGTTTTTCAGGCCTTTTTTCTCACTCTATCAAATATTAGCACTCTGAGTTTGTTGCAGCAATTCAACCATCCTGGCATGAGGATTTGTGGACCTTGCCAAAAGCAAGACAGCTGTCCAGTTTTACTGTGACCCAGTCAATTTGAATATCATAAAATTTTATTTGATGCACTTTATACTCATGTCTGTGAGCATTTCATTATTTCATTATGGTAGAACACAGACCGTGTGTTTTCCCGTTTGCTGTTGTACTTCACACCTCACTGCTTCATAAAAGCTAAACAAGGCTTCCACAGGGAATCGACCCATGTTTTATTCAGCATGTTTGTAGACCTGGACGGACACCTTTGTTCATTAGAATGGTTTGGCAGTGAATGTACACAGACTCAATACTATCGCTAACATATACATGGTTAAACAATTCCAGATGGAAACAGCACAAGAACCGTCTCTCTGGGTTGCATAAAACATTAATCAAGCTCATTTTAAAGGCCAGCTTCCTTTTACGATGTTCCAGTGATGTTAAGGCAATGTTTATTGATCAGCACCCTGTTTGTGTCCAGCTTATTAATGAAGATGATCAAATGCACAATATGGAATGATGTGGATCACACACTTATAGTGACTGTAATTGTCTGGAATGTGATTTTTGTCATGTTTGTAAATTATGTTTGATCTCTCTAGATATTTTTCATGTATTTCAAATGTATTTCAATTAGATTTAAGTGTCTTGTTTTTGATTTCTATTAAATTTAACCATATTGTTTTTGATTTCATTTGATTTCATAACGAAGGACGTTCTTGAAAGTAAAGGTTTATTGTCATCTGTTGAATGCTCCACAATCTAAAGTAAGTTTAATTGAACTAAATGTTCACTTACTGTCAACAGTAAGTTCAGTTTAAGTAACAATGATTTTGTGAGAACAGAGAGCACTAACAATGTGTGTGTTTACAGAGAGAGTAAGAGATGGATGTTATTGCTGCATGTTTCAACAACAGGAATTACTCATTTGAAACAAACAGCAAAAGCAGAAATCACTGGTGGTGGGCCGTACAGACCTCTGCCTCCAGCTATAAACAGAAGCTGAGCTGTTTTCAAAAGATGAACTAGCCTAGCACTTAGATTCTGACATTGAAGAAAAAGCTAGAGAAGCAACGTCATACTGTCTGCAAACTCAAAGAAACATCCCAGAGCGATTGGATTCATTGATTGCGTTCCATGAGCATCTGCTGGCATTTAGTGTGAACACACATATTTAAGTTCACACTGATCTCCCTAGGCAGCTGTGTGTTTTCCCTTCTGTCTTGCTTCTTGCTAGTTTAACGCAGTGGAGCAGTGATTTGGAGATTATAAATGTTAAGGTTTCTGATCGGGTTTCCTTCACTGGCCCGAATCATATACTCCTGACAAGAGATCGAAGAATGAGTATACACAGATAAGCTTGCTTTTTTTTTCATATCATTTTGGTTCAGATGTAGTGGGAACACAAGATGCTTTTTCGAATATCGACCTCAAAATACCAAGCCATGACAGGAATCATCATGGTCCACAAGTACCAGAAACGATTACTTTAATTAACTTATTTAATCAAGCTGGCTCTACAAGAGCAATCTTATTTACAAGGGGAAGATGGGAAGAAAAAAAAAGGGATGAAAGAGTTTTTAGAAAGAAATGGAAAGAAATTGAATCTGAGTTACAGTGAGACACTTACAACTAAAGTGAATGGGGCCATTTCATAAAAATGTGTTAAAACATGTTTCAATAGTAACGAGTAATCGCTCACTAACATTTTCTGTGTAATGTTAAAGCCAATTTTACAATTTCATTGCCTTGACAACACTATAAACATTAAAACCCTAAAATAAAAATAACTTAAACAGCTTTACAATTTCATATAATACACACGTTTTAGCAGAAGACTAAATTAGGAATAAATAAGCGCGTTTATAAAATCATAGTCTTCACATTTCTGCCTTTTTTTCTGCCTTTCATATTAAATTTGTATTAAACATGTCTTTAAGGGAAAAACTATGATTAAAAAGGGGAGTTGTTAAAAAATGTCCATACTTGAGCATGTGAAAGCTTTTAGGGCGACAGGTTTCAAAGCTTTTTGCACCTGATTTGAGTCATTGGGTGCAGGAGAGCATGCAAGTGAATGAGGGTATATGATAAAATCCTTCATATTAACAGTACATTGGACCCTATTTTTATAGACTTAGAGAATATAACCATTTAAATGATGTAAAATGTTGTCCCTTTAAGAGCACATACAGTATAGCCATATAATTTAATAGTTTGTCGTATAGATGTGGCTTAGTTTGGGATGGGTAAGAGGGAGTGATTGACATATAGTTTAAAGAAAGAAGTAGCTTGGTTTTACTCTTTTCATGCGGTTTGATTGCCACATAAATTGGATCACATTTACACATGAATCATGATCGGTCATCTATGTATAGCCCTTTTGTAATGTGGTGCAAAAATAACTGTATAAATAATGTAATTATGTGCATTGTGCACAAGTAGTACACCAAATAAAGTTAAATATCAGAAAGTCTCGAGCGATATGTCCGTAAATATGTTAATAGATTTCAACTATGTTTAGAATAGTATTAAATAAATGTATTTTAAATACAGTACTAGCTGTTTATTATAAAGTTATAAGTTTATTATATAGTTATAAAGCACTTATTAATGCTTTGTTCTGCATGACCATATTTTAGATCCTTTAACCCTTCCCCATTTCTAAACTTAACAACTACCTCACTAACTATTAATATGCAGCAAATAAGGAGTTCATTGAGGCAAAAGCAGTTAATACTGAGAATTGGAGAAAAGTGTGACCATGGAAGGTGCATTGCTGAAAGCTTGTGGCATGTTATTGAATTGACCTAGTATAGACTTAAAAAAAAAAATGTTAACGCTAAGACTGTTCTTGATACATGACAATCTAGATGTTCTACTTTTATATAACTCTGTAGTTAGTGAACCATGACAGATATCTGAACATCATGTATTGGATACCATGGGTGTCAAGTTTTTTCCAGCCCTTTTTGGATACATAGTACCATAGAGCGCCGCCTACACGAGTTAGATTCTATCGTATCACAACTTTTAAATAAGGGCTGCACAGTTAATAGTTTCCAAACCATGGCTATTTCAGCAGTGAATTGAAACTGATTGGAAATGTGAGTGGGGGCTGCTGCAGTGATCTGGAGGAGAACACGCAGCAGGTTTTTCTAAATTCTGCTCACAATGTTCCTTTAGAAGCTGGGACAAGCTAGGAAATGGAAAGGAGAACTGGTAAACTTGGGAATGTGAGGTCCTTTGGGTATCTTAACCAGTCGCGACGGTGATACGCAATGAGTGACAGGGGACTCTATTTTTGGAATAGTTTCTATTTCTGCGACGTCACAGACAGTTGAGAACAAGAACATACAATGGGTCCAATGACAATGAAAATCTAAGGTACTGAATATGTGCAAAGTATAAAGTTTTAATCAGGTTTACTGACTTTAATAACCACAATGAAAGCAACAAAGGATAGTTTACCTCAGATCTTTAAAATAAATTAAACTAAACAAGAAAATTAAACACGTGATCTCTGTATACAAACAAGTGCATTCAATGACAAAAATTTTCAGAGATTTTTAATAATGCTTAAATTTATTTCAGTTTGGTTATGTAGTTTTCAAATTTGTCAGTGTGAGGCAACGTTTGCACAGAGAGAAGCTCTTCTAATTGGCTGTGATTGGTGATAAAGTTTGTCGCATCTTGTAGCCGTGTCACATCTGATTTGGAAAGACAAATTACATGCCAGAATCGTATTGCATTGTGATTGGTAAGGGTACACTGGATGACCAGATAGGCATGATTTGGACAATTCCATTTTAATATGTAAAGCCATTCGTAGGCTGGTTCTGTTGTACGTTCAAATCAACAAAGTGGAAAACTGCAGAAATTTGTTTCATAGACCTGGCAACCCTATTGGTGGACCTTCCTTTTCAAGCGGTCAAATACCTCACATATGTGCTTTTGTCCACTGACAAGCCACAGACATAAAAATCACGCTGATTTGAGCACTTGAAACTAAAGAGTGCATCAATGGAGTGTACTTTGAAAGGTCTTGTGTGCTCAACAGAGTAGACCGTGGAAAATGAAGTTGTCAGGAATCGTGGGGCTTGCAGAGAAAAGAAAGGAAGCCACAGTCACACAGACAGCATCAGGGCAGTCGGTATTTGGTAAAAGCATCGGCTGGCCATAACAGTGAGAGTGTTTTTGAGACTGGAGCCCACACAAAGTGCAGACATTCAGTTCGAAACGCTAATTAGGCACAGGCAGCTGTTTACTAGAGCGTGGGGAAGCCACAGCACAGAAATCTTTTTCCTCTCTCTCTCTGTGTCTCTCACTGTACTGATTGCTGTTAACTCTACAGAGCCGACCTGCGTCACAATCCCTTTGCTGCTGTTTTTTACAGAGCATCACTGACAGCAGACGAGAGGGCTTGTCTATGTAAAACCTGAACACCTCTTTGTTAAAGTGAATCATAGTAACAAGAGCCCCATATACGGTTCTCACCACAGAACAGGGTCATTAGCCGGATGTACTGCCATCAGGATGTAGTGAGGTGATGTCAGATGGCTGTTCTGTGATAAAACACAGAGATGTACAATAGGATCATTTTTGGGCTTTTGTATTCCTAAGCACACACTAATATGATCCCAGGAAGCATCACAGTACCATTATTTGTCATCAGTACCATTATCATCACAGTGCTACAAAATTACAGAGCTTTTTTCACTAATGTGACTACAGTAAACACAAAGACAAGAGGTATGTATTCGGAATGGCATACAACCATACTATTCATGCTGTTTTTGTGGCATGCAGTATGTATACTGTGCCTAATATGCAACTATTCTGTATGAATGGGATGCACAAATGTGGAGTATACAGTCAGAGCACACTGTATGAAATACTGTATTCCTTAATGGAATGTGCTCAAATCAACCTTTCATTTCCAGTGTGATAATATTGATTGTGCCTGATCATTTCATAACAATATGGGAAAGTTTATAGTTGTGATTTGAAATTTTAAACACATTGTATACAGTATATACTGTGCAGCATTCAGTACACTAATATTCCATTCTGACCATAGCAACAAATAATATTTGTTCAGAGCTGTCCTTTGAATTCATAGTCAAGGTTTTGGGTGGGCCGAGTCTCCCTCATCTAGTGGGTAAACTGGGACACCATTTCCAGTTTTGTTAGGAAAAGTTTGCTTAATAATTTAAATGCACACTGTTAAGCAACATGCATGCACCGTTTACACTAATGAGCCGATTATCAAGCACACATTTAGTGATAATTGAGCATTTGACTCACACCTTGTTTCTGTGTAACAATTTCACATTTGTGAGATATTCATGGAAACCTTTCATATGGAGAACAGCTTATTTCAGTACTATTGACTCTTGCCGAAGAGTCAAATGAAACGAGCAGACAAAAATTGTCTGTGTTCAGAAATGAACTCTAAAGATGCTGACCCACATGGTGTTACATAACATGTGAAAGCAACCTTGAAATTTCATGTTATTTACACATAGGTTGATCTGAGCCTGAAACCTGAAAACAGACATCAGAAGTCAAGTACATCAAAGTACACCTGTGACCATCAGTGCAACGTGCCTATAACCTACATACTGTATTACTGAAGAATTTTTATATCTTCTCATATGCTCATGAACTTTTTTCAATGCTGTCAAAAAATCGAGATGTTTTCCTCACTTGCCTTACTGGGCCATTGTCAAGAAACGCTGCTATTTGTGCCTGAAAGCTGTTGTTGTTTTCTTTGTTTTTAAACATATTATTTCACAATGTTGCTGTTGAACTTTCAGTAATAAATAATACTTCTGTATAACAAATATATGTTACAAATTCTATATTTTTTGTTATTTATAATATATGTGTGTGTGTGTATATATATACAGAGTTTACTAATTCAAACATTTTGGAAACCGAATTTGTAATTATGTACTAATTTTGTAAATGTATTTTCCATGTATACTTTATTACGTAATTTTTCGATTTGATCAAGAACGTAAACACAAGCCAACGCTGTTTGGTAGTAGCCAGTTAGTTCGATGCTATTTTGTGTGTATAAGACAAACGTGTACAAACGTACAAAATTATATGTAATCACAACAGCAAACTTCCATTCAGAAACGTTTTGTAAGAGCCGTGCTTGCGGAAGTTCTGCTTGACTCTCTTCATTACCGCTTTCTGGGTCGACTGATTCTGGCTCAAACTGATTCGGCAACATTGACACCATTATTTACATTTAACCGGAGCACATGCAACTGTCGCCCGTAAAGGTAATGGGCGTGAAGTTTCTGGACAATGTGCAGTACTCAGTTTAGCCAATCACAACACACCAGCCCAACTAACCAATCTGAGCCCATTGCCTGTTTCTGAGGGAGTGGTTTCAGAGAATCAGGAAGTCAACCGGTCGTTCAAATGACAGAGGAGAAAGCGGCTTACAATAAAGGTGAAATATATGAAAAATAAGGCGTTTTTTAACAAACGAAACATGAAGACATGTTATATTGCACCCCATAAACACAATCAAGCAAAGAAAAAAAGCAGTAAACCACCCCTTTAATCGTCCATCACAATGAGAAAAACCAAAGAATATATTTCTGATGTTCAGCAAAAGATAATTGAGCTTCACAAATTAGTAAAGTGGCTATAAGAAAACAGCTAGAGCAGTGAAAATTCCTATTTCCACCATCAGGGCAATAATTAAGAATTTCCAATCAACATAAAATGTTACGAAACTGCCTGGAAGAGGACGTGTGTCTATATCGTCCTAATGCACGGTGAGAAGGAGAGTTTGAGTGGCTAAAGACTCTCCAAGGATCACAGCTGGAGAATCGCAGAAAATAGTTGAGTCTCGGGGTCAGAAAACCTTAAAAAAATTGTCAAACAGCACCTACATCACCAAATGTTGTTTGGGAGGGTTTCAAGAAAAATTCTCCTCACTCATCCAAAAACAAACTACAGCATATTCAGTTATCAGACATGACTGGAACTTCAAATGGGACTGGCTTCTATGGTCAGATGTAACTAAAAAATGAGCTTTTTAGCAGCAAACACTCAAGGATGGGTTTGGTGAACACAGGGATAAAAAGTACCCCATGTGTACAATGAAATATACTGCTGTATTTTTGATGTTGTGGGCCTATATTTCTGCTGGAGGTCCTGGACATCTTGTTTAGACACATGGCATCATGGATTCTATCAAATACCAACAGATAAAAAATCAATAAGTGACTGACTCTGTTAGAAATCTTATAATGGGCCATGTTTGTATCTTCCAACCGTACAATAATCCAAACACAAACCTCAAAAACAACACAAAAATGGGTCACTGAGCACAAAACCAAGCTTCTGCTGGCCATTCCAGTCCTCTGACCTGAACCCTGTAGAAAATGAGTGAACTGAAGAGAAGCACCACCAACATGGAGCTGGGAATCTAAAGGGTCTGGAGTGATTCTGGATGAAGGAATGGTCTCTGATCTCTTGTCAGGTGTTCTCTAACCTCATCAGGCATTATAGGAGAACATTTAGAGCTGTTAAACTGGGAAATGGAGGTTTCAAAAAGTATTGAATAAAAGGGTTAATTGTGGCCAATGTGTATTAGAGAAAAACATTTATTTCATAATAATATTTCCCCCCATTTGAAATTCTTATTATCCAATGAAAGGTTAGATTTTTGTAAATTTTTTAAATAAAAGATCAAAAGGATTAACAATGCTGATTAATTTTCACAGCCTTCTTTGATCATATTTACCAAGGGTGCAGATATTTTTGGCCATGACTGTATATATATATATATATATATATATATATATATACACGCACATTCATTCATTTAATTTTTTTAATTAATATGCGCATTATTACTATTAAAATTATTATTATTATTATTGTATTTTATTTATTACATTTAACTTTTAAAACATTCCTGTTTTGTGCCAGCTCTATAACATTTCAAATTTTGTTGATATTTTTTTGTGGTATTTAAAAAATGTTGGGTTATACTCTATCATCTTTAGGTGTCCTTGTTACTGCAAAATTATACATTGAAATACTGAGTAATATTAATTAACTACATGTACTTACTATATGGTTAGGGTTAGGATTAGGGTTTGGCTTAGGGTTATTTGCATGTAATTATGCATAATTTATTGTCATTACAATTGTAAGTACATGTAACATGTAACAAGGACACCATAAAATAAAGTGTTACCAAATATAATTTTTAATGGAGAACATTTACAGTATAATATGGTTGAACAAATAATGAGGAAAAAACTCCTAATTTTCTCAGAAACTGTATAAAGCAAATTATTTGTGTCCTTGTTACACGTTACTTGTACAGTGTTTACTATAGTAATGACAGTAGATTATGCATAATTTAAACTAACCAACACTAAACCCTACAGAACATGTTGTTACTTATTTGTGTAACTACACTGTAACTTGTTATGAATGAGGACATAGGCTGATATTCCCATAAAACATTTAAAAATAAAATTGTTTATGTTTCTTTTGCAATTCACCCTTAATAGAGTTCAATCTGTTAACGATTGTGGCGAAGTGCAGTGTCCTGCTAATTATATCAGTAGCAAATCATGGGGACACATAGTACTGTTTCCTGAGGACAAGCCATCGCGCATCACTGTGAGAGATTCATTAAAGTCTTAATAACCTGTTGACAGTCACAGCCCCAACAGGGTTTTTTTTTATATTGCTTAACCATATTCTAAATGAGGACATAATAGTTTTATTAGTGTAGTAAATGTTTGTAAAAATCAGTTTAGAAAGGTTTATATTACCGAATACATATGTATATTGGGGTTTTTTTCTCTCCATGATCCCACTGCACCTTCTCCAACATGTTATAAATTCGTAGCCCTTTCCAAGTGATTCAAAATTTTCCGCATGCAAAATCTGGAAAGTGCACTCACCCCGTGTAATATGGCTTACATGTTTCGTCTCTTCCGTCTTACAGGCGGTTTTCAAGACAATTCTGTCTTCAAATCTGCCGGCAGGTCGTTTGCTCCGGAGGACCATTGAGCAGTTTTAAGCCCACCTCATGGACTCAGTGGAAAAGGCTCCAGCTGTTCGCTTTGATCCAGGTTCAGCCCACCCTGATGAACGGCAGGAGAGAGCAGAATTAACCCCAGGTGAAAGGACCTGAACAAAAGAGCTAAATCATCTAAACCATTCCAGGTTTGCAGCGTCCCAGCATGTATTGCAGTCGTCCCCGCTGTCCGCCTTATCAGTGGCTTGAGGGTACGGGGGTTTGGCATGCGCTTGCCTCGGTTGTCATGGTTGCCAGATGAAGTGTGGCGTCTCCTGCCCCTGCTCTACCTCTGTCTATCTCTGTGCCGCTCTGGCTGTCTGTTCTCTCTCCTGTTTTTTCCTTTCTCTTCCTTTTCCACCTCACCCTCCTCTCTCTGTCTCTGTCTCTCTATCCCTCCCTCCCTCTCGCAGCATCTCCCAATTCCTCTTCTCCCTTCTCTCTCCCCTCCTCTCCGGCACCCAGGTTGTTTTTGTGCTTGTTGTCATCTCAAATCCTGTCTGTCTGTTCCTCGTCTTACAGAACTACCAGCGCTGCTCTATTTCTCCCCTGACATTAGTGTGCTGTTTGAGGTTTTTCTCCTGAGCGTTCTTCTTGGTTTTCCTGGCTGGGAATGACAGGACGAGTACAGGTGTTTGGCTGGAGAACCAGACAGGCGTGCGGCGCTTAGTGCTGTTCTAGACATACGCAGTAAGTATCAGTTTGGTACATTTCTCCATGGTCACGGTAGTCTCAGCCCCAGAAAGCACAGCCAAAGTTCGGTCACTGGCCATCTGACGACAGGAAGCATGGTTCAGCTGTTTTAAAGTCAGAGTGCAATGAAAATTCATTCATTTTTGACCTCATAATGTTTGGCCAAAATGTCAGTGACATATGCCAGACTTCTCCAATCATTTTGTTCCCTTAACCCACCCCTCCACAATCAACAAGCTCACATTATTTGTGAGAGCACCCGCCACATCTCAAAATCCAATCAACAACAGGTGGATTGAACCAAGTCTCTGTCCTACATTTTTTACATTTTCAATAATCCGTTACACTTAGTTGTACATTGCAAGATGGAAGAAAGGATCTGTCACTATTTCTGTTTCACCAAGACATTTTGAGTGTTTGTTTGAGGCACTTACTAGCAACCAAACTAGATATTAATCATAGCAGTATCATATTTTTTTTTGAATGACTCTAAATGTGATGAATTGCTGATCACCGAGTTAAGAAAAGCTTGCTTTTGATTGATCCAGGTGAATTTTAATAGGGAAATATTACAGTATAACGGGGTTGAGCAAACAATAAGGGAAAAGGACAAATTCCTAATTTCCATAGACACTGTATAAAGCAAATTATTTTACAGTGTCCTTATTTTGGATTATTACATGTTCTTAGTATACTAAGTAATAGGCTAGTAAATAAATAAAGTAAAACTAATAATAAAGTATAATAACAGTACAAATCTGCATAATTAATACATAATTAAAAGCAACTAACCAATACCAAACCCTATAATAAGTACTTTAATTAATAATAATTGTTAATTAATAATATTTTTATTTGTTTAATTACATTGTAGCAATGACAAGTGTGTGTGTGTGACCCAAAATTCCATTAAGTGTACTTTAAATTCTGTGTAACCAGTTTAAATCTAATGGTTATGAATGGGGACATGCAAACTGGCAGATATTCCCATGTAATGTTTAAAAATAAAATTGTGTACATATGTTTCTGTGTGAGTTTGTTGTGATCTGAACAACTTGAAAGTCTGGTAGTGTGATGCTCAATCATTTAGTATGTTGATTATGATGCCCTTTTTTTTTTCTCTGCAATCATGTGAAAATCTGCAAGTTTATGACGCCGTTTGAAAATCTGAATCTGAACATCACTATTCTCATAAATGTAGTTATCCATGATCTGAACAGGCCTTTAGGAAAGAAAAATCACAAATGAGGTTGATTTAAAATATCAGTTCTTTCTTACAGAAAAGCAGTATGATTAAAAGCAGAGCAAAGTCTCCTGCATCTCAAGCATTTATTATCCAATTTATGCAGTCACAAATGATCTGAGTTATGATGATTCATTAAAACTCTGCACTCTTACACAAACTGTCTCATTTGTGTGTAATTGTATTGCTCCTACAGAATTTTAGGAGACAAAGTTACTTAAATGAAACAACAACAACAAAATAATTTTCTGAATTGCATTTATGATGGCTGAATGACTGCTGTAAGAGCCTGAGGTTTCTTTTAGACCAGCACACTAATGGGTTCATCTGGTTTAATAGTGCACCCCTAATAACAAGACTTGCATAATGAACATTTCAGAGTGAATTTCTTTCCTTTTACTAATACAGTGTAATTATGTAATGCTTCCGGTGTCTTATCAAACTTTTATTGAAGAAATCAGTACTCTTCAGAGTTGCTATAATAACCTCAGTGTTGTAATCCCTGGTGGGTTATTCATCATGTTTGCTGTGGCCGTGGGCTGTGGCATGTATAATGTATGGCTGCTCTGCGTTGAGCTTTCGACAGCAGTAACCAGTCCTTCACATACAATAATTATGGTGTTTACAAGATGATCCTTGAATTTCTTCTTCTTCTTCACTTTTTCCTACAATTAAGTTAGCTTGAATCACTTGATCTCCATTAAAAGTATCTTCTAGATAATCTTCGATCTACATATATACAGTGCCGTGAAAAGGTTTTTGCCCCTTTCCTGTTTTTTAATTTTTTGCATATTTGTCACACTTAAAAGATTCAGATCATCAAACAAATTTCAATATTACACAAAGATAATGCAAGTAAATATAAAATGCAGTTTTTAAATGATGATTTCATTTTTTAAGGGAAAAAAGCTGTCCAAACCTGCCTGGCCCTACGTGAAAAATGAATTGCCCCCTCCTGTTAAATCATGAAAGAACTGTAATTAACCACATTATTTTAGAAAGCTGAGTTAAAATTCACTAGCCAAACCCAGGCCTCATTACTGCCAGACCTGTTGAATCAAGAAATCACTTAAATAGAACCTGTCTGACAAAGTGAAGCATGCTTAAAGAGTAACACGTCATGCCGCAATCTAAAGAAATTCAAGAAAAGATGAGAAACAAAATAGTTTACATGTATCAGTCTGGAAAGGGTTATAAAGCCATTTCTAAGGCTTTGGGACTCCAGTGAACCATGGTCAGAGCCATTATCCACAAATGGAGAAAACTTGGAACAGTGGTGAACCTTCCCAGGAGTGGCCGGCCTACCACAATTACTCCAAGAGCACAAAGATGACTCATCCAGGAGGTCATAAAAGAACCCAAAATAACATCTAAAGAACTGCAGGCCTCACTTGCCTCAATTAAGGTCAGTGTTCATGATTCAACAATAAGAAAGAGACTGGGCAAAAGCAGCATCCATGGGAGAGTTCCAAGGCAAAAGCCATTGCTGACCAAAAAAAAAAACACAAAGGCTTGTCTCACATATGCCAAAAAATATCTTGATTATCCCCAAGACTTTTGGGCAAATATTCTGTGGACTGATGCGACAAAAGTTGAAATTTTTGTGATCAACTTTTTATTTTTCCAAATCAACAAAACAACATCCACTCAAACAAACAAAAGGGAGGGGGGAACAACAGACACGCCATCAACAATTTCAATTTAAATTTGTAGTAAAAGGAACAAACCACAATTCACATGAGTCCACAGATTGACAACAATTGAACATTCCCAAAACATGTGGAGAAAAGTACCTGCTGATACAGTGTTACAGATATGACAGTTATAGGTCGATTGCCACACCCTCTCCCAGTCGACCGATACATCAAAATCTGTTAATTCACGATTCCAGATAGATTTAATAGAAAGAGACTTTGCAGTGTGATCATTAAGTTTACTATATATTAAAGAAACAGATGGCTGACCAGAGGGTGGTGTGATCCAATCCCACATAGGATGAGAAGAAATAGGGGATGCCCAGGTAAGTCCATAGGCCTTGAGAGCAGAACGTAACTGAAAAAAGACAAAATATGATGATGCTGGTAAACAAAACTTAGTTCTTAGTTCTTGAAGTGAGCAGAGTCGCTGGTTATCATATCAAGTCACCGCATGTGTTTCTGCCCAATGTAGACCAAGAGGGCTGGACAAATGGCCGATTTCAACATAAAAAAATTAAAGTTGTGCCATAAGGGTGTGTTGTTACAAAATTTGAAAGGTCCTCCCATCAGACGTTCCTCCCTTTTTAGAAAAAAAGTGAAGTCCTTAGATGTAGTATTCTGGATTCTCCAAAGATCGATTACATTAAGTTCAGTGATAAATGTATTCAATAACTTAGAGGATGGGTTAGCTGCAGTATCAGGGTGAGATTTATCCAGTGCAGGATTTAAAACAGCATTAAAATCACCACCTATCACTAAATATATTGGAAATATTTGTGAAAAGTGCACTGTCTGCCTCATTCGGGCAGTAAATAGAGACCAGTGCTATCCTGTCATTATGTATTTTACAGTGTATAAAAACAAATCATTCATCATCATTCCCGGTATGTTCAATAGTTAAATGTAACTTCCTATCGACTAAGATAAGCACCCCCTTAGTTTTATTACGAGCACAAGAGAAGGCTGCCAGTTTGTAATACTTGTTTTGAAAACGTGCCACATCGCATTGTTTTAACTGAGACTCTTTTATCAGGGCACAGGAAATCGATTTACGGTGCAAATATTCTAATATCTGGGTACACTTAATAGGAGAATTTAGGCCTTTCACATTCAATGATAAGATATTCAGAACATGCATTGTGTGCTCGCAATGCCAAGATTCTGTAGAAGTGAAGAGAAACAAAACCAGTACCATACTGCCAGTGACATGTAAACATTAGTATGTATCCTAGATACCAATCCACCTAGCTGCATAGTCCTTTTAAAAGAAAAGAAAAGAATAAATAAAGGTATTGATGTCTGTTGAAGAGCATAGAAAACAAAAACAAAAACAAGGAACGACAAACAACTGTGTATAAAAACCAAAGCAGACCGCACATTACTGAGAGTGTAGGTCTGCATAAACAACAGAAACAAATCTTGATGCGTGACCAGTCCACTTCAACGCAAGACATGTCCCCAAAAGGCCCACTGAGCCAAAAGCGAAGTGATTGAACCTGCTCTCCATCAGCCCGAAGAATAATAATAATAAAGAAAAATAAAGAAAATATATTATTATTATTATTTACCAATCAGTGGACGAACGTACAGGGCAGGGCAAGATTCCAAAAAGAAATGAACAAGTGTCCATGGCCACCTTGTTATTGTCCTCTTCAGGGCAGTTAGGATCACCACAGACCTCATCGTTAATTTTCCCTCGTTGAGCTGAGAGGATGGAGACGGTAGCCGATGCCTTCCCGCTGCTTTGTAGCGCTGCAGAATACGTCTTCAGTGACAGTGAAGTAACAAAATCCTCCGCCTTTTGAGGAGAGTCGAACATCATCTGCTCACCTTTGTGCTGTAGTTTAATTACCGCCGGATAGGTGAGGAAGGGCTGGAGACCAAGTGCTGTCATCTTCTTCAAGACTGGATTAAAGCTCTTTTTCTTGGTAGTTGTGGCTCGACTAAAGTCGGGAAAAAATAGTAGCATGACATTGTCCTGCGTATATTACACCGGATATGCCTGCCGAGCCTGCCAAGTTTGTGACTGTCCTCCTATCCTCACGTGCAGCTGCTTGAACGGAATCGGTGTCTGTTTCAACTTCTGCTTTTAGCTCTTTTACAGAATCATTGGTCATTTGTATATCCAAATGTAGATCACGGAGTGCTGGGGTCAGTACAGAGTCTATCGCTTCTCTTACAGTCGAAGCCACTACCGAATCAAGAGTACTTTGTTGCTCTTTAAGCACTAGATTGATACCGTTAGCTATAGCAGCGTCAAGATCCTCTCTGGAAATGGTGGAATCTTTTGAATTGAGAGTACTTCTGGGGTACTCATAATGAGCTAAATAAAGAGTGGTTCAAAATTTACTGACAGGATATATACAATTTCTGACAAAGTGAGCAGAGCGAAGGACTATGCATGCATTGCCGCCGAAGGGTCACATCATCTCAAAAAATAGAATTTTTTGAAAGGTGTGTGTGTCCCGTTACATCTGGCATAAAACCAACACAGCATTTCATAAAAAGAACATCATACCAACAGTCAAACATGGTGGTGGTAGTGTGATGGTCTGAGGCTGCTTTGCAGAATGAATTCCATGAATTCTGCGCTCTATCAGAAAATCCTGAAGGAGAATGTCCGGTCATCAGTTTGTGACCTCAAGCTCAAGCGCACTTGGGTTATGCAGCAGGAAAATGATCCCAAACACACCAGCAAGTCCACCTCTGAATGGCTCAAGAAAAACAAAATGAAGGTTTTGGAGTGGCCAAGTCAAAGTCCAGACTTAAATCCGATTGAGATGCTGTGGCATGACCTTAAACAGTTCATTCACGCTCGAAAAACCCTCCAGTGTGGGTGAATTAAAACAATTCTGCAAAGAAGAGTGGGCCAAAATTCCTCCACAGCGATGTGAAAGACTCATTGCCAGTTATTGCAAATGCTTGATTGCAGTTGTTGCAGCAAAGGTTGGCACAACCAGTTATTAGAGTTAGAGGGCAATTACTTTTTCACATAGGGCCAGGCTGGTTTGGACAGCTTTTTTCCCTTAATAAATGAAATCATTATTTCAAAACTGCATTTTGTATTTACTTTGGTTATCTTTGTATAATATTAAAATTTGTTTGATGATCTGAATCATTCAAGTGTGACAAATATGCAAAAAAATAAAAAAACAGAAATGGGGGCAAAAACTTTTTCACACCACTGTATATACACATTATATATTATATTAATATATATTTATATACAAAGCAATTTTTATGCTAGTGAATACATTTTTTTTTTAATATATTTTTAAAAAGCAGTTTATTCCTGTGATGCAATGAATTTTCAGCATCGTTACTCCAGTCTTCTTGATTTGCTGCACAAGAAACATTTGTATTATTATCAATGTTGAAAACAGTTGTGCTGCATAATTCTGTAGAAACTGTGTTGTGTCAAAGTCTCTTTCTATAGTCTTTGGTTGTGTTTTATGCCACTTCTGGTCAATTTAATGCATCCTTTCTGAATAAATGCATTGATTTCTGTAAAAAAATACAAATAAGATTTCAGTTTACATTTGTTTTACGTTATGCTGCATAATAGGATTTTCTTCTCCATGGAAAATACATGCAACGCTGTTTTAGAATTCAGCATCTCAGAAGGCCGTATAATTATTCCTTCATGTTGGAAGCATGCCTATGATGCTTTAAGCTGCATGTAGGCTGCTCACTAGATTTCGGAACAGAGCTGTTTATGTTGATTCATATAATTAGCAGTTGAAAATAAGACACCATGTGCCTTTAAGTCTTTAAACTGATTTCAGATGTATTTGTATTTTGCACAATACAAATCCTTCCGAAGCAGCTTTACAAAAAATAGCATAGCACCTCACAAACACTCAGTGAAGAATCCAAAGCCGACAGTGGCAGGAAAAACCTCTGTAAGATCCCTATGCCTATAACATAAGCTTACCTAAAACTTTAACACTACTCTCTTGCTGCCATGCACATAACGATGGAGCAAACTGGTGAATTGAATCCCAATGGTGAATTTAAATAGCAAGAGATTACCTGTGAGAAATAAAGACACGAGAGGCCGCGTCCAGCTGCGACAGAGCTAGAATCCTGACACAGGTCACACATTGAGACAATCGGCTTAGTCTGTCACAGACACTTGGGAAATCTTTTGCTTTTGCAGCTGAAGACTTGTCAGATTGTGGAGAATCATGCTGCCACTGGCACAAAGATCTCAGCGCACAGGAGAGACCATCAGAAGAAAAGGGACAGACAGAGAAACTGCAACAGTATTCTGAAACGCTGGACTATGAGAGCACAGAATGTTTTTTTGTTTATTGGAAAATAAAATATAATAAAATAAAATAATACAATATTTAAAAAGAAAAAACCTTCTCAAACTTAAAGGTGACATATTATAAAATTCTGGCTTTTTCCATGTTTAAGTGCTATAATCAGGTGCGCAGTGCATCTACCGACCCAGAAAACGTGAAAAAGATTAACCAGTAAATTATTTTGGTAAGCCTTTCTCTGCAAGCTTGTGAAAAAATGAGCTGCTCAGATTTCGCTCCCCAGTGACATAGAAAGGGGATCTTATTATAATATTACCGCCCCTTAATCTGCAAGTTTCCACCCAAGGCGCTGCCATTGCGTTTTCACAAGTGACAACAGTGTGCCAGTTCTAACGGCATGGGGAACGTTCGAGCAAAGCATGCTCACTGTTCTGTCTTTAGCTGCACTGATGAGCACAAAACACTGTTTAGATTCCCAGCCTCAGAGGAGACAACAGAGCAGTGGATTTATTTATTTATTTACTGTATATTATGCTGCTGCCACACAGATCTAATATAAACATGTGATTTCTTTCCCAGCTGTTTACCTTCAGAGACATAGCTAACTGTTTTCGTAACTCATGTGTGTTTTTATCATAACCTTGTGTGGGTTTGACAGTTTAAGCGCAATAAGACACGAAAGAGAACTTAATGTAGTACTCACATGCCATGTGACAGCCGCTTTCTGTGCGCGTGCGTCGGATGTGTGCGCTCAGAAAACCGTATATCATAAGTTTAAACTAATATGGTTTAAAACGCATGATTTCAGCATGATAGACATGATAATCAAAATCAAACATGTTTTTTTTTAGCAGAGTATCTGAGGTATGAGCTGTAAAGGCACAGCCTTATTCTGGAAAAGGGGTGAGTAGCAGCAGCTCATTTGCATTTAAAGAGACATGCACGAAAACAGTGTGTTTTTGGTTCCACTTAAAATAGGCATTTTCAAAATGATATAATTAATTATCTGTGGGTATTTTGAGCTGAAACTTCACAGACATATTCTGGAGACACCTGAGACTTTTTTATTACATCTTGTAAAAAGGGGAATAATAGGTCTTCTTTAAGACGTTTAAAATGTTTTGTTTTTGAAGGAATAATTCACCTAAATTCTGTCATTTACTCACACCTCACTTTGTTCCAGACAGTCTTCATAAATTTTGAAAAAATAAAACGTCTTTTTTCTCTCCCTCTATTTATTTATTTATTTTTTTGGTTGTTTATGGACCTTGACTTTTACTGCAATAACCTTTTATGCTATTTAAGCTTAAATTTTTTACTTTAAATACGTCATCTGGTGTAACCATCAAGTAGAAAGTAATTTGTATATTTTGTATCAGACTATTTTTTAAAAATATATTTTTCAGTCTAATCATTTTTTTAATTTTTTTTATTATTATGAATTAATAAATATCAGCTTTGGGAAAGTCGCACCACATGATATTTTAAATAATGTCATAAAAAAGGTCAAATTATCTGACATTTTAAGACATTTACTGACCTCAATACACAGTTATGAGGGTCGGTATGAGTCTTATATGATAACATTTCCTGAATTATTTATTTTTCACCAATTGAGGCACCGGTTTGGCATGGAACTGTCGTACATACTGGCTCTCTCGGTGGAACTGCTCTCTTTTACCTTACAGAAACCTATAAGAACAGAAATGACATATATCAAGACAAAAAATATCCTGTTTTAAAAATCTGAATGGCAGGTGCATCTGTCACAGAAACTGCAGTTTTGACAGGAGGAAAAAATAATGACAGCATATAGCAAACCACCTGCTGGAATGGGCAACATTATAGCCTGTGGGAGTCATTAGAGCTGCATTACGATTCACAGGCTCCTACACACACTCATCAGGGGACGTCTGTTGAAGTTCACTCCACTTGACCAAAAACTCATTCATTTGAAATGCCCTGTAAACAAATCATAAACAGACAACTATTGAGCCATGGGGTTTCAAGGGTGCTGACATAATATACTTGTGTAAATATATATTTCAAATAAATGTTGTTCTTTTGAACTTAATATTCGTAAAAAAATAAAAATAAAAATAAAAAATAAAAAAATATATATATATATATATTAAACAGTACAACTGTTTTCAACACTGATAATAATCAGAAATGTTTCTTGAGCAGCAAATCAGCATATGAGAATGATTTCTGAAGGATCACATGACACTGAAGAATTATGCTGAAAATTCGGCTTTGACTTACAGGAATAAATTACATTTTAGAATATATTCAAATAGACAAAATTGTTATAATATTTCACAATATTATTGTTTTTTATTGTATTTTTGATCAAATAAATGAAGGCTTGGTGAGCATAAGAGACTTTACTGACACTCACCTTTTGAATAGTACAGTACATTTATAAACACGGATAGATAAATGGTAACTCTTATGTTCTAACTGACAATGGTAGAGAGAAAAGATAAAGCAGGAATATATTGAGGACTTTAGAATAAATCAATAAATAATGATATCTTCTGTAGATAGATTCTGCTGTTTTCTCTCAATATTTTTTTATTCAATATTTTTAATAATTTTTTTTCAAGAATTGTATTATTCTTATTATTTTATTATCATTATATGAGTAAAAGTATCAGTAATAACAGCTATATCACCCTGACTTTATGTCATAAAAAAATATCCAAATGCATTTTTACACACAAATTAAAACCATGTTTCCACCCAAAATATATGAAATTATGGACGCTTGTTTCCATCATGGGATACATTTAAAAAAAAAGTAATTGTGACTTTTTACAGTTTATATCTCACAATTTGTACTTTACATCTTGCCATTCTGAGAAGAAAAGTCAGAATTGACAAAAAAATAAAAAATAAAGGGCTCACATAAAATGTCTGGATGGGGAAAAAAGGGGCATCATGTGCATTGTCAGAACTAAAAGAAAAGGCGAGCTGTGCTTTATTCTTCTGTTTGGGGCTGGTGCAAGAACGCATCACCTCATTAGCTTCAATTGATCTCCAGCGCTGGCAGAGCATCATTAACCCACACCACAGGCAACTCAATGCCAATGCATATCATAGGATGATCAGATCACAGCAGGATGTGTACCAATGAATGAATTTCCTTCAGTGCATCTGTACATTATTTCTCAGCATCAGGCCTGCGTATTTTCTCAGAGAAGAGATCCTAAAGTTTGTGATTGCACCCTGCTGATTCATTCTGTATTTTTGCAGGGAGCTGGTGGGTGCAAAGCCTCTTGGGAACGAGTGGATGAGTCCGGAGGCAATCAGACGAGGTGATGACAGGGGCACGGCTGCACACCGGCTCCTCCAGTCGATAAAGCCATTACACACCCTTACAGAACGCACATCTCCACTGCACAACAGCAACAGTGCGGCTTATGCATTAGATTTCAGATTTTATAGCAGGTCGCATCAGTTATTTCTCTTCAAATCTGTCTTTGACCTAAAAAAATGCAGCCTGGAGTGACATGCTATTAATAAGCTCTCCTGACTTCTATGTGAAGGATTTTACAACGTATCTGCCAGGGCATTAAATCTAATCCAGATATGAGTCTGACAGACAATAATGAAGTGAAAATGAGCCTTCGACAATAATTGGTCATGTGCTAGCATACTTTATGCTCTCGCCAATATATTATGTAGCAGCCTTGATGAACTGAATAAAGCTAATGTGCTGTTAGCATAAATGGATGGAAGACAGGAGGGCTGATGGATATGCTGGAGGGTGATGTATAGGATTTGGGAAACTTGTTAGGTAGGTCCAAATCCTTGGAAACAACATGCAAAGTGGTCTTGTGTAGATTATGACAATAAATCTTTTAACTTTAGCATCCAGCTGGGTTGTATTTCTTAACTGTGCTGAGTGTCATGAATAATATAGGCTTTTGTTTTTTTTAGGTTTTAATATAAAATGCCTTACGAAGACCATTTTACTTGCATAATCTTATTACAGAGTGAAACTAAAAAATGTAGAATGAGGCAGATTTGGGAAAAGTGGAGCAGGTGGTTAGACAGAAGAGATTTGTAAAACATTTTAACCCTTTCACATTATTTTAAAATATATTGATGTTTCTGTATTTCCTTTTAGTTCACCCACAAAAATGAAAATTTGCAGAAAATGTATTTACACCGGCCATCCAAGTTTCTAGTTTGTTTGTTTGGGGAACAGATTTGGAGAAATAGCATTCCATCACTTGCTCACCAATGGATCCTCTGCCGTGAATGGGTGCCGTCAGAATGAGAGTCCAAAACAACAAAATTGTGCCATTTTATGCAGATGTCATTATTTATATGGCCAAAATGTTAGATGAAAGCTCTGAGCTTGTAATGTAAGTCTATGAGATTTCTTATAACAATATAAGATTACCTACATAAAATGCATAATATCAGATGTCGCTCTATATCTATAACTTAATACGTCTTGTAAGATATAATGTATACACATTTGTAATATATACAATTTAACATTGATTTCACAGCAAATTGACACCTGTGGAAAAGGAGGACATTTATAGAATTAAAGGCCTTTTTACTGAAAGTGTATGAAATATCAATGAGACATGTAGAAGATTGTGTACATCTTTCAGCAAAGTTTTATGATACAGTCAAATATGATACAGTAGGCTTTATGGTTAAAATGTCTGGAGCGGAAATGATGTGATATTAAATCCATTCATTGCAGAAGACAAGACAATTGCATGAAAGCACTAGATGCATATCCTGACACTGAAAAACTGAATTCAATATTGCTTTAGTCATAATATTGATATCAGCTACTGTAGCTTGTCATGTTGACTATGAAGTCATTCATCTGCATTAAAAATGGAGTGTCCATGTCCAATTATAAGATCCCAAATTTGCTTTGTACCCACACAGAGCGTCAAATAGCTCTGTGCCCCAGTAAAATATTACTAATAAATCCCTGTCTGACAATGAAGATTACCTTATCGACCAGAGAAGGGTTTTCTCTGATAATATTTCAGCATCCCTGTCACGTGTGTTTGCTACCAGCTGTTTAGAATCAGATAAGGTCTAAAATTGTTTGCAATTCGTTGATTCATTCTTAACACAGAAAACAATAAGAGGTGCATATTTACTGTAACTCCACTTTAGGCTATAAAAACAAGACCTCTATAGTTTAAAGTCTCTTTATTGTGTGTGCAGCTTGTTAAGGACAATTCAGGCCATGCACCTTTTTTTTTGTGGGGAAAATGACTTGAAAATTGAAGAAAAAACAAAACAAAACCACTTTCTTTAAATAAATTCCACTCGGATTGCTATATTATCTAATCAGTCATGCATTTTAAAATGTGCCTCAAGGGTCCAAATACATTTTGGAGTTCATATAAGAGTGCGTGTGTGCAGGCACGTAAGGTAGTTTGTAATACCATTGTTCCTGTTATATTTGCCAATGTCTTTTTGCAGTATAAAACAGGTGACATCACATTAAATATGTATGGCTTGGTTCAGTTCTCGGGGGATATTCGAAGGCCTTTTCACAGCCTTTTGACACATTGCTCCTCCACATACCAGAAACATTTTTTTTTTTTTTTTAAGAGATTCTATCAGACAGGACAGCAATTCATAAAACGATTTTATGGAGAAAAATTTTAGATGCATGTGCCTTTGCAAACATTTAATGTGTAAGGCAGTCCGTACAGTGATGGATTAAAGGCACATCTTCTCAATCTCTCACCTGTTACTGTTAAAACATGAAGATTTGCGTGGATTTTTAAGATTGTTGCACTGCATTTTGGGATTTTTGGTTTTGTTGGGTTTACTCTAGTTTGTTAAAACACTGCAATTGGTGCCCTCCATTGACATCTAGTGGCTCACCACAGTCAATGCATTATCAGAGTTACCATTAAAATGGAGAGAAGAATGACAACAAATGAATCCAAATTAAGAGCACTCTTTAAAAAAAATAATAATAAAAAAAAAAACTAAATCACTAAATCACCATTTATCCTTTTATTGATAACATTGACAAATACCCCAAGTATTTACACACTACATTGAACATTTTGCAGATAAGAAAGTCGCTTGAATCATTTGAGATCTAAAAATGCCATGTTTATTTCAAATCACAGTGTCACCTAGACATAAAAAAAAAAAAAGTAACAACTGAAGGTGCAAATAAGAGCTTCCCCAGCTCAACATCTGATCACTTGCCTCTGGTTAAAGCTGAAAATGTCCATAGACTCTCCACACATAAAATTATCAATGTAATCAGTCAAAATTACACAAATAATAATAACCACAATTCACAAACATCCTTTCAACATTGCAGGAAGCTTATGGGGCCAAAACAGAAATGAACCTTAAATATCAACAAATTGTGTATTTTGAAAGCTGGGAGAGTAGAAAAAAAAAAAAAAAAAGAACTAAGTCAACAGCCGTACAGAAACACACCACCTTAAATAGTTTTAAAAGAGTATGTACTGCTACCACTTTGTTTTATTGTTGAACGTGGAAATATTTTTCTTTTGCCAATGCAGTTTAATAGCAAGCTGTAACAGGACCACCAGCAAACCCAGCACTGAGAGAGTTTGGTTGTCAAAAGTCAGAGCTTGCATGCATTGGGCATTTCTACTGGTGATCAGTTTATAGCAGCCTTGACATCAAGACCTCGTAGACCCAGACTTAACTGATACTAATTGGCAGCAAACAAATAACTTACTGCCCAATTAGGAGAAACAAGTTCTTTAATCATCCTCATCATCTTCCTCTTCTTCGTCCTCCTCCTCATCGTCTTCATCGTCGTCATCATCATCATCCTTCGGTTTGGATTTGGCAGATGATGCCCCTCCACTTCCTTTTCCTTTTCCTCTGTAGTCTGCCATGTCCTGAGAAAACACGATGACAACTTTACAATTACCAAACAAACATTAAATAAATACCTAATGGTTTTACATGCATACCACTAGAAGTCAAAAGTATTAAATTTTTTTTTCTTTTTAAAAGAAGTCTCTTATGCTCATCAAGGCTGCACTGAATAAACAGTATATCATGTAAAGTATTACCAAAATGTAAGACTATTTTCCTATTTGAATACATTTTAAAATTTAATTTATTCTTGTGATGCCAAAGCAGGATTTTTAGCAGCCATTACTCCAGTCTTCAGTGCCACAGGATCCTTCAGAAATCATTATTTCGTTCATTCTTTAACCACCATCCACACTGAAAAAAGAACAGCATTTTGAGAGAGGTCATGCTCCACCTTCTGATACTTGTCCTTCAGTTTGTTGGCCTTGGACAGGAAGGGCTGCTTCTCAGAATCAGACAGATTGTTCCACATCTCTCCCAGCCTCTTGGCTACATCTCCAATGCCCAGGCTGGGGTTCTGAGCCTTGATGTTGGGCCTTTGTTCTGCACAGAACAGGAAAAATCCAGACCTGGGAATAAGAAAAAAAAAAAACATTTAAGTAACTAAACTAGACAAGCACATCCAGAATCAATGAAAGAAGCTTCTAAAAGGAAACAACACATACGGTGGCCGCCTTGGAGCATTAGGGTCCTTCTTCTGCTTCCGACCTTTCTTTCCTGGATTGTAGCTCATCATTTCCTGGTCATAACGGGCCTTGTCCTGTTTGGCCATGTCGTCAAATTTAGTCTTCTCTTTTGGTGACATAGTCTGAAACAGATGAGAGTTTCGTTAAGCCTCTACTTGTAGTCTTTATTCATTTTCATAGATTTTTTTATTTTAAAGATATAGACATCTCCAGATGTCAAGAACAACCTACTTTCCATCTCTCTGAGCACTTCTTGGAAAATTCTGAGAAGTTAACTGTGACACCAGGGTTCTTCTTGTTGTGCTCTTCACGGCACGTCTTCACAAAATAGGCATAGGCGGACATCTTGCCCTTGGGTTTCCCTGGTTCACCCTTTGCCATGATTACGAAGCCACTCAACTATCACCACACCTAGAAATACACAGACAATTTAATAAACTAAAACAAATGTATATTACTGAGAGGACCCAAATGATTAGGTGCCACAGTTTCGATACAAATAAACTGCATCTTTTCAAACATAGCTCATTCCTAGAGACTCTCTTAATAGAGTGCCATAGTGCCCACCCACTTTTCAGCATCATTGGTTCCAGAAATAATTTTCATATTTGTTTTACTCATAGGGATTTTAAAGGAATCATTAAAAAAGATGCAAGTCGAAAGTCATACCAACAAATTACAAAATGAATTATAACAAAACATTAAATCAGATTTAAAAAAAAAAAAAAAAAAAAAGTGTTACAAGACCGTGTACTTAATGGCTATATATTATATATTTATTGCACTAAATGCAGTGGTTCATGCGAGTGGACAGGCGCTTGGTTGTTTTAATTCTTTGATTAGTGTAATTTTTTTACAGAATCATGTGTGATGTATCCATTCTTTTTTTAACATAGTAAAAAATTAAATACAAATTTAATTCATGCAGGCTGATGGCTTCCACAGAAGCATATACCATCGATTACGAACCTTGTAGCTCTTTGAAGTAGTCTTTAAAGGACTTTAAGTTATCAAATAAAAAGTTAATGGGACATTTACTTTTACTATATGCCTGTTCTGCACATTGTCCAAGGGGCCTTCAAACACGACTTATATATATTCCATGTTGTGAAGTGCAAACTGATGACAGAAACTAAACTTCATTTTAAACCGTAAAGCTGCAAATGAGTGATTATTTCCAAAATAAGATGTCATTTAAATGCGTGACTAGTTTAAAGGCCAGTAATGTTTGAAGAGAGGGACTTGACTGGCCGCTTCTCTTCAATCAGACTCTATTCATTAAAATGGCCTCTATCAGCGTCGAGGAACAATGACTTGCACATCGCCGTTTTCACAGCAGACACTCCGAGGACACGTCGACTTTTAAAAGCTGCTATAAGAGACATTTTAGAAGTCGTTTATTAAATACAATGAGCTACGAAGCCAGCTTTTGCAAAGTTTTACCAGCTCCACGCTTGACGCTAAACAGCACAAATCCTACTATCGTGTAGGCTCGCGACATGAATATTAATTACGCACCGTGACGTTCGCCCGGCATAGCTAACTGATTGGTTGCAATGTAGACGTATTTAGGTGGGCGTATTTAGTCAGCCAGCGAATTAACGAATCATACTATGGAGAAGGCGTTCTTTGTGAATATTAAATTAAGTTACGCTGAAGGAACTTCACACAGCAACGTCAGCGAATTAATTAATATTCATGAGCCAAACCTTTCCCATAGTAAGATTCGCAAATTCGCGCCCGGCACAAACCCGTTTATAACAAAGGCAGAGGCAAACCAGCCATGACTGGCACTGGCTGTCAACAGCGCTTTAACAGCTCAATGCTCTCCATAACCAGAAAACATACAACGAGCTAAAACTATTAACGTTACACAACAAACTCATCGACGACACACTGTGCACTTCACAACAGCCTTTCAGACCATTTAGCACCCCGTGATTTTTGAGGTAACATTACATTTTTACATCGCCAGCCATTTTAAAAGCACGTTCGTCACTCAACTTCGGTTTAACAGACAAAAAAAATGTAGCTGTTTTTAGACTATTTCGCTTTCGTTAACAGTTTAGAACTAACTGAATAAAACCGTTAAACATTTCACTGTACGAATGAGTTTTTAAAAAGAAAAACACGGTTAGTTATATATAAAATATAGTTTACGCACCAAAAAAGGTTTTAAATAATTAAAATAAGATTTTAGAGACAATATTAGGCCCCAGTGAAAATTCTAAAATGGAGTCTTTTATAGATACCTTCTGCTAATGTTTGTCCTGTCGTCTGTTCTCCTCAGTCACACTAACGGCCTCCTCGAGTCGCGCTTCCTCTCTATAGAAGACCACACAGCCTCGCGCTAGCTCACTACGAGAGCTACCTGATTGGTCAGTCCCGGCACGCATTTAAAACAGCCTCCACAACTGTGGATTGGTTAAAAGTTCGTACATATTCATAACCTGCTTGCCACCATTGGACAGAAGCATAAGCCACACCCATTATTCAAAAACAAGGCGGGAATTGCTGTCATAACAACAGAAGTTAAAAGGGTCTGTGGCAAACCACGTGTGAGCGTGAACTACAGGCGGTACAGCGCTCTATTATAGAGGAACTGTATACTGTACAATGTTTAGGACGTGAGAAAACTGAGTAGAGGGGTAGAAAATAGGGTACTTTGGCTGCCGTATGAAAACGAGGATGGCCTACAAAAACAGAAAGATGGTCTTATAAAATATTGTGTTTAAAGGTTTGTCCACAACGACGTGTCAAGGACATACATGAATACGGTTTTTCGTTTCAATATTACATTTAGCAGAGTAACAAGATTATATTTTATTACAAGTATTTGGCTTAAATTGCGTGTACATATACTCTGAACCAATGTTTTTTTCCCCCTCTCCATTACTATGAACAATATTTTGTCTAATTAACAGCAAATTTGTAGATTTATTATGGATTACCAAAAAAGCAGCAGAAATAACACGTAAAAATTGTAATTTTTTTATTTATTCTTACAATTTTAAACATATTAAGATACTCAATTATTACAAATTTAAGCTTATAAGAAATTAGAAATTTATTATAAAATTACTATAAAAAACTAAAAAAAAAAAGGGTATTACAAACACATTCAGAAAATAACATACGCATTAGGCAACTTTTAGTAAACCTTATAATGTCATATTGAAATGCACTTAAAATAATAATAAAATATAATAATAAAAGAAGGTGGCGGTTTCTGTACACAAATGTCACTACCACAGAGAAAAGCTATGGACAAATTTTATATTTCGCATGATTTTAAATTATGTTACATTTCAATTAGTGTTGAGGAGTAATTCTTGTATGCAATATAAGAGCTAGAACATTTTTGCCAAAGCCACTGGAATATTCAGGCATTTTCTGTAGAGAGACTGTTTAGTTCTGAATAACATTTTATTGTTGTTAACACGATTTGACCACGATTTCTTGGAATAGGCTTTTCATTATACTCAGCTCTCAATAAAACTCGGATGTTAAAATCAACCTCCAAAAGTGCAATTTTTAAAAAATTGTTCCCAATAATGTGTGACAAAAATCAAAATAGCTTTCACAAAGTTATGCACAGAAAACTCTGTAATGCTATGTGATTTGGCGAGTGGTTTTATGGCCTTTAGGGGGCACCAATAACCACACAGTGGTTATTATTCCAAGGATTACACTAGGATCTTATCAAACATATGTAAACATTTTTATTATCTAACTGTGGCAACAGAGATCGGAACAAATATAATGATTTTTGACACCAGTATTTACCAAGTTAATAAGATATGCTCAGACAGTTGTCTGCATGGGCACGCCTTCATGCTCTGAGGAAGAGGAGAGAGAATGTGATGAAGCTGCATCTCGTTTTAACTCATCCACTCTCTTCTGCAACTCTGACTTCAGGACCAACAACTCCTTCAGACTCTGATGAACAGGAACCTGACAAACACAGACGGGGAAAAACAGAGCCTTTAGTGTCACTGAATGTGAAGTAGGCCTATAAACAACACAACATTTTTAACTTTTGAAAAATGTACACTAAATTGCAAGATAAAATGAACAATAAAATCCATAAAAATAAAAAGTAAAGTTTACTAAACAAAAACATCAAATTAAAACGTATATATAAATAAATATATACTAATTTTTAATGCGAATAATTTTAAAATGCATAATTTAAATGCATTTTTATTTTTTCTTTATTCAATTAAAATCATCTGATCTGAGCAACCAAGTTTAAAGTATCCAAGTGTAAAGAATTTAATGCATTGACAAACAGATCAAAATTAAATGGCCAATACAGTTTTTTATATACAATTAATACAATTTTAGAAAGTTATATTTAAATACAAATTATTGTACTAAACAAACATTTTATTTCTTTTTAAGTAATTTATAATTTATTTACTTTTTTAATGAATTCACATTCACAAGGCAGTGAAAAAAGAACAAAAAAAAAAAAAAAACAGTACGTCTAGAGATGCAATTTTTAATTTATATTATAAATATATACATTTATATATAATTTATAATATAAAATATATTATATAAATATATAAAATGGTGTTCAAAAGTCATGGACCACAAAACTGTGGATTTCATCACAATAAAAATGGAAAACCATACAACATTTTAGAATTTTTAGCGCGGCTTGAATAAATAATATATATAACATTAATAAAAAAAAAAACAACAAGTAAAATATTACCCTTTAGGGATTCCTATTTATAGTAAATAAAACCACATAATGCATATTTTCTTATATTTAAAAAAAAAAAAAAAAAAAAAAAAAAATTACCATATATTAAATAAAACAACATTTAAAGTAAATGCAGGAAATCCTAAGATTTTATTTAATGCAACTTAAAATACAAATCAACTCAGAATCTTAATTGTTTTCCACTGTTATCAGAACTCCGCAACACACATTTTTCACCTACAACCACTGAAGAAAATGTGGAATAAGTAGCCATCAACCATTATCCACTGCATCCCCTGCTCACCTGTGGCCTCATGCGAGGGTTCCAGCGCACATAATAACTGACCCAAAGCTCGAGATGTCTCAAACTGGCTACTGGATATAAAACATGGTGCTCGTAGTTCACATACAGCGGGTTGGTAAACTCCTCAAGCTGGCTGTTCACATATGACCACAGAGACACGGTCTTGCTGTACACCTCCTGCAAATAAAATCAGAACTGAATGACATTAGGGTGTCCAAATCGTGACAGAATGACTTTAAAACCAATTAACAGTTGCATGCATCTGTTCTCGCCTTTGAGAGTCGCTCTTGCTCGCTGTTGTAAAGAAACGTCCCAAACAGGCAGCTGTATAGGTGATCAAGCACCGTGATGAGAAACAGCTCATTGAATTCAAATGCAGAGGGAAACTATAGAGAGAAAAAAAAAATAAAAATAAAAATAAAAAGAGAACACTTTGGTCATATAATAAACATCGCATTTTTCATTTCAGCTCCACTGTTCCTCACCTGCCGGGTCATTTGCCAGACGCAGTCGATGAACTGCACAAAGAGAGGGGAGCGCTCAGAGTTTGCATGGTTCCCATCTCCATGTCCCACTCGCTGACAGACAGAAGGACAGAGTAAGATGCTAGTAAATGTTCAGTGCACAATGTTTTTCTCCATATACACAGGATGTTACTGACTGAGGCAAAGCGGTGTCCGAAGCTCAGCCACTCCTTCTCCAGAAGCACCTGGAAGCCCCTGAGCGAGCGGTAGTGTGCGTCCAGCATGAGCATGGCCAGAGAGGTGAGCTGAGCCGTGCGGTCCCAGCCATCGCTGCAGTGCACCACCACTGACGTCTTTCCCGACTCGATTCGGTCTGCGATGCGCACCGCACCTGCTAGCAAGAGCTACAGAGAAAACAGATGCTCATTTTGGTGGGTGCTGTACCTTTAAAGGGATACTCCACCCCAAAATGAAAATTTTGTCATTAATCACTTACCTCCAAGTCGTTCCAAACCCATAAAAGCGAGTGATATAGTACTAAATTATTCCAAATCTGTTTAGATGAAGACTTTCTTATTTCTTAACTTCTTTCTCTAAGAAAATTTTCGATTTGACAGATTCAGCCATCGGATTGTTTACTTGTAAATGTTAACATTTACATTTATGCATTTAGCAGACGCTTTTATCCAAAGCAACTTACATTGCATTGAAGTTCAATTTTTTTTCTTTTACATTTGATCAGCTCTTGCTTTCCCTGGGAATCGAACCCATGATCTTGAAGTTGCTAGCGCCATGCGCTACAATTTGAGCTTTTTTTTTTGTTAAGCAAAATAAATATTTTAAAACAGAGAAGACAGAACAGAAACATCAATGAAACTTCACGAGTATGAATGTCAGGATATAATGACCATCCGATGGAGTCCATCATGGTGCAGTGCAGTGATATAGTCACATATTCTCACCCTGATGTATTCCAGCCAATGTGTAGAGTCCACAGATGAGAACCAGCGCTGTTGGTCGATGGCAGGATACACCACCTCCCTGAGTTTCCTCAGGGATTCTCTCATCACGTGTATGTTGGGGATCTCCAGAAAGTTCAGCTCCACATTGATATAGAAACTCTCATTCTCATATCCTCCATCTTTGGCCTACAGAAGAGAAGCTACATATCAGCTATTCCAGAAAATCTGGTACAACAGTTAGTTTGTTGCTGGCTCAAGATGGTCTACCAGGCTGCACCAGTGAATGACCAACTAATATAACCAGCCAGAAACCAACAGACACCAGCTTAAAGGCTGGAATACATGATGTATGATGCCTAGTGTTTTAAAATCTGTTTAGATGTAGCGTATTCCAGCCTTAAGAGCCATCTTACATGATGCTGTAATTTGTAAGGGGAACATGTTTTGACATGTTAGGCCCACAGCATTCCTGAATTATCCATGAGATTTATCATTTCTTTCATGAAAATACTGAATTGAACTTCTAAGAAATGTTCTCGAGCCTCGTCTTGTCCTCATCTGGACTAATCCCAATAACAGGTAATATAAATCTAAAACAGATGAGATTCTAGCTGAGCAAAAATGCTTATTTTACTCATTTGTTCTCATGTTGTTTCAAAACCATATGACTTTCGTTCTCCCGTAGAACATCAAAGATGATACTTTGAGAAATATGTTCTTTTTGTCCATACAATGGAAGCCATTGGGCTCCAATTGTTGTTTGGTTCCCAAAACTCTGCAAAATATCCTCTTTTGAGTTTCTCAGGAGAAAGTCATACAGGTTTGGAGCAACATGAGGGTGAGTAACTTATGCCAAAAAAAATTTCTTAAGAAAGATAAACACGTATAGCAATGAAAGCCAAAACATGAAATGTCATCAATGTATATTTACTGAGTAATCCACTATTTTGTAGAGGGGGTCAAAATGACAATTTTCAGCTTTAAAACATATACATTATAACATTATGTTATAATTAATCAGAGATTGGTAGGACTATTAGTAAAATCTGTTGACTTTAGCAATGGTCACCATTCAAAAACGGGAGAAAGCACTTTTTTTCTCCAAAGTTTGCAGACCTGTAACTCAATAAATATTACAGATATCGTAATGCCCTTTTAGATTTTGGGTTTTAACAATTTTTTATCTTCATTTTAAAGGCTCTATCTGGTTCCATTCCAGTAATACTGGAATCTCAATATGGCTCCAGGAGAAAACTGTTTTCAGTGGTCAAAAACCAAAAGTTGGACACTTTGCAGTCGGCAGATTCTTTTTCTTTTAAAGAGGAATGTCTGAAGAACAAATAACGTTTAAACTGGAAATGTATCTAGTTTCCCTCCATTAAAACAATTGCATAGAACATACCTGTCCAAGCACCATAAATATTATTTTTCCAAAGTTGACTTGCCTGTGCACAAATTATTAATGTGCTTGTAACTCGTGCCTGTATATTAATATCATTTAAAATTCTGGCTCTTAATAAACTTTTTTGTAATCTTCATTTTTAAGCTGTATACAAAGTGACCATCATTTGGTTTTTGACCACTGAAAATGGGTAATATTCAACATTTTGGACACGAAGCCGCTCATATCTCTGAGATTCAACGATATAAGGCCTTGAAAATGACGATTAGATATGATAGAAATATAATTATATAGATCAGTGGGTATACACTAAAATAATGTTCATGAAAAAAGTAATATTGTGAAATATTATTACAGGATTTTCTATTTTAATACATTTTAAAATGTAAAGCTGTAAAGCTGAATTTTCAGCATCATTACTCCAGTCTTCAGAGTCACATGATCCTTCAGAAATCATTCTAATATGCTGTTTTGCTGCTCAAGAAACATTTCTTATTTTTATCAATGTTAAAAACAGTTGAGCTGCTTAATATTTTTGTGGAAACCATGATAACGTTTTTTTTTTTTTTTTCAGGATTCTTTGATGAATAGAAAGTTCAAAAGAACAGCATTTATTTAAAACAGAAAGCATTACAAATGTAACATTATAAATGTCTTTGTCACTCTTTCTCAATTTAATTCATCCAAAAACTCTTACTGACCTCAAACCTTTGAACGGTAGTGCATATCTGCAGTGTTCATTTGTTAAAACAGAGTTGCTTACTTTGTTAGTGTCAGCTACAGTGCTTTGGCGAGCATCAAAGATGCAGAGTTTGTGAGACTGAGCGTTGGCGTCGAGTATGGTCTGCAGGTACCGCTCATCCTCCCTGCAGCGGCGGTCTGATGGACCCACCTGCGGCTGACCACAGCGCACTATAGCGGCCTGACTCTCAGGGTGAATCCAGGACAGCACCTGAAGGAAGGTGATAATGTTTAAGACATTAGTCATGATACAACAAATCAAGCAATGTTTGAAAACTGCTACATTACAGTCAATATTATTGTAATCTCATTGAGTTACTATTATAGTTTTTATTATTATTTAGAATTTTCCATTGTAATTTAAATTTTAGCTAAAGTTTTAGTAATTTTCTTTAATCACTGTTTGTTTTTTAAAATGTTTATTTATATTGTTTCTATCAATTTTTCATCTAAATTTTAGTTTTAGTTAATTTACTACAAGTTAAATTAAATGCAAATTAAAAATGCTGCCTTGGCAACTAGCTGAAATAAATTACATTTTTTTATATTTTATTTTATTTCAGTATTATTTATTTTTTAAGTATTTTACTTATTTAAATTTGTCAAACAAAGGACCATAAAAAAATTAAAATAAAATACTAAACGGTGCAACAAATGCTCCTTTTCAATTTAAAATAATCTTACTGGGAAACGGCGTTTGGCCCTAAAGGCCATCACTCTCTTCAGTTCGTCCTCTGTGACGTTTGAAGGCAGAACCAGCAGAGCGGGATACGTCTCGCACAGCTCATAACTGCTGTTGACTTTACTGATGATCCAGCTCTCGTTCGGAAGACCCTGTCAACACAGGTACATCGGAACATAATACCAAAATAATGACCTGTGCTAAACACATATACTTTACATACGGTGAGTGATGATGACAGTTCTTACCTGCCTCTTATACTCCGCGACTGGGTCGTAGATCTTCCAGCCATCTTCTGGAAACGTCTCCCGGTACTTAAAGGCAAAGAGAGGCTGAGGGAAGAGAGGGAATGAGTATCATTAAACACACTGAAACACCTTCAGCTAGTGCACACATCTGGTTGTTTTCATAAAGTCGTACCAGGTTGTGGGAGAGAGGGAATGCGTACTTTGACAGTGTTTCAAACACCTCCAAATTGCTCTGTCCCTCCTTCTTGTACGCAAACCGGGGGTTTCTCAAGTCCTGTGGAAAAACAGGAATAAATATTTAAAGGTGTGTGCAAGAGAATAAATAGAAGCAAAGGCAGGAAAAGGAAGAGGCTGAGAGCCAAAGAAGAGTGGAAAAAGACTGATGTGCCCTTTGCCTTGCAAACTATCTCAAGTCCTTGAGTGTTGTCTCCGTGACTCTGAACGGCGATAGACTCCAGTCTGCTAATGACTCCAAGATTCACATCCAGCACAAACGGAGGATCCTTTCCCAAACACAAAAACAACATTATCAACCAACTAAAACATTTGTGCTCTCTGAGATCTGAGAAGACGCTTTGGAATTAATTTAGAGTTTTATATCAATATATTGAGCCAGAAACTGTATTTTATAGAGATCATGGTTGTGTCCTAATTTGCATAATTTTAGTGTGTAGTAGATTTATGCACTTTGGAGGTCATAGGAAAGTCTACATTTCTGAGTATTTAGAAAAAGCGTATGCCAGTATTAGGGCAAAAGCTAGAGCATACTTTGGTTTTTAAGCTTGTGACACACCAAACCAACCAGAACTACTGGCGATGAAAGCTGCCATGCATCACCTGGGTCTGAAGCAAAAAGTTGTACTTGAACACACTGCAAAAAGTACAGCAAACGGCGTACTAGCACAAAAGTTCTGCCGCTGCCTGAGAGGAAATAACTCTCCATAACAGCAGGTGGCAGTAGTCTGTTTTCATTATTCAAAAAAGAAAACCAGAACTAGGACTGTGGCTATACAAACTCTAAACAAAGCAGCGCATGCTTTAGGTGTGCTGTATTTATCATCTGCAATAATATTGTAATTGTCGTTATCGTAATTGCTTCCTGATATGCAAGCTGACATTATCAAGTATGTCACTCACTTTGCAAAAAAACGAATCTGTCTTGAGAGTCCGATAGCATTCACTGCATGATGAAGCCTTAATAATGCCCCTATAATTCTAGTTATGAAAGCAAAAAAATATCCCTACATGGGTTTTTGTTTTTTATAATTCTAAGATATGATATAGTTAAGCAATATCAGAAAAGCAAAACTGCCTTTTTCCTGAATATCAGTGTTTGAGCTTGATTGCAAATGTGATGTTCATGTTCAAACTGTTCATTTTATACAAGAGTTCAAAAAACAAGTTAATATTAAACTTAAAAAAAAAGTTGTCTGTTTTCTCTGTTTCGCCAACAAAAATAGTTTCAAACAAAAATGGAAGCGGTGTTTCGTTCCTAAGTGAATGTGTTTTTGAACAAACAATTTGAGTCAATGATTCAAAGATCCTTTCATAAAGACAGCCACTTGCTTCATTTTTAAACGAATTAGCCGTGTGGAACGAATTGTTTGAATGAATGATTCAATGAGTCACTCATTAACACAGGGACTGGCTGCCACCTACTGGTGGTTTTAGTGTCATTTATTTTTCCATAGTCTCAGCCTCAGACGTCACGCCCACAGACCGTTGGCTAAACGTCTGATGCATATGGCACACATAAGTGGAAACACTTCAGGAGTTTCGAAGTCGTCGTCGGATTGGTTGAATTATACAGGATTTCTGGGAGACGTGTGTGTGTCGCGTTCTTTAACATTCCACCTGGAAACAAAGATGCCGTGACACCAAACCACCTCACAAAAGAAGAAAGCCGTTGTGTTTACAACTGTGACGACAAACACTTATCAGGATCAACTAAATGCTGGATTTTCAAAAGTATGTGAAAAATTTAAAGTTCGCGTCATAGAATCTTTAAAATACGCCCGAGAGTTTTACACACCAGTCTGTTATTGTGGCGACATTTCCACGGCCCAAAACGTGACGATGAACGAAACGAACTGTGATTGGTTGTTTCAAATGTCGGTCAAACGGCCTCATGGGCGGGCCTTGGCCAATGAAAGCTGCCATGGATTCCAGTCCTTCCAGTCTGAAGGTCTGGCTATGCAAGACTAATTTTTTCATTACAGGCCTAAACCAGCCAAGGTACCAGCACAAAAACATACTCTGCAAAATACGGTTTAATTATCGTTATCGAAAATAAAATCCCCAAAAATATTAAGATATAAATTTTTGTCAATACCGCACGCACACCCCTGTTTGCTTAGCATGTTGATCAGCTGGTCTTTATTTTTTCAAGACAACCATGTCGTTATGAAAATATTTGCACAGCAGACAAGTGAGCAGACAAGACACTGAATGACAGCAAGAAAGCACATCTAATATCGGTGTATTGATACTGAGAAAAAATGAGTATTAAAACGGTTTCAAATTTTTTAGCACTGATAAGTACAGAAAAATCTATATTTTTACTCTAAACTACATTGCCGATTACTCTTTGATGTACATTGCTCAGAACTTTAACATGAAGTGAGACCACAGTCAGCTTTCAATAGTGTTAGTTCAATGAATTCAGTTTGGCATTTCACTACCTTTAGATGCTGTGAAAAGAAATAGAAAAGTGTGTTTACCCGCGTCAGGCTTTTAAAGAAGAGCTTGTAGTCAGTGATGGTTAGAGTCCCCCTCACGACCCCAGAAAATGGACAAATATACATGACATCTTTGACTGTTAAAAAAACACCAGAGCATACAATGGTTACCTACAACTGACATAAACAACATGTGTGGAAGACTTGTAAACTATACTATCTAAAAAGGATGACAATTTTTAACCTTGTCTACTGACCTTGTGACCCAACTTATTAACTTATTTCTTATTATGGTTGGCTTGCTATGCTTCATGATGGTTCTTTATTAATACATTACATAAAAAGATGCTTAATTATGAAGTTCCTTACCAATAGCTTTAATGCTTTCTCCAGGAACACGCGGTGCCTCTTCCATTTGAGCCTGCTTATTTCCTTCTCTGAGTGCCTGTCACACAATGAAACAAACACATTTTGATATGGTTATATACACATCATTTTCTGATTATGGTCTATATTCTGGATACACATTTCCATGTTCCTATTGGAATATTCCAGTATCAGCATCATTTAAGCATGGAGTTTTAGATATTCTGCATGGATATTCTGAATAAGGTATTTAAATGATACATAATTCTGATTAATACAAGCATATGCCAGCTGTCTAATCAGGATTTAAAGATCTCAGAATGTTGGCATTATGTTTTTTTTTTTGCAGCTTACCTTCACATATGCCACTGATAGTAAACTATTCGGAAACCTCTAAAAAAAATACACATACCAAAAAAACAAACAAAAGTATAAAAATACAACTTGATGTCAGAGAGAGATACTCTGTATGTGGTTTCCTTTGCTACCGCTCCCAAATTTTAAGTTCTCTCTCCGCCTAAAGCAAATAGACCATCCAACGTTTGAGGTTGTAAACTAAACACGGAAGGCAGGGCTGTAATTTAGGACACGAGAGAGAGAAAAAAAGATGGTATAATAAGCAAGCTGCTGATGATGCAAATTCAGCAAGAGCAAAATATTTGAGATTCATATTTTTGGATTGGCTAGAATACACTGTGAACAGCTAAACAGCATTCTGTACACCACTCCAGCATCTTGATAGTAAATTTAGCACAAGTAACTAGTAAAAATCTCATCTATATGCAGTATGATTACTCTTTTCAGATCCCATGAGCCACTAGTCAATGTTTGGCCACAAAAGTTCATTTTCTGTCAGCACACTGTTGACAAACGCGTAGGGAGCTCAGCAGGATGAGATGGGGGCTCATGGGTCTGCTCCACCCACAGTGACACAACGGTTTGGCAGCTTCATGAACACAGAGGAATCAGAGAATTCAGTCTTTCTCTTACAGTCCAGCTGCAGGACAACGACGGCACTGTAGAGTTCAACAGGCTTGCCCTTCACCAACACAAAAGATCTATGGAGATCTGTTCAGCATTATGCTAATAAAGCCCTGAAAAGATGGCACGGGGTGGTGATATTTCATAATGGCATATGAGTCAAAACATCTGTATTTTCCCCCTCACACATTCAGTGATCTGCATCAATAATGTAGAATACAATAAGACATACTGGAGATTCAAATACAAATCATGCTCTTTCGACAACATTTGTGGCACAGGAAAACCAAACAAATACATGTCCAAATATTACAGTTAGTGCATTTACATGGACATGCTGGTAATTATCAAAACCAGTTCATTATAATGACCAGATAATACAAGAAATCCACATTTACATAGTTTTTCTAAAGTATTTGATACAAAACAGACAGACAGACTGTTGTTTTGATAGATAAACAGACAGATAGACAGATGAAACTCACTGAAATTCAGTCTGTTAGTTAGTTAATTATCACGTCAAATAGTTAACAGAGTCACACACACACACACACACACACACACACACAGAGAAAGAGACTTGCCGAAGAGGGGGCAGTCTGCTGAGGGTCACTGTCCAAGAGAAATCCTTTAACTTCCACATCACAGTCCTGCACCAAAGAAACATCACAACACCACAGAAAAACAAAGAGTGATGAGGAAAGAGAAAGAAGAAAGAGCAGAAACATTACAGTGCATGTAATCACATCCGAAAGATTGTGGAAGTGCAAATCACTTCAAGCAACTATAAGAACTTCAAGCATCCATGCAGAGGTAATGCAAGTCAAAAGGGGTCATATACATTTGATCACTTTCCCACTTTACCTACTTTCCCATATCTTAGATGTTGGTCAAGGTTTCTGCATCAAAAACTCTGAACAGGACACTCTGATACTGACTCTGTTTTTGAGGAAATCAACATATGCCTGTCTTAGTTGACATATATATATATATGAGTATATTCCAAAAAAAAAGAAAGGCTATAAAATATATTTGAAAAAAAGGGAACTGTTTATGCATGGATAATGAAGTAAACCTAAGTTGCTTCAGTCCAGTAAATGTTCATCTTGAAATATTACAATATAAAATGTATTCTTACATTTGTGAAATCAGTAGATTTCACAACTTAAAGCCATGTGAATCACAACCTGAATGTGGACATTTCTACAATTACACTAAAAACCTTTTACTTGCTAAAATAATAAAATATGAATCAGATGACAGAAGGGATGTAGATTGGTTTTATCATCCAAACATCAAAAACAAACATAAGATTTATGTTTCAGTACAGGTTATTTTCGGGATGGGGGATTTCTGAGTTCTGATAGTTACAATTTTGAATCATAATGTATTTCAAAAGGTTAAGTAAAACTTAATTTGTTGTTATATGACCCCTTGAAGAACAGAAGCAATGTGAAAATCAGAAGTTCTGCATGATTAACAGAGAAGTTGATCTCAACTCATAAGGGATCAGTGCTTGAAGCATCGTTACTTTTTTATCAGTCACTTCTAGCCAAAATACGAGTGTGTAATCCATAATAACACTGCTTCCAGTGAAAAGTGCCCTGCTGTCCTCATCAAAAACCACAGACAAATTTGTTTAGAACTGCTTTGCTTGTAAACTGTGCTTTGTTCTGTGCACATTTCTCTCCTGATTCGGATAATTTGACTTTTTTCATTGGAGAAAACAATATTATGGAAAGAGGACTCATTCCTACAAACATGCAGCTTTTCACTTCACAGAACTTTAAATGATAGACTGGAGTCATGTGAATAAAACGCAATGTTTTTATCAGCTGTTTGGACTCATTCTGACGGCACCCATTCACTGCAGAGGATCCATTGCTGAGCAAGTGATGGAATGCTAAATTTCTCCAAATCTGTTCTGATGAAGAAACAAACTCATCTACATCTCAGATGACCTAACGGTGAGTGCATTTTCAGCAAATTTTCATTTTTAAGTGATCTATTCCTTTAACAACACACTAAAAGATAAGATTATCACCTGTTTTCAGTCTGTTCCTCACACAAAGCCATCTTATGACTCCAGATGCCCTTATTGCATGAGTTGTCTGGACTATTTTTATGCTTTTACAGTCCCATGATATGGCCAGGAAAAATTAACCTTTTATGTTCCACGAAAGGGTTTTTGTAACAAAATGTGTAAATATTGAGAGAACTTTCTTTTCCATGTGAACTATGCATCTGTGAAGACTTGATAAAATAAAATAATTTCATCGGCAATGTTCTGATTCACTGTGGTTTCATGACAAAACAGCAGTCTGCTGCCTCTTGCATAAGAGTATATAAACTAAAAGCACTGGGTGGAGATCTCTGGCAATGCATAAAAAAAACAAAAACAAGACCTGTTTTGAGTTAGTGAGCATTTATCCGTTTTTTTACATACACAGTCTTCTACCTCTACAAATGACCAAACTGTGATGAAATAGAAGTGAAAACATGAATAAATCAGGGTGCATAAGTGTCATGAATATCCACACAACAAACAAAAGCAGACATGCTTTTTGTAAAATAATGCAATCCAGACCATATGAGATCTGTGTTGTGCATCAATAGAAAAAAGTGTTTTAAGTATATACACACCAGTACGCTCATACCTTGTACTCTCTGAAAATCATTTCTGAGCTGATGGGTCCAGAGATCTGACTTGACATTGTGGCAGCAATCAGTTGTTTGCACCATTCAACATGAGCCCCTGTGGGACTATAATGTAAAAGTGTTAGTGAGTTACATATAAGTCTGACAGTAAGGTATTTGAAAGAGCACGGTTTCTGTTTATGTTCAGCTGGCTCTTATTTATGCCAATAAGACCAGTAAATCAACAACATTCATCATTCTGAACTATGCTGTCAGACAGTTATGTTGCATCTGCAGTTTAGATGGACTATATTTTTATACTTTATAAAACATCTTGAGCACTGGCTGAAAGTTATTGTAGACCATTTCCGTCATTAATAAAAAAATGTAAAAAAGAAAAAGGTAATTTTGACTTTTTAATCATACAATTCCAACTTTTTTTTTTTTTTTGGTAGAATTATGAGATAAAAATTGTGAGCTACAAAGTTAGAATTGCGGGATATAAACTTAAAATTTGGACTTTTTTTTTACTTTATATTTTGCGATTCTGACTTCTTTTCTCAGAATTTTATTTTGAAATTCAGATTTTTTTCCCCTGATGTTTATTTCTCGCAATTCTGACTTCTTTTCACAATTGTGAGTTATAAAGTCTAATTGTGAGGAAAAAGACTGACTTAAGTGTCCCTTTATAACACTTAACTGACTTTCTATCTTGCAAACTTTATAACTCCCAATTGCGAGTTTATATCGTGCAATTCTGAGAAAAAAAGTCAAAATTGTGAATTTATATCATGTGCTTCTGAGAAAAAAAAGAGTGAATTCTGATGTTAACTCACAACTGCAAGAAAAAGAAAAAAAAATTCACAATTACCTTTTTATTTATTTATTTTTTATTTAGTGGAGCAAACAGGCTTCCGTTGCAAGCAAACTTATTAAAATCTTTTTAATTTGGCCAATTACATGACACGGCTTGGTCATGTGATATCAACAAAGCGGCGCCCATGAGGGGTCGACCCGCTCCACGTATAACAAAATAGACTAATATGTCTGCACTATACACATCTCTCGCGAGCGTTCATGAGTTTTAGCGTTTTCAAAACCGCTGTTTATGTGAGTGCACCCTTAATAAAGAATATCCTCCAATAATTTATTATGAAGGTTAGAGTCATCAGTATAGCTCAGGTTGATTAAATGCTTTCTTAATCTGCATGTCTGGTTTAACCTGACATCTCATTCAAACAAAGTCAGCCCAAGTATTTTATTTGCATCAAGTCACTCAGTAACTAGAAAGCAGTAAAACACACCTTTATGACACTCTAGCTCTACAACGCGACAAGAACGCGTTTAATCCACTAGCAGTGTAGATGGGGTGTCAGTCATAAACCATAAAATGGGTGTTATTGGCACTGACCTGTCTGGAGTTTCAGCGTTTGACTGCGCTGAGGCCGGTCGCTTATCCATTCTCTACTGTAGGCTTACAGAAACACAAAATAATGCTGTGTTGCATATCCAACGCTCATCGTGTCTGGGTCTGCAAACGCTTTCCTCTGAAACTTTGTGCCTCGGCGAGGCTCGAAATCAGGAATCCTACTACGTCGAAGGGAACCGCTCATGAATACTAATTAGATCTGTGCTGCACAACCTACCAATGGTGATGGTTTGCTCCTGAATATTAATTACGCTGCGCCAATAGTTTCCGATGCAAAGACTTCGCTCATGAATATTAATACTGCAGTCTTCAACGCAGTAGGATTCGTAAACTCGCCTCCCGCACCGCCACGCCAGCTCTAATAAATATCTACAAACTACGTTACCCAAAATGCAACTGCGTGACAATGCGGATTAAAATAATATAATATTTATATTTAATTAAAAAAAGAAAAAAAAAAGAACGTCAATTATCATTAATTGTGTGGGGGTTAACGCCCATCTGGCTCTGAACAAATAATTCTTCCTCCAAATCCAAATCCTCTCCAAATCCCAAATCCTGCCTTCTCAGCGATGCCCAGGTAACGAGGAAAACAGAAATAAGATGTCCTTACAACTATGCTTTCTTAAGTTAATGTTGAATTTATCGTGTTTAAGTGTTGAATCTTCACTTTCCCTGAAATAGCTAACCTACATGATTGTGTACTATTTTAATGTTACAAAAGCCGTTACCTATTATAAATAAACACTGTAGGCTATGTGACGGTATCAAGTTTTCATGCTGTGATCATTGTTGAAGCTTTTATCACGGTACGTTATTATCACGATATTGAAAGTTGCAAAAAGTGTTGTCATAATAGGTTTAATAACTTTTTTCTTATAACGAAAAGAACTGAACGTTTAAATACAATAAAGTAATACACACACACAAAACATAGCCTAAAGTAAACAAACGTTTCAAACAGATTACAGAAGAAAATAATTATTAGAAACAATAGGTAACACTTTACAATAAGATCGCATTAAGCCTAGTTAACACACTAACATTAACAATGAGCATTTGTTACAGAAATTGTTATTATTTGTTAACAAATACAAATATTAGTTCATATTAGCTCATGTCCATTAAATAAAACATTGACGCAGCTTACAGCAGTGTTGTGCATTTTAACCAGTTGATGGCAAAACCTATTCTTAAAATGCATTCCAAAAAATCTGAATAAATTTGTAATAAATAATTATTCACTGTATTTTGAAGTGCCCACGATAACAATATCATGCATGTTCATTATCGTGATATTTTGAATTACCGAATACCAGCACATACATATGTAACAAATGCTTTTTTTTTTAAATATATTTAATGTTGAAAAAACAACCTGCACACATCATATACGTCGCAAATCTCCAGGGAGGCACATCTCAGCGTCTCAGACACAAATACACTACTGAATACTTTGTTTCACTGTTATGGATGAGAAGGAGCAGAGGGCAGGAGATGAACTGGGATGTGCACCGTCCACACGTCTTTATGGCCCCTGGAATACATGGGTTCATTGAGCCACCGGGGGTTTGAGAGTCTTGTAAGGTATTTCATTTTGAGTTCAGTCAAGCAAGCTGCTGTTTCCAGCTCTTTCATCTCTTCACCAGGAATATCCTCAGCACAACACCACGTCTCCCCAACATCCACAAGACCTGAACATATGGTAAATAAACAAACACACTTCAGTAGCACATTAAAACATACACAAATAATGTCAGAAAGCGGATGAGGAGATAAATAGACAACTTCAATACCTGGACATGTTGCAGTATCTATAGAAATCATGGTAAAAATATATCACATCATATATATTTTTTTTTTCAATAATGGTGATATAATTTTTAAACATATTTCAATATACGTTAGGCCTACGTTACCATTGTTTCTCATAGACTGATGTATTTGTGGCGCCCGGCCAGTCGAACACAACTTTGTTGAATAAACATGAGCAGATTGAGCACTGCACATTTCAAAATCAAAAGGCGAAGCAGGTGTTTTATACGAATGCATCTTTGAAGGGAACCGACTGTCTTCCGAAATGTTAAAGCTATTATAATTGATAAGGGGAGTCTGAGAGTCCTTTTTATTTGACCCTGATTTCATATTTCTTGTTTGTATGAAAGCTAAATATAAATAAGGTGAACATAAATTTATTTGTACCATTTATATTTCTAAAATATTATATAGCCTAGTTTTAAAGGAGGTTTCATATAGGCTAGCCTACTTGGAAAAGTCATTTTTTTCAGAAGTTTGTTGGTACAGACAGCCATTGTGGGTGTTCTTAGTTTTTCTGAGGCTTTAAAAAAAAAAAAAATAATTATTATATATATATATATATATATATATATATATTAGTTCATATCGATATCGGACCGAAATTCAGAGATATAAATTTTGGCCATATCGTCCAGCCTATCTATACACACACACACACACACACACACACACACACACACAAACAAACAAACACACAAACAAACAAACACACAAACAAACACCTGGTTTGCTATCCTTGTGGGGACTCTCCATAGGTGTAATGCTTTTTCTACGGTACAGACAGACCGTATATTCTATTGCCCTACACCTAAACCTACCCCTTACAGGAAACTTTCTGCATTTTTAGATTTTCAAAAACTTAATTCTGTGTGATTTATTAGCTTGTTTACCCGTGGGGACCTCAATTTAGGTCCCCACCGTGACACGAGTCCCCATGAGTCTGTGTATTCAGGTTTAAGTCCCCACCTGAATAGAAAAACAAGTACATACACATAGAAATAGATCTGAATATATCTAAATAAAATACATATCTACACCATAGTTTAATTAATTTATTAATTAATTTACATACATTGATTATGCACATCATAAATCCTTATATGATACAAACATTAAAACTATTATCAAACCAGTGTACATTTCACCTGCTATAACACCACGCCCGAACCTTTCTCCAGACTCCAGCAGCTCCTCCGTTTGCACGGCAGTCATGCCCAGTCTGTCGGTGAGGATGAGTCTCCAGTCCTCTCCTTCCCAGCTCTTCTGAGCGATGTGCACCGCTAGAGTGCAGTTCCGCAGCTCCGACAGCAGGGGCCGCCAGCGGCTCTCTATCGCTTTCACACCATTCAACACAAGAGTAGCGTACGGCTGGCGAAATGACAAGCAAGCCACCTCTAGACTCATACCGAGAAAATAATTTTCACCTCTACGAATAGGTAGAATAACACGTTTTAAGTACGTTGCAAACACAGCGCATTCCCACCAGATGCTAAGTGCTTTATCAGATGGGTATAAGGCTAACACTGCTGTAGCTACTTTTCCGCTAACATGTCTAAACGCGTCGTGTGTTGAACGATTGGCTAAAGCGCTTCCTGCACTGTTCAAAAATTAAGAACCGACTAAAGAAACAGCGCCCGCTAGCGCTGTGATTTAAAACGACCACTGCTGGCAACACAAATAAAACCAGGCAGTGTAAGTCACAACACCACATCAGGAATATACTATTCATCAAACTATCCCTGTCGTTTACATTTATTTATTTCACAGTTTGGGGTTTTACAGTACAATGGTTTACAAAACTGAAATTCTATCAACTAATTTACTGGCCAATGGAAGATCATTTTTGAACCACTGCACCAAAACATGTTGATATATGATATTCTCCGAAACAGGAAATACAACAGACTGTCTAGTATTAAATAGAACATCTCTATTGTTTAGTCACTGACCCATAACAGCCTTTTCAAAGTTATTTCAATCCTAGTATAGGTCAAATGCAAGTCCACAGGTCACTTTCCTCCTGTCCAGATCCTCGTTCCTCCTGTCCTCAAAGGAGAACTGTGTGTATGTGACTCCATCATGTCTTCCTCTGTTCCTGGAGCTTTTTGGGCCTGATGACTCCACCCTTTCAGTAGGGAAGGGAGGACTATCAACCTTTGTAGTGTTTCCAGCTATCACTGAACATTCTCAGCGTCTCAATCCCATCAGTAGCTGCTTTCATGCCCCGTGAGGATGTACAGGTTGCTCATAGCAGACGGATCATCCGTAGGAGTGCTTTGCAAGATAATATCCCTGTAGTAACATTAAATTATTAGTATATGATTCCATTTGTCTATTACCAGACATGTTGCTAAACTACAGTGGGAAAACATACCTAGTTGTTCCCAAAACCTGAAAAACTCTACTTCTGTCTGTGATCTCCTGGGTTACCTGTGGTAAACAGCATAATATTCCATCATTTCTTCCTTCCTCATACATTAGTGAAGCCATCATTGTTGTAGACATCAGGTTTACCTCATTAGTTTGTAAACTCCTTCCTTTCAGACCATGTTTCCAGAAGGCAAGAACGCTGTCCTGTAGACACACTGCAAAGATAATCGCATTACCACCAGATGCAACAGAAATAGGTCTGATTCTAAATAGACATAGCAGACATGATGGCTATCTAATAGCTGTGACACACCAAGCTGACATCGAATAATTAGCAGCGATGAAAGCCGGCTGTGTTATTGCCTCGTGCCAGCTTCATCTGGGCTAAAATGTTGTGCTTCAACACAACACCTTCAGTTTTGTTTTTCTTCACACACACTGGTTCGTAGCTGATTTGGGGAAAGGTACTTTTAAAAGTAATGCATTATAATATTGCATTACTTTGTTACTTTTTATGCAAAGTAATCTGTGCTGGGCTATTTCAAATAACTAATGCAATTATCGCATTACTTGTAAAACTTCTCAATCGAAAGCTGCGTGACAATGGTGCAGACAGGCTGCAAAAACTAGGCTGAGAGATGCTCAAAGATGGCCTGGCATTGGCTGATGGCACACCGTTAGCTTGATGTGTCACATCCTTAACAGGACTTACCCAGCGTCTGAATGGGAAACTCAAATGCAAGTTCAGAAGTCTTCTGATGGCTCACACATCCCTGCAGATTCACAACCTTCACTGTGTCTGAAACAAATCGGTATGTTAAAGGATTTGAGTAGTGGAATTAAAAAACAAAACAAAACACAGAATAGAGATGTGTTTTTAAAAGTTGACCATTGCACTTTTATAGAATGCCGTGCCATGTGTGAGACTCTGCAAAAGAGCCGAGGCGTGAGCACAACAGCTTTAAAAACATGAGACGAAGGGGAATGGAATGAAAAAAAAAGCAAGGTCAAGAAATGCATTTTTACAAAGGCTCATGTGTCATGTAGTGTAAAGTCATATGGTGCAACCAACATGCAGAAAAAATAAAAATACATGAAAAAGGACGTTACAAGAGGACCCCAGAAGACCCTGTTGACATGATATTTATGCATTAATGATTCATACATTTGTCAAAAAAAAAAAAAAAAAGTGTTTTTTTTTCAAAACAATTATTAAAATGTGTATACTCCGGGTGTACTCAGTGTAAGAAAATATAATATAGATTTTTTTATTGCACCACATTTCTCAGACCTTGGCTAAAGGTGTTTTTTTCCTTTTCTATATTTTAGACACTTTTATTTTGTCATTAATTTAAACAGAAAATTAAGTATGAAACAGGAATAACATGATTAAACGCAAGGGACATAAAACATGACCTTCAAAGCCAGTTTGAGCATTAGGGGTGATATTTATTATGTACAGTAATATCGTAATCATTGTTTTAACGATGTGTGAGCGGACATTATGTGCTGCGTGGTGAAGCAGTTTAAATGTCCCTATAATGCAAGGTATTAAAGCAAAAAATATCCCTGTATGGGTTTTTGTTTTTATAAGATATGTATTTAAGTAATATCACACAAGCCGAGTGTCATTTCCTGAATATAAGCACAATCAGAAATGTAATTTCATAAATTAATAAAGTTAATATTGAGTGAGTTAGAGTCTGTTTTAGTTTTTTCCCGTTACACCAATGAAAAGAGATCCAAAGAAAGCTGGAGCTGGACATTTGAGCATCTCAGAGCAACACTGCTGTATTTCATTCCTGAATGAATCTGTTTTTGAATCAACTGAGTCATGATCCTTTCATAAATACATTTTCTTGCTTTGTTTCTAAATGAATCAGCCATTTTGAAGGAATTGTTTGAATGAGTCAATGAATCACTCATTAAGACAGCACGTCCTGATAACAACATATTTTGTTGACCCTGGAACAACATTTTAATCCAAAAATTGAATCTTGACCATATTCCTACACCTAAACCTAACCTTAACCATGAGTAATCCCTAAAATCAGAGGAAATGATAGATGAATGACACTGATGTACAAGCACCAAACACTGATTGTAAGCCTAAACTTCACAAAAACTATAAACTGGTTCTTCAAATCTGATTGGTTAATCACAATGTTGTTCCAGGGTGAATAAAGATGTTGATCTAGGAACATGTCGCACTTGGTAAAATCAGGTTCTGCCATAAAGACAGGCACTTGCCGCCACCTACTGGTGGTTTTAGGGTCATATTTATTTTTCCATGACAGGCCTAAACAAGGTAGCAGCACAAAAACCACACTCAGCAAAATTAATCGCATTCATTATCGTTGTTGAAAAAATTCCAGAAATATAGACATATAATTTTTGGTCAGTATCAGACACCCCTATTGAGCATACATACAAAGTGCTTCAAATGGCTCAGTGAAAACAAGCATTTCTTACTTTTCAGTGCAATGAGAACTGTGTCCCTGTCGAGCTGAATCACTTGCTTGACCTCCAGAGACTCACCATCTGTGAAGTCACATAACTCAGTCAAGCAAAACACACTATTGTCACTGTGGCAATGCAAATCATATAGTTCACTTGAAATATTCTTCATATAAATAATTGATTTTATAAAAAAGCGGTGTTTTGTGTGTGATTGTTAATGTATCCACACATGTGCAGCACCTGGCAGACTTTGTGGCGTGTCATCCAGGTGGATGATGTCAAAGTGCATCTGTCCAGTGTTGTCTTTTTGGCAGGGACGGCTTCTCACCCCCACACAGACCTGTGGCAGCTCTTCTATTTCATTTACGAGCAGCTCAAATATGGGCAGAGACTCTGGCAGGTTCAGAGCAATGTGCTGAGAGAGAGAGAGAGAGAGAGAGAGAGAGACAGGAAAATTACGCAACAGTGCAGATATTTTTAACATTTCAATCACTCTTATCTCTCATTTCTCACCTTGAGCTGCATGAACTTCTGCAGAGGTTCATACCACATTAGAAGAACCAAACCAGTGGGAACAGCAGCACAAAGGAAAACGCTGTCAGTGTAGGGGTTTCGAACTAGAAGCAGAAGAACAAACATTAAAATGTGCAGGAAATGCCTAGAGAATGATTCACACTCCTACAGAGGTCACTGGTCCTCACCCACACCGCATCTTCTACAGCCCTTGGTGTCTGGGATCTTTACTGATATGGCGTACTTCCTGGAGAAAGATAAGAATTACTGCCATTTAGCACACCCTTAAATCCAATGGAACTGACTAAAGACAAAGATCAATTAAAATGAATAAGACAATACTGTAAATATGTATGTCACGTAAACCAAGTAAAAATAAATATTTTGAAATATAACAATTAAAAAAATATATATTTTCTATTTGAATATATTTTAAAATGTAATTTACTCTTGTGATGGAAAAGCTGAATTTTCAGGATCATTACTTCAGTCTTTGGTGTCACATGATCCTTCAGAAATCATTTTAATATGCTGATTTGCTGCTCAAGAGATATTTATTACTATTATCAATGCTGAAAACAGTTGTGCTGCTTAATATTTTTGTGGAAACCATTTATTCAAGATTCTTTGATGAATAAAAAGTTCAAAAGAACAACATTTATTTGAAATAAAAATCTTTAACATTATAAATGGTTTTACTGTCACTTTTGCTGAGAAAAAAAGTATTAAATAAACTTTTAAAAGGTAGTTACTTAATAGGTTACACATCACCAAAATTTAATTTGAATGAATACTGATGAATGCCTCATCTCCAAAGTAGAGACACAGCAGAACCTCAGCCACTGCACTTTTTTTGAGTAAAAATGATTTCTTAAAACAAATGATTAAAACAGTAGTTTGTTTATAAACAATTTTAGAGTCTACATTATTGTAAAATCAGACCAACTGAAGGAAGCATGTAATTTCCGTTTCAGCCCAGTGTGTCTGTCTCAACCAAGAATAATAGTTCTCATGAGTGACCATCATGCAGTCTTGAGCCTTGCATTTATACCATACAAACCTTGCATTTATCTTTGTGCTCAAGCGGTGTGCATTAATCGCAAGATGCCCCTGTCTACGCTGCATATTCTTGCGGTTCTCAAAAAGTGCTGGCAGACTATGAGAAGTCAACTGTGATGACTTTCCTGTGGACAGAGGACAGCAGGGTACCAGCCAGAGAGTTAATCAAGACATCAGATCTTAATGGTACATTAAATGCAGTCATATTAATAACTTTGCACATGCCTGAGACGGACATAAGGACATTGTTCATCACGTACAACCAACTGCATCTCTGAGGAAGCAACTGGAAAAGAGAAAATCATGGGATTTCACTTTCATGGGATACATTATGTAACTTTGTATTTTGTAACGGTGCATTTATATCTCATAATGTAACATTATTTCTTCTTTTTTTACTCTGACTCTAAAGAGTCCACATGTAGAGAAAAGACAATATGGCTACCTTTTCCATGGTGTCCTCATGGAGCTCATTGAGGTTGAGAGTGTAGATGCCCTCCTCAGCACCCAGCATAAGGTATTGATCTATGGGTAAATATCAGCATATCGGTCTTGTTATAACCAAAGTCAAGACAGACACGGTTGCAAATAAAATGAATAGAAATTAGTTTATACATGTGATAGTAAAATATTTTTTCAAGATGGACGGGGAAGTGGCTGAAGCATAACAAAAATAAGACCGGCGTGTCCATCAACTGTTATTTCATCCAAAAATGAAACCTGAGAGATTTCTGTTCCTCCATTAAAGTTCCACCAAAACTTTCATGCTTTAAAACATTCATAAAGACATTCTAAAATTAATCCATATTAATAGAGCTTTTTAATCCTTATGGAGTGGTATGATCACTTTATGTGATTAACAGATAACAGGCTTTTATTCACATAAAAAAAGCATTTCTCAATGCACATACATACATCACATCAATACAGTAAAGGGAAGCTCAACTGTACTTGCTTTACAGGCAATAATGAATTTCACTGGTTCTCGCATGTCTAGCCCACACTTTCTGAGTTTCAGTTTACCATATTAGATGCGCTCTAGTTATATGTGTGGGTCAACGTTTATATGTGAATAAAAGTCTAAATTAAATATGTTCATTGCTAGGGGTGGGAATCTTTAGGCATCATATGATCCGATCCGATCACGATTCTGGGAATCATGATCCAATTTTAAATTATTCTTAATCTACATTTTTTCTTATTAAAGGGGTAATGAACTGAGAAACCAAAATTCCCTTGATCTTTTGACATATAATCACTGTACTATAAAAACATCCTGTAAGTTTCAGAACTCAAAACTTTCTCGTTAGTCTGAAAACAGCTTATATTGAAGCCAGTCTGCCAAAACGACAGCTTGTGGAATGTGCCACTCTATGACATAACAGTGTGGTTAAACACGCCTCTGTAGAAAAAGATCAACGCCTGCTTCTACATCGCTGCCTGTTTAGCCCCGCCCACCAAATTGCGTACGTAGTGTATACGAGAGAGGCAAACGCGCAGCTTGTCTAGCTTCGAAGAAAACCAGACGCTGTTCATATCCAAGTTGTGGAAAAAAATAGTCTTTGCATTGCCTTCTTTCTGATCCCAACATTAGGAAAGACTGGATGAAGTTTATTTTTAATGAAGTTCCAGACCACGTCAGTAAGAACTGTGTCTTTTGATCACCGCAGACTCATTTACAAATAAGGCACAATTTGATGTGGGATTTTCAGAAATTTGAAACTGAAAGACAATGCTGTGCTGTGCCGATATTGGATCTGACAGTAATGTCGCAACACACAAGTGTGAGTAACTGTTTTTATTACATGATCGCTATTTGTCTGTTAAACAGATCGTTTGATATGAGTATTCATGTAATTTTAACCTAAATCACAGCACGGCTGTCAAACATACACGTGTTAGTCAATCATAGTGGTGGGCATTTACTTCCGAGTCTACAATCCACCACACCTACTCAAACACAGCGTTGTGATGAGGGGGGTTAAATACAGGACAGAAAATAGCTTGTTACTTCTAAATTATGATGTTTTTTGATGTAAAAATCTTGATAACATGTAAGTTTTTATAATTGTTTGATGGCTTTGTGTGTGTTTGTATGTAATTGGCAAGCAAGCAGAATACAGCTATCTCTAGTGTTCACAATTCTATTAGCAAACTTCACCTCTGGTCTTTGGAAGAACCCATGTAGAGGCACATTGAGTCTTTAATGGACAGCCGTTGAAAACTTTAGAGAAGCAGGCCCCCATCTGGAAGAAAATTTATGATTCATTACAGAACAATAAGCATGAAATTAGAGCATGCAACAGAATTAGAATCATGTAATTCTCTGTACTTACATGTACTTGTGGTGTAGGAGGCAGTCCATGGACAACTTTCTGGAATCAATGGAAACAGAATCAAGTGTGAGTGACCATTGAAAGATTGCCATTTTTCAACATTTTAATACAAAGGGCCAAAAATCTAAAGAAAATAAAGCATTACATCTAACTATAACTATAATTTATAATATTATAATGTATTAAATTTAAAAAAAAGTTTAAGTTAATAACGTGTTAACGCAAATTAATTTTAACGGCACTAAATTTATTAACGTGCGATTAACGCAGCACGCATTTTCTGTTTGACCCATGGCCTAGCCTGTAGTTGGAGAAATGGAGATGCACAGTGTTGCCAACTTAGCGACTTTGCAGACCCCTTTAGTGACTTTTTTCCCCCTCTTCAAAAAAACGCCTAACGACAAATCTTTAGGGTTTACCCAAACCTTATTTAGTTTCTGAGACTTGCTGGTACTGCCGAGCGAGCGCGAGGTCTTGCAGTCCCAGCGCGCACACCTATCTCTCTCTCTCTCTCTCTGTGCGTCTGCATTGTTCAGCGAGCGGCGGAGAGAAGCAGTGCTTTCAGTTAAACACAGATATTATGTTGCTTCTCTAATTTTACATGCAAGTATAGCCGAAATCACAGCTATTGTCATTATCTTATGTGTATTTGATTTCAACATCTTGGAAGGGAGAGCTGGTTATGTAGTCTTAAAGGGTCACGTTTCAGTCACTATTTCATATTCATTCCATTGTCTGACAACAGAAACAGTAAAATATATCAATGAAAACAGTTTTATTGAGAATTTAGCTGCATCAAAATACAGTATGTGAGCACAAAGAGGCAAACAAATCTAATAATAATAAATGCACATTTTGCATGTTCAGAAGAAGTGAGCTGCCCTGTCGTGGAAAAATGTAAACAGGTTTGTGTAAGTAAATTGCTCAGTGCAAAGAAAGATAAGTAATGGGAACCTGTTATTTCTTGTTTCATGTGTCTAATAGATATTAACAAGTTCTTTGAAAAACATCTATAACCTTTGAAACATGTCTAGTCTTCATGCTCTATGTTGACTATGGTTTCAATAATAATAAACATACATTTGCATAAAGCATTCATATTTGTCCATGCCCATGTTGATTAGAGTATTAAAAACTTTAAATGTATTAATTTAAAGTACATTTTGAACAAATAAAAATGTGCGATTAAGTTGCGATTAATCACAAGTTAACTCAGAACAATCATGCGATTAATCACGATTAAATATTTTAATCGATTGACAGCCCTATAATTAACACATTTTTTCAATTGATTTTTAATCAAATTTCAATTTTTTTACATTTAAATGCAAAGATAAAACAAAAATTGTTAAAACAAATGAACTCTTGTGATATGGCATGGTGGGCCAAATCAAAGGTCATCACGGGCAACTTTGGCCCACAGGCCTTGGTTTGGACATCTCTGGTTTAACCCTTAGACAGATTCTCATCAAGGTCAAAGGTCAAATATGGTTGACCAATATAATCTACTCACTGAGTCGTCTGGTTTTCTCCTGAGAGTACTCCATTCTGGGGAGAGAGGGGGGTCATGTGGCGGGAAATTACTCCTGGTTCCTCCTGGGTCTGGAGCAACAGAGCTCTCTGCTATCAAACCTGTTCAACACAGCAGCTGCATCAGAGTCTGGATTTTAAGGAGGCATTATTTGTGTTGGGCTAACAGGTCAACATCTGGGATGAAAACCAGAAGGCTTTAGGTTCAAACCATGAAAGAGCTATGCAGTTGCTAATGGCATTTGAGTGGTTTTAAGTGAGTTGTTGCATGGTTTTTAAGACATTTTGAGTGGTTTTAAGTGTTTTTGGTTGTATAAAAAGGACAAAGGTGGTATATTCCACTCAAAAATAAGAATTCTCATTATTTACTTACCCTAATGCCGTCCCAGATCTATATGACTTTATTTCTTCAGATAACCACAAACAATGATTTGTAGAACAATAATCCAAACTATATGTACACTGTAATGCAAATGTACAGGACCTCCAAAGTTGACACTTCAAAAACCACAAAAATTGGACACAATGGTAATCCACACGACCACATCGAAACTATAGGGGTGTGTGTAAGAAAAATAAACTATAAACCATCTTTTCTGGCTCATCTAAAGAAAGAAAGCATATACCTCTGGGACAGCTTGAGGTAAAGTAAATGATGAGTCAATTTTAGTTTTTGGGCAGAGTATATCTTTAACAGGATAAAAGCATAAAACATACAAAATGAGTTATGTGAAGAAGTGTGAGCTATTAGTGATGTTGGTATTAATGTCCAACGGAGGTATTCTGCTTAAAAAAAGAGTGGTCATTGGTATGTACTCATGAATTGACGAATATCTCACCTTCAGTTGGTGTTGAGCAAAGGGAACCTAGACTGGTGGAATGACTGAGGAAGGAGGAGTCTGTGAAGAGGGAGGAGTTTGTGAGGAGTGACAGGTCAGACAGTGTTGAACCAATCGGCAAAGCGGATTCATTGAGTAGGGCGGGGTTAGTGTCAGAGGCGGGGCCCTTCAAAGGTGTGCAGCCAATAAGAGGCGAGGAGAGGGAACAGGGAGTGGGAGCTTTTCTCTCTTGATTGGCGACTGTTGTTGACTGGGGAGAAGAGACCACTCTCTTCACCGTCCCATATTTATCCTCTTCATCCGGTGAGTGCTGTGGATTAAACACACATAAATTTTCATATTCTAATAGACATTTGAATTTTTACACTTCTATTTCATTCTTCCCCTACCTCAGCTGAAGAGCCTCTCTTTATAGTCAAACTCCTGTAAAAGAGGAAGCAAAATGTTAGTTGTGCGTTAACCATCTCATGTAATTAATTATAAAAGGATCTGCTATTCCAAATTGTTTAGGTACATTAACATTTTGCTCCAAATTTGAAGCTAAAAATATGTAATTAGCTAAAATGTCATGTCTTTTCTTTTTCTTAAAACCTAATTAAGGGAAATTTCTCTGATAAGCAAAAGTGTAAGGTATTAACAAGGTGGTAATCAAATATATTTGGGAGACCAAAGGGATAAAGTTAAAAACAAGAAGCTTAAACAAAACAATAAGTATTTAATATTTTTAATTTACTGGAATATAAAATATAATAATTTGAATAGGCTTTCCAAACGTTTCATTAACCACAAAAGTTATGCCGATAGATATTTTCATTCTAGTGAACAGAAATCACATTTGACTGAGGAGAAAACCACAGAAGCAATCAACTAAACATAAGTACTCTCATTATTTAAAAAAAAGCCAGATCACCTTTCCATCAAGGCCTCTTCCACACACTCCAACAAACTCCTGCAAAATAAATAGTAAAAAAAAAGCAATGCAACCCTTAGAAATCTCTTAGAAACTCCTGTTTCTGAGAAGGATAAAGTATTATGAGTGCTTCTTAACAGCTTAATTTAACAATAAATTTATCAAATTAGACTTTGATCAGTGATTGGAGGATGTCAAACCACTCAGCCAATCAATAGTTTTGAATGACCTACGTGCATTAGCAGATCAGACTCAACATTTACTACTGTCACCATTATTTCAGACGAGCAAGAGTGAAATATAACCCACGGTGAGTCCTTGTTTTCACTGATAGCGCTCCAGTCATCATACGCCCCCTAATGAAGAACAGAAAACCAGTATGTAATTCCATAAGCACTGTTTTTTTCATTTCTTTCTTTTGTGAAACAAATGTTTTCAAGTTTGGTGTTTTTGTGTTCTTATTGTGATTGTATGGAAATGAGTGATCCGTACATTATTAGAAACTTCTCCTTTTGTGTTTCACAGAAGAAACACGGTCATACAGGTTCAGAAACTGGTTGCACCATATAATAAGGTGCCCTTGTTGCAGTTTAATTATACATTTAAGTACTTAGTAATATTAATAAACTACATGTACTTACTATTTGTTTGGCTTAGGGTTACTTGCATCTAATTATGCATAATTCATTGTTATTATAATAGAAAGTACATGTAACGTGTAACAAGGACACCTTAAAATAGAGTGTTACCCAAGGTGACAAAATCAGGAGAGATATCATAAATATCTTGATACACTGGACAAAGTCATTGCTATTTCATTAAAATTTTGAATCTCACCAGATCAGGACAGGGATCTGTCTCCTTTCTCATGGGTGGTCCAAACCTCACATGATCAACTGGAAAACAGAAAAAGCGACAGTCACAAGCAGAACAGAATCACTGTATTCAACTGCTGCACGCTTCCCCTTTCACATACAATCGTGTGGTAGGAGTATATCGCACCACTTTCTAATACGTAGTACTGTCTGTGTGACATTCTAGCATGCAGATTTGGATGCACGCTCATGCATTCATGCAAACAGACATGAACCTAAAGACACACTCAGAAACACACACAATAGGTCCTTTCATAGCTCTAGAGTGGCTTCTCAATTACAATAGCGGCTGTTGTCCAGCTAACCTTGGCTGGTGGCCGTGGCTTGCTGTAATCTACCAAACCACAACAATGGCACTCACTGACTACTGTCACATTCTTTTTAGTCACTCCTGAATGATTTGGCGTTTACTGCTTGTGAGGTGAGGTCAACGGTCTTATTACTCTACAGTTCTGTCATTACACTGTTGGAGATGGAAATTTCAGAAGCACATGCAACTTTAAAGGGGTCTTAAATGTAAAACGAGTTTTAATGTAAATTGTTGACTGCACTGACACTATCTGATGAGAACAATACTTGAACCGAAGTGAGCTGGATGACGACACTGTTTTCAGTGGAGCTGCTTTATAGCTGAATCAGATTTGTTTCATAATTGTCCAATTGTGCAACACTGACACTAATTGAACTGAATGGAATCAACTGAACTGAACTGACTCAAGCTGAATAACAACACTGATGTCTTCAGTAGAGCTGCTTATAGCTGAATTGAGCTTTTTTCATAACTTATAAACTTTACACAGTTATTAAAGTGAACTGAATCAAGCCTGAATTTAATAAAAACAATATTGTTTTCTGCACAGCTACTTATTCTGTTATTTTTTCCGGTTTATTACTGTGAAGCAGCAATTTGTTTCGTATAAGGCACTGTAGAAATAAAGGTGACTTGACTTAAATATGTTTTAACTGTTAGAACTCAAAACTTATTGAAATCAAGTTGCAAAAACCACAGCTTTTTGTAACATTAAAAGGATACATTAATGATTGACTACATTTACATGCCACAGTAAACATTTTGTGTATTTGTGATTGCAGCAAAAGCATTGTTAATCATTTCACATGCGAAGTGAATGTTTACATAGTATGCTTAAATACTAAGATAGGCCGCTTAAAGGGATGGTTCACCAGAAAATGAAAATTCTGGCATCACTTACTCATCGTCATGTCAAAAAAAGAAGATATTTTGAAGAACGTTGTTGCATCAGAGCCCACAGAATTCAATTGTATGGACAAAAAAACAAAACAAAACAAAGATGCAGTTTTTGAACAAAAATATAACTAATAAATTATGACAGAATTTTCATTTTTGAGTAAACTGTCCCATTAACTGCCTCATTAAAAAACGAAATCACATTTTTAGTGCAAAAAACATTATCTGACCTATAAGCAGACCTCTGCTACAAATCTAAAATTATTTATTTTTAAAAAATGTATGATATTACCCACTTAGTTCATAAAATGTTTGTTTATTAACTGCAATATATTGAAAACAATAAATTCATGAGTGAATCAAAGTGAAGGCCCCTCTTTCCAAGTTCTCAGAAATGTATTCATGTGGGGTTTCTCATCAAAATTAAATCTGAGATTCATTTAACCTGCTATTTGGATGCAATAACATACTGCTAAGATGACTAATACCAAAAAAAGATGTGTATTAGAGTATGAACTTGACTCACATTGCTCTTCAGACTGAGTTCTCTGAATGGGAAGTTTCGCTAGGGAATGAATCTTATCAGGTAGGACACTGCACGTCTGTAAACACACAGACACACAAACATGGACATAAACTCTAAAGTCACATAAAGACCTTTTACCTCCTGGGGACCCACTGTCCTGTAGAGTTCCACCTGAACCAGCGAATCAAGCTCTTCAGGATCACTTAGAAAAACACAGGCAGGTGTGCTGGAAATAAACTTTGCAGGACAGTGGGTCCCCGGGTGCAGGGTTGAAGACCTCTGCCTTACAGTAAACAACCACAGTACAGAGAAGTAATGTTAAAAAATGTCATATGTCAGTTAAAGCTGCAGTCCGTAACTTTTGGTGCTCTAGCAGTTAATAAACAGAACTGCGTGCATCTTGAACATTGTAGCTGGAGCTACTTCTCTCTGTTTATGTCTATATGACGAATCACGCAGGTACTGGGCTACTCCGCAGTGGTTCCTACCAGAACCAGTCTAAAATAGTCAGAATGTAAAAACATATTATAGGTGTACCTTAGTGACTTAGGATAAGCCAAAAAAACGGTTTGGAAAATGGATTTGTGATGTACTCTCTTATTATATAAGTTTTGTAAATTTTGAACACAAAAAAGTTACAGACCGCAGCTTTAAAGCCATGGTACTGTCTATGTATCATTTTGGTGTTTGATTGCTTGAGTATTAAAGGTGGGGTATGTATTTTTTCAAAAACACTTTAGAAAACCGGGTCGGGCCGAGTACCAAAACAAACTTGTAGCCAATCAGCAGTAAGGGGCGTGTCTACTCATGATGCAGAGGAGAGAGTGTTCAGTGCACATGACGGACATTAGCCGAGCCGAGCGGCGACAAAGATAGAGATGGCAGATAAAAAACAAAAGAGGAAAACGTCTGCGGAACAAAAGAAGGCTTGTCTACACCGGACGCGACAGTTGTCGTGTCGCGCCGCAACAGCTAAAGTCTGTCTACACTGGACACAACAAAGCGACTGTTGAAAATCATTTGAAATTTGTGTCAATACGTCGTAAATAGAACATGGCAGCAGTTTACTGTCGGGGGTTTGTCGTGTCCCATCCAGTGTAGACAGCATCACTGATTATAATGAGTTCTATAGTATTTTGTCGCGCCGCTCCGCTCGCGTCCAGTGTAGACACGGTGTTACGATAAGGCAAGAAGTAGGACCCGTGTGAATATCGGATCAGCTTTCCAGCGCTGGAGAGAACTGAAGGAGCGGGAAGGCCTGCGATCGGACACTGAGGTTGCTTTGTTTCTTCTCGATAGTGAGTAACATTGGTTTTGCTTTGTTTCACAGAACTAATCGTTGCCTGGGTTGCGTACGTATGTGTGGGGCGGAGCTATCAAAACAGGGGCAAGACCCTTTTGGGGTAGGGGCGTGTTTGTTTTGGTGATTGGAAATATCAACAATGGCTACCAGAAATCACTTACCCCACCTTTAAAAGTAACATGTTTATTTTTTTTGTACCATTTGTGGCATCAAGCTGAGCAGCAAAAATAATGATTCCAGGGTCAATGACAAATGAGTTTTAAGAAATGTACGCTTTGCATTCACATTGATTTCATATAGTTTTTATATGGTTTTTCAATAATTCAATAAATAATAAAATAATAACTTTTGTTTTGTAATAAGTAATAAATAATACATTTTGCATATTCTGAAAACGTGTTCAGAATTCAGTCCTTATTTTCAAAAATGCTATATATGTATATTTTTCCAGCTAAAAAAGCATTTAGTTTTTTTGGTTTTTGTACAGCAAATCACACATTTATTTGATGATTTTATATGTATTAATAATAAAAATCATTGTTTTTTTTCATGAAATGAATCCTTTTTCAGGTTTTATTTTTTCTTCCTTTTGATATCAGGATTGTTGTATGACATTTCACCCTGACATTTCTGAAAATAGTTCCAAAATTAATTCTATTTTTGAATAAATTAATAAATCTGGATAAACAAATGAGCATTTTGTCACTTATCCTGTTTCCAACAGGTTCTCTGATGGAGATGTTAGACTGCTCAAACAAACACAGCTGTTTTAAGCACCTAGTTTCACACTGAAGTGGAATTGGAAGAATGTATTTTAACATTAAAAACATTACACAATTCAGCTTTAATCTAAAGTGTTATGAAATGAAATATTTTCCCCATTTATCTTCATTGCGCTCAATTCACCTCCAGGTCACTCTCATCCATAGTGTGTGTCTGTTGCAGATCAGGGTTATTGACCGCGTCCAGCAGCTCTATAACAAGGTTACGCGTGAGGAGCTGCGTGACAAAAGCATGCTGAAAAGACAGAGGAAGCAAAAAAATATGTCATTCCAGTAATAAGAACAGCATTGAGACACCCAACATTATATTAAAGATACACCACAAGGATATCACATGAGTAAAATGATTTTTAACACACATATGGTTAACACACACCTGTAGGAGTTTTTCTGCTGTTGGCCTTTTCCGAGGGTTCTTCGTGAGCGCCATTTTGGTGAAGTTGTGGAATTCTGTGGACCTGATAAATAAACATACTTTTATTGAATTTGCAAACTAAATAATACTTTGTTATTTATGCAAATATGAGGAAAATCAACAGTTACATTTCATGCATATTACCATTTGTTCTTTTCTTTGAGTTTGGGAGGCTGAAAACTGCTCTTGGACATCAGCATCAAAGCTCTGAGGGCACAACAACAGAAAGGTTTTTGTTCTCTGCCGCCCAACCCAAAATCTCATTCCAACCTTTCAACCTAAAGGACAATGTCTATGAAACGTTGCGTCTTTTTGTTTGAGTTTTCTACTAGACAAGCTTACATCACTCTTTGTAGCATGTGAAAACATTATTCATGGTGGCGTAAGCAATTTTCTTTTTTTGGAATAGCATGTTTGGCATTTGCCAAGGGGTCAAGGTTTGACTGGTTCAGACTGTGTAAACTGAGATGAAGATAGCACAAATGAACAAATTAAACAAATGAAATTGCTTACAGCACCCTTAACAAAGGGGAATGTATTTTGTAGTGTTACTACTCTGAAAGGGTGCCAGTACTTTTGAAAGGATCACTGCATATGTACTGTATATATTTGTGTGTGTGTGTGTTCACACCTCATGGGGTGTAGGTCAAACATAGGCGGCTGCAGCTCTGCTAGTTCAATGGCTGTGATACCCACTGCCCAGATGTCACACAGCTGGTTATAACCCCCTTTCCTTTCCACTGCCGCAACCTCTGGGGCCATCCTGAGGAAAAATAATCACAGTAAAATATAAAAGAAGCAAATAACAAAGCAAAGCACAGATGGGATTTTTATTATGAGTCATTATGCAATTATCCTGCTTTACTTTTTTACACAAAATGGTCTTAAATATGCATAAATACATTTATTTCCAAGATGAAAACTGGATTATGTATACAGTATATATTTTGAAAATATTTACATGTATACATTTATATTCATATAAATTATATTATATAAAAGTTTTATACAACATTTTTCTGAAATATATACATAATAAATATACACAGTCAACACAAATATAATATGCAAACAAAAACTGTATAATTAGTTATTCTATATTTATATTCAGAAAAGTTGCATTAAATTGATCACAAGTGACAGTAAAGATATTTATAGTATAATGTTAAAAAAAAAAGAATTCTGAAATTTTTTTTATCACTGTTTCCACAAATATATTAAGCAGCACCACCATTTTCAACTGTGATAATAATCAGAAATGTTTCTTGAGCACCAAATCAGCATATTAGAATCAATTCTGTATGGTCATGTGACCCTGAAGACTGTAATGATATTGAAAATTCAGCTTTGCATCACAGTAATAAATATCATTTTAAAATGTAAAGTAGAAAACATGTATTTTAAATTATTATATTTGATAATATTATTGCTTTTACTATATTTTTGGTCAAATAAATGCAGTCTTACTGACTTTTGAATGGTACTGTAAAAAAGAAAAACAATAGCACAGTGTTTACAAAAGTATAATATCTTGGTGACTCACCAGTATGGCGTCCCGATAAAGGACTTTCTCTTAGCAACAGATGCGTTGATCTCAGCTGCCACTCCAAAATCCGCTGCCAGACAGAGGGGAGACAAAAGCCCATATTTAAGAGATTTATGGTGTATTAGTGAATACATGCATATGTGTGTTTACATGTGAGGGTCTGAGATGGGGTAAACCCAGACTGACCTAGTTTGACATCTCCTCGCTCTGTCAAAAGGATGTTGGCACCCTGTGGGCAACCAAGAATGACACAATGAGCACATCCACACATCATCTCACATGCACTATTGTGCTGTGAAGAAACTCACTCATATACAGATGAACTCTACTAATGTATATCAAACACACTGCATGGAAACATGGTTATAGGCAATTACTTTTATGTCTCTATGCATTTTTCCCGCTTCATGGAGATGATGTAGTCCCTGTAAACAAACAGAAAACAATTGTGAAAAATGTGGCATGAATGGGCTGTATATGAAATTTGTAATCTTTTTACTAACCTTTAACCCTAATTAATAATTAATCCTGTGTAGAAAGGTACTGAGACTTCACACTAAACATTTGACAAGGTTATCACTTTTATTTGTATATTGATAGGGATTCACTGAAATTATAGTTGGCATAAAATAACCTCATCATTTTTAATCAAACTTTTCTCTGGTGATGCATGCCAGTCCACTTAATCCATCATTTAGTCCACTTCAACTCTGACTCTCTTAATAAAAGCCTCAAGCTTGCAATTAACATTTTAATATATATATATACACATTGTGACTTTCTAAATACTACTTTTAACAGTTTTTCTTAAATTACTATGATTTTATATTTCATATTATAGTGATATTGAAGATTTACTTTAGATAAATATAGCCCTACATAATTAAGTTAATAACACTGGCTGTTTCCCTCAGATGCAGAAATTAAACACAGCATGTGGAAGTTTCTGTGACTGTACATGAATATTTAACGAGGGAGCATTGTTTAGTTTATGATTCATTGTCTTTTGCTAAACAACTTGCCACACAATTCTAGCACCATACTGTTGTAACATTGTACACCTTTGGCAGTGCATTTAAGGGTTAGTGCTGCTTTTAACCCTCTTGGGAAAAAATGGGAACCAAACAACATTGGAGTCTACTGACCTCCATTGTATATAAAAAACAAAAACAAAACACTGAGATTTCTCAAGACAGAAAGAAAGTCAATTTTCATTTTTGGGTGAACTATCCCTTTAAAAAGGGTCAAGCATAATGTCAAATGCTTTAGTAACCAACTAGTTTCTGGTTCCCATTTGACTTCCATAGCATTTTCTCCCATACTTTGGAAATCAGTGAGGACAAGCAATTATTAAGTCACCCACATTCTTCAAAATATCTTCTTTTGTGTTTAGCAGAAGAAAGAAATTCATACAGGTTTGGAACAACATGAGGGTGAGTAAACGACAGAATTTAAATTTTTGGGTGAACTGTGCCTTTAAGGAAAGACTACAACAACAAATTACTAAGATAATTTAAAAATAACGTAACTGAAATCCCTTCTGATTACCTCATGAACCTCAAGTGAAGAAAAAAAAAAAACCTGTTATGTAAGATCTGAAAGCGTCCTCACCTGAAGTGTCTCTCTGCTCACATAAGCTATCTGCCTCTCTTTCAGAGGACCAGTGACTGCAGAAACACAATGACCTCATTTAGACTCACAAAACACCATATGAGCATTAATCCTCTATCAGGCAATATAAATAACAGAAACCACTGCAAACTGCATCCCTCTTCATACAGAAACAACATATAGGAAGGCTTGTTCTGAAACCATTAAACATCACGACTTCAGCTTTTTTTTAATCCAATAAATTGTTTAAGCAAAAAATAATTGATATATTCATATATTTTCAGCAACATCTATGTACAGTAATTGGAATTATTACCTTGATAAATATCCTGCAATGATCCTCCTCCACAGAATTCCATGCAGATCCATAACTTGTTATTTCTGTGAAATATGAAGAAGTTCATTGTTAGTTTTACTTCAGTTTTCTGCAGGGCTTGAAAACGAAAAATTTAAAAAAAATCAATTTGTTCACTCCGAGCAGAATCAATATTTTAACGTTTCTGTTCCTGCGTTCCTCTGTAGGCTATTATTATCGTTCCGAAACCGATTTGGCTAGAAATAATACCGGTTAATAACGTTATTTTAAAACTTTTTCTTTGCCTATAATAATAATAATAATAATAAAGTACAGAATTTTCTTTACTCAAAAAAAGAGTAAACCCGCTTAACCCGCTGCGCTACACTGTAAAAAAAAAAAAAACAGTTGAGCCAACTTAAAATTTTAAGGCAACCAGCTTCAGCAGATTTTTGAGTTTTCTCAACTTGTCGTTTTAAGTTTATACAACAAAAATTTGAGAATCTCCCACAAAAATAAGTTGAGCAAACTCAAAAATATGCTGAAGCTGGTAAAACAACTTTTTTTTTTTTTTTTACAGTGTAGTCACAGCCATACAGCATCATCTTTTCTAGATTTTGGCCAAATGTAGGCTACTAAACAAAAGAAAAAAATCTCTTAATGCTTTAAAGACATTTTTTTAAGATATTTAAAAATGTTTGCTGCATTGTTAAAAAAATGGTACTCCTATAAAATTGCGTTTTGAGAGTTGCGTAGGCTCATGTCGCATTTTATTGTTAGGCTACTTTCAGAAATAATGTGCTAAAAAATCCACAACAAATCCTCTAAAGTTAAGGCTATAGGCTATGAAAACTTCAATCCAAAAACAAATTAATTTAAGGTGAAACTGATGCCTACCTCTCTCATTCGGCACGAATCCAAATGTTTCCATATTCGCGACGTATCTGGATGCTAAAATATTATTATGTAATAGCCTAGGCTTTGTTCTTCACTCAAATCGGCATCATTCGAGTGAATCCTCGGCTATATCAGCACATATATGATCAAGCTGAACGCAACAGATTGGACAACGGAGCGGTGTAACTTTTTACATGTTTCTTTAACTGTATTTTATTTTGATAATGAACAGGCTGCAATGTCGCAGAACATGTTGTATCTGTGTGCGCGTGAGGCGCCGGTGCGCACGATGTGGCAATACCAACGCTGGTTGGTTATACAGATAGCCTACAGCTTTTGCAAAACAAAGAAAACTGTCAAATAAAAGCATTTGCAAATTAAAGAAAATTACTTTCCGCTGCCTCGTTTTCCTTTTCGTGAACTTTGGATTGCGTCACAATGAACCGAAACTCAGCACATATTTTTCTTTTGTTTTGTTAATCTGTCAAAGATTTAAGTGAAATATATTTTGTGTATAGGCCAATATAGCCTATAGTTTTATTCCGATTTCTCTGTTCACAGAAGCGCTCCAGGTGCGTGTGATCTGTTGAATCCATCTTATACTATCCTCGGATAAACTCTTCCTCTAATGCACTGCCATTGCGACTTACCTATGACAAGTTCACAGCTGAGCGCGGGCGTTTCACTCTTTGGATGCATCAGCGTCACATTTGCATAGGCCGTACTACTTGAATTCATGATTGGTTGACAGCAAATATTAAAATGTAACGATAAAATAACGTTATAAACCGGTTAATGGCCATTTCTGTTCGGAACTATAAAATTTGATTTAGTTTCTGGTTCTGTTCCTGTCAAAATTTCGTTCGTTTCCGGTTTTCGTTCCTTGAACCGGTTCAAAGCGCTGGTTTCCTGCAAACTGCAGTATTAGCTTGTTGTGTGACTGACCTGAGGTAGCTGCCGAAATAGGCCACAATGTTTTTATGAGTGCAATCCTTCATCATGGTTATTTCATGTTGAATGCTTGAGATGTCATCACCTGACAGAAAAAGAAACAGGGGTCTCGTCTGTAATCTTGTCGGATTCTGCTTCGCTATCAGTAACACATCATGTTTTCAACATGCTGCCTCAACATAACAGCAGGATTCACACAGATTGAAATTCAGATGCTGCAGTGAACAATTCAGCATTAAACTGAATTTACAGCATAAATTATGATATTCTGGGTATCTTCAAATATATTCAAAATATATAAAAGTTGCAACTACAGGCCTTTCTCAATCATTTTCAGTTTTAAAATCTAAATATAGTGTTCGGACGTTCGGAAGCTTAGATGGCAAAGAATTACTTAAACATACAATTAGTGTCAGCCAATAACCGTAAATGCCAATTAACATGAGGTGTTGACTGGACTTAATTTGACCCCTTGTTCAGAACTGCCGAACAGAAGACTACAGAACATCTTTTAAGGAACTGGAGATTTCTTTTTAAAAAATGTGTTCTGAAATGAAGTGTGACGCTTTAAGAAAGTGTTGGTATGGCTGTAAGAAAAAAGGCATATCTGACAACATGACAGCATAAATATTGCATAGAACATATTTAATTTCATCAATTTTGTTTACATCTCATAAAATTAAATTGTATTTTACTTATGACATAATTCATAAGTCAAATTAAATACATAATTCAACCTCTTTAGATAACACTACCTACATCTACTGAAAAGGTCAATACATGGTGTGTATCATATCAGTAAAATGCAAATGAGAAAATTTTATTAAAAATGGTTTATGACCTTACCAGGGTCCAGTTTGACCACTTTAATTGCTGCAATGACTGAGGTCTTAATGCTACGGGCCTATAACGACAGAGAAACAAGTTAGTGGTTGTGCAGATCAAATGCTTCTACAAATAAGCAACACATGTTGACATCAGACCTTTGCATCAGTCAGTTACTGACAAAATTCCTCCTGGTTCTTTTGAAAGATCGCTTGTATCGAGCCACCACAACATTTATTGTGTCACGCCACTTTCAAGTTCCAGTGCATCAAGTTTTACATTGTTTTTGTGGTTGTCCTGGATCACAAAAATCCAGTGCATAAAGAGCCACAAGTATTTTGATACACTGACAAATACACGCTACCTCTTTCAAATCTGACCTGGTTTCAGTTATACCTTTTAAAGGCTTTATAATACGAAATGTGATTGTCTCATTCACAACAACAGCAATTCAAGCGGCCTGCCTCCGCTCAAAACCTCATATGATTTGTGAGGCACATTATGTGCCAGTGCGGTCTGCGAAAGACAGAAAAATGAAGCTGTCTGCCAGTAACCATGGTAACCAGCAGCCAATAGTGGATCAGCAGACACTGGAAAGGTGAAGTAGAGATGAAAAAAAGTAGCAGTGCTCATTTCCTGTTTTCTTTCCTGCTGAACCAAATCACATCCTGTAATGTGTCTTTCTCCGTTATCAAGGCCATGATTCATGTTTGTTCAGGCAGGGTGATATAAATGGACAATCCACCCAATCAAGGCCACCTTCGGATACTCTACACAAACATTTCAGAGAGACAAAATGTGCATACCGAGTTTGCAAATCTTTTTATTACTTGCTTCCTTGTATGCAAAAAATATGTTTTTCACACCCTGTTATTTCTGTTGCACCGTATGCCACCATGACCAGTTTGGCTCATAGAAAGTAACACATTCAAGTTTAGTAACATGGTGTCTTTTTTATGAGGAAACAATCCACAACGCATACATGCACAATCGCATGTTTTTATGGTTTTAAACATGCCAGAGCCTCATGGGCGTTACTGAACTTCAAAGTCAATGGGGTGTGAAAACCGAAGTCATCGTAGAGTAACATGGTCAGAGAGTAAGTAAACTGTGAAATTGGTAGGCTAGTTAATACTAGTTCATTCAACTGCATAATATGTTACACAGTAGGATATGATATTAAAGCACAATCAACAATGTTGCAAATATAACTAAGATTCAAGATACTAAGATGCAGTATGTGTCATGAAACTATAACAACTGCAACTGGAATTTACAAGATGTAAATTTGCTGATAGACCATTTTGCACCAACAACAAACCAGCTACTATGTCCCAAAACACAGAGCTTGCATAATGACTACAACAACTCATCACTTTTACCATGGTTAACATAGTTTAGCCAAAAACTAAAACTGTGGTAACTTGACGTATTAGCCACTATTGTCATGAAACAAACACACACACACACACACACACACACACACACACACACACACACACACACAAATAAATGAATGAATGAATGCAGACAATTAGATTAAAAAGCTTCTTATACTAAAGTAACTGTGGTTTTGGGATGGAAACTTTAGTTATTGTATTTTTGCAACATATTTTACATCACTGCCGCAAACACAAGACCCTTAGAGCTTTATGTGCACTAAATATTCACGGAAATCGTTTTTCTGATGTACTTTCTGTCGTTTTCCTACCTTGAACACATCTCCATATGTCCCGCTGCCTATGCGGTGTATCAGCTCGTAGTCATCGAGCGGATCCGTGTGCGATACTCCGATCGCGTCCATAGCAGCGCGGCATTTGACTCGTTTTCTCACGGTATTAAATCAAGAGCGGATGATACTCATCCAAGTGCCACTAACCACCACTTCCTCAACATCCGCGTAACAACAAGTGCACTAGAGTGAACATGGCAGCGATGACACAAACGCATCTCTCTGACAGCTAGGGGCGTTCACGCAAGACGCGTTCGCAAGAGAGCAACAGGATGGCGCTAAACGCCAGGGTCTCGAGACGCGTTCTGTTTAAGTTCAGCTGCTTAATTTGTCAGGAAGTCTTTAACAACGCAACATTACAAAATTTAAATAAAAAAAAATAGACAATTATAAAATAGCGCAGACGGAACGCACAACAATAACGCGTACTGTATGACATTATCAGAGGGAGAGTTTAGATTAAGAAGTTTACATTACATTAAATACGGAGGACGAAAGGTACTTATTTGGCTGTAATCAGATGCTAACTGTGTTAGGCCTATATAAGACATAAAAAAAACATGACATAAAAAAATATTGTGAATGAGAAAAAAAATTCCATTCCAAATCTTAAAACATGGACAACAACAAATTAAGTGATATATGACATATGATATTATATAAGTTATAGTAGATATTGAATAATGTAATCTATCACAAATATAAAATACCAATCCTTTCCTTTAACAGTTATTTATTAAAATTATGCAATTGTTTATTTTACAATTCATTAGGCTACCTGTTTGAAACTGTACAGTGTGCGAGTGCCATCTACAGGTTCTTCGGCCTCAGAACAATATAAACATTCTTGAGACATTACTGTGGGTTTATTCGCACCTATTCATTCACCTTCCTATAACAAGATATTTATCAAATTTGGTCTTGATAAGTCACACATGTGTCTGATTATATGGAACGATCCTGCATTAAGTATAAAAACAGAGTTTAAAACTTGTCAACTTCTAGGCTATATGTTGAGAAAGCAAATGTACGAATATTTGGCTCATGATTTTTAAATACGTCACTACACCGGAAGATTACGTAGAACGTCAACATGCCTAATTAATATTCATGATCTAGTAAAATCCCTAGAGGTGTAACTGGGGACCCTGCACTCAGAAGCTCTCGCGAAAGACTCAGATTCGAATTCGGTCCTCGAACATTTTCACTCTCTCCTTAGTAACTGCTTGTCACATTTCTACTGTATTTGTCAATAAAACTATTCAATATAGCCAAGCCTTCGCCATAGTAGAATTGCTGTTAGACAAGCGCCACCTAGCGGCTAATCTTCGTTATTCAAACCTGCGCATGCGCGGTACGCATTCAAACGGTGTGCGTAATGGCTTCCCGATGGAGTAAGTGAATTTAGATGCTCCGTCTCTTCTGCTTTTAATTTGACCATAACAAACGGATAACGTCGAGACGTCTGAGCTAAAAATGGTTTATATTCATCCAGAGACGCAGCCTAACACGAAATCTAACAGCGTGAAGTGATTAACCAACGTGTAAGTCTATTTTAATATATTTATCGGAGCGTTTGTAAGGGAATAACGGGCACAGTTTTCTGTAATGCTACTGTTAGCTGGGCATTTAAAAATGATTTAACTCTACTTATTTAACACATTTACCTCAAAAACATTATTTGTTAGTGTTTTAAGACCTCTGAAGTGGTTAATTATAAAGTTTACTTAATTATTAGCATTAAGAAGATACCCTCTAGTCAGCTCAAACTTCGCGCAGCCAGTGAAAGTCAATCATTATTGTTCTGGTTAACGTTTAAACCCGTGTTCTGTCGTCTTAACGATGTAATATTTGTGTCTGTATAAGGTTTATCTTTTTTTAAACTGTGTGACTTGATGTGTCGGGGTTACTAGAGTTCAAACACGTTTAACACGACAGTCATGCCAATAACTAGTCCACGTGAGTTTAAATACGACAAATGCAACATTATATTTTCGTCACAGCACAATTTTTTGACCATATTGTAATTATTGTTGACTAATGTAGTATGGTTATGTAAGTGTAGTGTTTTTTCCATCCGGTGGTAATAAGAGAAGTAGGTGTGTCGTTCTTCCACTTCCGAAAAGTACCTTGGTATTCCCATGGTTTCTTAAAGATTGTATGGGGTATTACTGTGGTTTTGGAGTTGTATTATGATTTTGTTTGGAGATGTCATATTTAAACATTTATGTTATTATTTGTTTCATATGTTTGCAAATAAACAATTAAAATACACACGCATAGTCAACACAACTAAAACCTTAGATGAATATAAAAATGTACACTCGGCAGTTTGATTTTTTTTCTTTCTTTTTTTTTTTTAATATGTGTGCATGTATAACATGCAATATTATTATTATTATAATGCTTATTTTTTATTTAGTCAAATTTCAGGTTGAAATATAAACTTACCTCATCTGTGTGTCTTGATTTAGTTCCTCAAAGACCACAAAACTGTGGTTTTAATAAGATTGCACTGTTGTTCTCTATTTTAAAATCATGTTTGTCTCAGTTTAGGTTGAGGCCTGTTCGGTGCCCTGCTGGTCATGGCGATGAAGGCCCGTGTGGAGGCGGTTCTGAACGTGGGTCTGCGGATCCCCAGCATCATGCTGTTAGAGGTGCTGTACCGCTGGGACGTCAGCTCCTTCTTCCAGAAGATCCAGAGGAGCAGTCTCAACAATAACCCTCTCTTCCAGTACAAATACATTGCCCTGTACCTGCATTATGTCGGTAGGTCCAAACACAACAAGCCATAATACCATAGCTGCAACACTTAAGTTGCGCACATTTTCTTCACCAAATGTAAAACATACAATATTAAAGTGTGTCTTCATGGCTAGTTTTCAATTTGTGATGGTCATGATGATGTTCCACATGCAATAACGTCTTTTGTATGTTGGTGTGTGTACTTGTTTTCTTAGCTGTCTGTGCTCCCTGTTTAAGAAAAGCAAAGTGCTAGTGTTTGGACTCTGGCTGGAGTCCTCTAGTAATGGGCCAGTGGAAACTCAGAGTCAGGAGTTGGGAAGATTATGATGGGAACATTGTAGGTTGTTAGTCATTAAAGCAGTAATTAGACCATAGAGCTGCAAGCTGTAATTAAGGCCTGTTTTGTTTGTGTCAAAGAAAACATGGAAACAGAGAAAAACTGTGCACCTACAAATGATAGGGAAAGAGTTTGATCGTTCTGTTTCTTTATAGACAGAATAAAGCATCTTGAGTCCAGCTTTGCACTATGGGCTTCTCTCAGCCATCCTCATGAGATGCATCCTGGGTAGCGTTGTCATGATAGTTTAACACGGTACATTGCAGGACTGGGTGGAATATATTTTCATCGATTCTCATTTTGATGTACCGATATTGATTCTTAAATCCCAAGAATTGCTGTGTGCTGTTTTCAGTTGATGAACAGAACTTAATGAAACATTATTTGTGGTGTGCGTCCCATCTAATAAATCGCAATAGGCTTTGCTTGTTACTTCTGATGTGAAACATCAGACTCGACTTTCAGATTCTGTCAATTTTAATCACAAAATTCAAACAATAAATATGTAACACCTCAGTACAACCAGGAACACACAATCCTCTTTACTACCAGTTACTGCATGAAATGAACATCAGATGGTATGCTGAAAGAAATGGAACAACTTACTGAAACTTACTGAAATGGAACATGTTTCAACCATGGAAAGGCGTCAATGAAAATGCTTGTGAACAGTATGTCTCTTAAGACATTTACTGTCCATGAACCCTATAGTTAGCTAGAAAAATTAACCGTAGAAAGGAATTTTTTTGCTAAATGGATGCGCTTGATTACATATACACAGGTTTGAATAAATCCATCCTGAAAAAAGGATGATATCTGCTGTTTAAATGTTTATATTTCAACCACGTTCTGCACTGTATAGTTTATAGTATATTAAGGGTCAGATTTACTAACAGCTTGCACAAACGCAAACAATCTTTTGGTGTTAAAAAAAACTACTGTCAGGATTTACTGAAAAATTAATGCTTGGACAGTTAATTTTGCGTCTGACGTTATTGCATACATTTGTAGGAGTTTCCCTTTCAGGCACAACATTTGTGGGAGTAGAGTATTTAAATGAATCGTGCAACATAATTTACTAATGTTTGCAGTAGTGAATTTATTGGTATTTGTGCCATTATTTACTGCCCCCCATAAAGCATGTCTTAAACCAGCCAATTTGCGCTGCTCATTATGAAAATGATTCGGTTGTGTCTGTGTTCTTTAATGTGCACATTGTCAGTAGATCAGCCGCAGAACTTTTCACTCACATCGGCATTTTCCCTGGTTAGTAAATCTGGTCCACAATATTTTGTTATACTACAGTATTAAAATTATGGCCCTGTATCCAACTATCAAATCATTTTCTGAGCTCCCATTGATATCTGGCATTGGCATTGCTTTTGTGCTTATTGACGTGAAGTTATTGTCTCAATCATCGAACACTGGCAGAATTATTATTATTTTTTTTTTGTATGAATGAATCGTTGTAGGGCTGCAATGACAATGTCAATTCATCTGTATAAAAATAATTAATATTTCAGTGATCGTTTAGTAGTACATTTCAGGTGTCTGATATTATGCAGCTGCCTGCTACCTTTGCATTGCAAATGCTATTTTGACTACTCCATTTATCCAGCACCCTATCTCTGAGTGTACAAACCTGAAAGGACTGCTACAAATCCAGTGACAGGGATGCGAGTTCTTAAATAATTTTCTAATTAAACGTGCATATCCATCACTTAAACATTTTCTTAACTGCCTGGAAATAAACAGGCATGCGATTAAATTTAGTGAGCTTAAGTCAAAGACGGCCTTTGTATTAGTTTATTATTCTTCATTAAATGTTGTTGACACTGATGGTGATTTGCAGCATCAATGCGACCATATATAATTCATTTTAACGTGAGTTGTGGACCAGTGACATGATGCCACACTTCCGTCACCTGATACATTTTGATACAAAACGCCTACTTGGAAACCATCAGCACAGCGACTCTGTGACCGACAGCTAAACGCTCTGTATGAACAGAACTGCAGTTCTGCAGGCAATATATATGGCTGAAATAGTTGTACACATCTCTACCACACCTTTCTTTCCTCCCTGTCCCTCTCTTTGCGTGATCTGTTCTGGACACTCGATCCAACCGAGCAGGTTTCAGTGATGCTGATTTATGCCACATAGATGACACGCAAGATGTAACAGACACTGAATGATGACAGAAACTAAACCACTAAACGCACTTCAGATCAGAGACATTCATTCATGCTTTGGCAAATATTGGCATGCATTGTGTCTTTTAAACCTATTGTGACGTCTACAATGCATAGTGTATATCAAAGGATAAAATGATTCATTTAGGCAAATGTTTTTTTTTTTTAATATAATATTTTAAAATGAACTTTTTAATGTAAATTAATTATAGAAATAGATTTTTAAAAAGTTATGTTTACATGCATAGTTTAGGAAAGCCTACTTTATATTTAGCTTTAATTGAAAGAAAAAAAAGTCTATAGCATTTGGATATCTGAGTTAACTATTACATAAGCATAATTGTTGTTCGGTAGTCAGTATGGAGAGAACAGCTTCACTGTGCTTCCAACACACACAGAGACTAATGTCTAATTCTATCCGGAATGATTTAAGCATCAGCAAATGCTTTATAGATGATCACTTACAAGCTAGATGCTCACCCAGCTGTCCAGGGCAGTGTATTAGATTTCCTGCTATTTGAATATGCTGGATTCTCTCTGCATGTTCGGTGCAGCAGGCATAAACAACCACAACAAGAGCAGTTGTTTGCAAGCCAGAGACAAATAAGGTCTTGCTTATGGCAGAATCTTTCCCAGACCTGCTCATCCAGCTAAAGATATCTGCAGCAGAGAGCTGTCCTAGTGGAAATGTGCAGGCCTGCCTAGAAGATGAATCGTCAGGGTGTTTGATCTAACTTCCTGTCGGCCTGAAGAGTCTTTTAGGTTTAGTGTGGCTTACAGATACTGCTGACACAGTTAAACAGGCAGGGTGGATCACACTCTACTGCTGCAATAAAGTTCTCACCAATAATGTCATTGACCTATCTTTTGACCCTAATGTTTAAGTCCTGGTTTCTAGTTATAGGCTTTTTTAAAAATGTGATTTAAACACAATGCTGTGTAATCCCACGGAATTAAATGAAATCAATACCTTTTCCTTTACTGTAACACAATCCTTCAGCATTTTTAATTAGCACTGTCAGTAAAAACCAGAGCTGCATCCCACTTTGTTTCACATGCTTTTTTATAATCGCCAGCGTTAGCAAGTTAATTTGGTTAAATATCTCTTAAACAGAGCTAGTCTTGTATTGTTGTTTATCAGAATAACGTTTCAAAATAAAGCTTACCTTAAATTACAAAAATTTATTTACTTTAAAACAATGAAAAAAAAAACACATTTAGTTTGGCATAATATTCGTATTATTATTAGTTAGTTTTTACAGTAAGTACTATTTATGCTTGCTTGTACTTATTTGTAGATGGTTAATTTTGAACAAAATATGCAATAAATAACGTAATAAAAGAAATGGGAATTATTGCATATCCTATTTTTTAGTCTTTGACAAGCTACAGTAGAGGTTTTCTTTTTGTGCATGAATATATAGTTTTCTTCATAGTGTCGTTTGACACCTAATGCTAAGGTTAAGATGTACGCACGCTCGCATGCGTTCAAGGTGTAGTGAAAATGTTATTTCTATAATGTTATTGGTTAGACCACATGACATTTTAGAGACATTAAATGAAACCGTTTTCCTTTGTGCATGCTGTTATTTGTCATTGACACTTGTGTATAATTTAAAAACAAAAATTTTATTTTTGTTTTGTGAAGCCAAGATTGCAAAAGCACATGGTTTGTTAGTTTATTTAATGGAATGCGTAGCAGTATATCACTATTCCTGTCGGTAATTGAGACTCCCTTTTCTTCAGGCTACATCCTCAGTCTGGTGTTGTTGACTTTACCCCGGCAGCATCTGGTGCAGCTCTACCTCTATGTGCTCACAGCTCTTCTGCTCTTTGCTGGACACCAGCTCTCCAGGTCTGTGCTCACAACACCCCATGCTTGACTGTAAAAAAACACAATGACACATTGGGTTTGAAGTGCTGACACGTTGACAGTTCTTGTACACACCCACACACACACAAAAAAAGAGTGCTTAACACATTTTGACATTAATGCAACTGTTTAGTAGTTATAATGACTGTACAACAAACAGTGCTCAATGACTGGTGATCCTGCAGGGATTACGTACGTGGAGAGCTGGACTCGGGTTACGAGGGACCCCTCTACCTGGAACCACTGTCCATGAACCGCTTTACCACAGCACTCGTCGGTACGTCCTGCATCATCCTGCAAACAACATGATTTTGTTCTCTTTACTGCTGCATTTGTTCCTGAAGCATTATAAGGGATGAGTTACTCACAGCTGGTGTTGTGTTACTGAACTTCGGTTCCCACCCGTGCTGGAGAAGAGATCTGACTGCTGAACTGTAACACAGAATCTGAAAGAGAAGAAACCAGATCTCGGTGTGCTCTATTTGCTAATGAATAGGTCCTGTGAAATACTTCCAGTTTTACTAATGAGGCATTTAGGAATGGAATGGCATGCAACCAGTCCTGTCCATGACAAACAGCCTTGAATACATTTCAACTAATTTAATTGATTTAAAAAAGTGAAACTTCATACCAAGTTAGTAAAACCCAAGACATTGTCACCTAATCAGCTTTTATCAACATATGTAATAGAGGTGGCGTTAGGGCTGGGCGATATGGCCAAAAAAAATTCACTACTTTTTTTTTTTTTTTTTTCCATGTCAGTCCATATCGATAATTACCATGATAAATGTCAAATCTTTATTTCTTTTAAGTTTAAAGCCATATTTTTGCGTGGAAACCAGTCCATTAATTTTCCTTAACAAAATAAATAGAAAAATTGATTTATTAGTTTCTGCATATTCTGAGTGATAGGCCTATTGTTTCAAATCAAGAAACGGGCCTGTACCATGAAGCCAGTTTAGATAGCCAGGTAAGTTTCAGTTTAGCTTGCACCAATCCTGGGTTTTAGATGCCATGAAAGTGGCGTGGCTTTTAGTGGTGTTCATCACCATAGTAACTTGCGCTCCACAGCTAACCTGCTCCGCGGTAGGTTATGTTCTGGTTTAGAGATCTCAAACCGAAATTTGACCAATGAGCTTCAAGCAAAGTGACACATCTCTGACACAATAAAGCCACTCCCCAGTTTCTCTTACTCCAAAGTAAGGGACGCTACACAGTAAAACATTTTTAAAGAGAATTATTACTTTATAATTTTATATTATTTTTATAATTATTATACCCTTAATCCATTACACAAACTAACTTAGTTTAATAGTAATTAAGCTTTTATTTTAAATTAATATAAACATAGATATGCAATACAAATAAGTTTTAGAATCAATAGCTTTAAACATGACTACATATGAGCTTAGATTTTTAAGTGTTTTTATATCTATAAATATTATCAACTCTATAAACTAACTTTACACTTGCGCTTATATGGCAAGATGTTTTCTTTAAGTTTCCCTCCTTCATGGATGGATCGTTTCATCTTGTAAATGTGTTTAAATTCTTCATCTTGTTCAATCTTTTAATCTTTGGTCGTGAATTGCACTGACTCTCACGAGAAGTGAATCACAGTTTCAAGGCATGTCATTGGCTGTTCATTACTGATGTCACACTTTTATGTGCACGTGCTCCATAAACTCAGGATTAGTTAGAAATGTTGCACTGTTTCGTTCCGCTTTTGGCGCATAAACATTATAGCGAACAGTTATCGAACTCTTCATATCGTTTTATCGAGGAAAATTATATCGTGATAATTATCGTTATCGAATCATAGCCCAGCCCTAGGTGGCATATAGAATATCAGTTTGACAGATCATCCATGGCTTCAAAAGTTGGATAAAAGAGAAGTAAGATAAAACAGGAGTAACTCTCTGCAGTAGAACAGAAATAGCTAAATTCATTTTGGCTCAGTTCTGTATCAAGGAATGTTTTTCATACTTTAAGGAAGTAATGGACGTCACAAGAACTTGTACTTCTCTCTAACATGTAACTGTTTTAGCAGTCACAATTTACAGAAGTTACAATGTACAAATTCCCTGACTTTTCCTGGAAAACCATGAAAAATATGGGTTTGAGAAAAAATCATGTAATCCCTATAATATAAATTTTGTAAAATACTTCTGAAAAATTCAAATAAGTTTTGAATTTAAAATAGTGTTGTTTTTGGTTTTTTTTTTGGTTTTTTTAAATAGTGGTTCTAGTGGAATCTGTAGAATTTTTAATAATATCCTGGGAAAATTGTGGAAAATCACAGACATTTCTTGGAAAATATGTTTTGTAGATATGCCAAGCTCACAACAGATAAAATGACTTTTTGCGAGTAATAATTAATTCCATGAAAATGTCATGGAAAATAAAAAATAAAAATCAATCATCATAGTTTTTTCCCTCCTAAAATACTGTTAAAATGGCTCTAAAATATTTCAACTGGTAGAAATACCTCTTTGTAAGTGCAACATCTATAAATGTTTTTGCAATCCTGGGAAAAGTCTTGGAAAAGATTGGGAGTCATTTTTAATCAAATATTTACCTCAGTAACAGACTTTATATCCAGATATTTAATCCTGAAAATCTGTATTAATATAGAAAAATCACACTGCAATACATTAATGCATTTAGCACAGTTCACAAAGACAGCAGGACTGCAGGGCAGTTTCCTTATTTTACTTGAAATTAAACAATTTGAATAGAAAACATTCATAGACAAAATCTGTGTTCTTTGCTGACCAGCCAAAAGAAGATCTAAGATAACAACTATTAGCCTTTTGATTAGTCATGTCAAGTGACATGTCATGTCAGTGACGCACATACTGCCTCCCCTTTGGCAGCACCACCACACAATTTGTGCAAAGTTGAAAAGAAAAGGTATTCATTTGAAATTCAACTTTTTTTTTAAATAACCATTATTTGATCCTTTTATATCTAAACACAAAAGTTTCATCCCTTCAGTGGAAAGAGTAAACTGATAGACACACAACTTCAATTGCGAACTCATTTTTTGTTTTGTTTGATTTGAGTCAGATTTAGCAGATGTCTTTTTATTTGCCCTGTCAACATGGCAAAGCAGATCACATTGTGGGCACTCCTACTGGGAACATTTAAAGCAGCTTTTTAAAGGAAACATTGATGTGTGTTTGTGTGATGCATTTCTGTTCAGTGTGTCTGTAAGTTAGTGTTTGTTCAGTGAGACTATCCTCTCCCTCAGGTCAGGTCGTGGTGTGTACGCTGTGTTCCTGCGTCATGCAGACCAAACAGATCTGGCTGTTTTCTGCACACCTGCTCCCCCTAGTGGCTAGACTGTGCCTCGTGCCCCTGGAGACCATTGTCTTCATCAACCGCTTCGCTATGATCTTCACTGGTCTTGAGGTGCTCTACTTCATCGCCTCCAACCTGCTGGTGCCGTACAATCTGGCCAAAACTGCCTACAGAGAGCTGGTGCAGGTATGAGTGTCATAGGTGTAGAGAGTGGGGTAAGATGTGTCGCCCCCTCAATCCAGGGATCATGTGCTTGTGGTATATATATATATATATATATATTTTTTTTTTTTTTTAAGATTTATTTTTTAGCATTTTCTTTAGCTTTAGTATGATAGGATAGTAGCTAGACAGGAAGTGAAGTGGGAGAGAGAGAGGGGGACGGTATCGGGAAAGGTCCAAACTCGGGACACCCAAAGCGCAATGGCTCTGTACATCGGCACGCTGCCCACAAGGCTTTCATTGCCAACATCGTGTGCATTTTTTAAATGTGAAATTACTTTTCTGCATGGCAGATTAAATTAATAATTTAACATTTATTTTAAGCAAATTTGTATAAAAATATTTTAGAAAAACATATACCCTACCGTTAAAGAGTTTGGTGCTGGTTTTTAATAAATTGGGGTTGGTTTTAAAAAGTTTTTGAAAATAGTCTCTTATCCTCATCAAAGCTGCATTTATTTAATCATAAGTACAGTGAGATCAGTAATATTGCCAAATATTATTAACTTCTGTTTTAATGTATTTTAAAATTAAATTTATTGCTGTCATGTCAAGGCTGAACTTCAGTATCAATTGATCCTTCAGAAATCATTACAGCAGTTCTGGTGCCAAATAAACAATTATTATTTGTTAAAAATAAAAAAACAGATGTGCTGTTCTTTTTTTTCTTTTTTCATCGGGATTCTTTGTTGAATAGAAAGTTAAAAATGACACTTTATAGAAATCTTTTCTAACAAATGTTTTTACTTTCACTTATGTATTTATTTATTTTTTGTCCTTTTGCTTGTAATTTGTTTCTAATTGCACTGTTGAATTGCCTTCAGTGAGCTTGATATTTTTTGTTTTTGTTTTGTTTTTTACTTGCATTATTAGGCTAGAATTAGTGTTTTTGTGATGTTGAAATTGTTGAGAATTATGAAATTTCAATGTTATCAAGAATTTAACAAAAATAACTATCTATATATATATATATTATATATAGTTATTGTGAAGTAAAATGGATTAAATTGTGATACGACTTTGGTCATATCGCCCTAATGTGGAGTAAAATAAGATGTTTTTGCCCATCCTACCAGCCAGTCTTTGAACCCTAGGTAACATCCCCTGTCTCCTGTGTTGTTCTGTAGGTGGTGGAGGTGTATGGTTTGCTGGCTCTGGGCATGTCTCTGTGGAATCAGCTGGTTCTGCCTGTTCTCTTCATGTGCTTTTGGCTGGTGCTGTTTGCACTGCAGATCTACACCTACTTCAGCACACGGGACCAGCCGCCCTCCCGAGAGAGGCTGCTCTTCCTGTTCCTCACCAGGTCTGATTGCTGCAACATATAGTCCACTTTTTTTTTTAATCCACACGAAGGTTAGCGTCTAGATTAGGGATGCTTACGATTAATCGACGATTAAAAACTAACCGATTATCGATTCAGCGCAGTGTGTTAAAAACGTGCAGCAGACACACAAGAAAAAAAGAAGCGAGCGCTTAGGGCTGTGACAGTGATGGGCTGGATCTCTTGCGCGAATAATTCACAATGTGCAAATTATTCTTTTAGATGTGAACCAAACTTTAAAAGTGCATTAACTAGAAAAATAGTAATAAAATGTTTTCTCCCGCTATTCCAAAGCAGCTGACACCATTTGTAAATGGTCAGAAAAGTGAATATCTTCTGCACAAGCAAGTAAGTCTGGAAAAGCCAAATTGAATACCGGTGCATGTGAAATACTCCTCCTACGGAGTGACATGCTGAAAAAATTGGTATAAAAAGTCAATATTAATATTTATTAGTTCCTACCACCTATTAATTTGTTGCCACAGTCCACGTTTCATTAATTTGGTTAAATTAAATCTAAGGTTCAACGTGGCCATGATTTAATTAACATGAGGGAACAAATTAAGTTGTGGGAACAAATTCTTAATTTGTGTTAAATTTGTGTAAATTCAAATGACCAACCAACCCGCAAAACAGAACACAAAGCTTAATTTAAATTTATGGGCTCATGTACCTCTCTCATTCAGCTTGGGTCCAAATGTTTCCATTGCGGCAATGTAACATTCGCCTTCTAACCAATTATTTCTCTTGTGAACAAAGCTTTGTACTTTACTTGTCATAATGTTCATGTAAAAATGTGTTTCATGTGGGCAAAAATGTGTTTTGTCGTGTCTCCGCTGGTGGTAGCAGTTAGTCATGCTTACTGGCACAGCCCTATGTGCTTTAGTTACATTTCAGATCATTTTACTTTAAATGGTGATAATGTTAATTGCAAACATTGTGATTTGTGTTTTAAAATAAAATACAACAATGAGCATCATCATACCATTTAAAAATGGTGAATTCAGCAGTCTCAATGACAGAATATGAAACGGCCAACTATAACCTCCATTTAAAATAAAATGATCCCAAACGTAACTGTTATTATCGTGTCGATTCATTTTACAATCTTGCTTAATAGCCTTTTAGTTTTTGCACATCCTGTAACGCTGGTGATTATTTGCCACTGCGGTAGAAGCCTATTGAATTATTAGGTTAATGATTAATTGATCATTAATTTAATTGGGGAATAATTGTAAATTGACATACCTAGGCTAGATATAAACCAGAATGCATTGCAACGTTTGGAACAGCGGAAAATAGGGAAGTAGAAATCCAAATCACTGTTTAACAATATGTAACATACTATATGTAAATGTTTTGTTGGTTGTGTGTGTTCTCTGCAGTATCGCTGAATGCTGTAGTACTCCTTACTCTCTGCTGGGGCTGGTCTTCACTGTGTCTTTTGTGGCGCTGGGCGTCCTCACCCTCTGCAAGTTCTACCTACAGGGTTACAGAGCTTTCATGAATGACAATGCCATGCACAGGTGAGGAACGTCCAACCCAAATATGCTTACAGTGCTCCATTTCAAAACAACTTTTTGCAGGGACTTGTGTATAGATAAGAGTGTATGCAGTAGTTGTTTTCTCATCTGGTTTTCAGGGGCATGACGGAGGGTATCACTCTGCTGATCTTGGCTGTTCAGACTGGGCTCATTGAGCTGCAGGTCATTCACAGAGCTTTCCTCCTCAGCATCATCCTCTTCGTCGTGGTGGCTTCCATCCTGCAGTCTATGCTGGAGATTGCTGACCCTATAGTTCTGGCACTGGGGGCCTCCAGAGACAAGTAAGAATCTCACATCTTGCATACTTCACGCCTGATCAGAATACAGCTTTCTTGCAACTTTCAGACAAGACACATGTACATTATTTACAACAGTTTTTATTTTTCTAAACAATTTTTTTTAGTCTGGCAGCTTTTTGACATTTTCTGAATGGTTGGAATGTTTTATTTATTTTTTTTATTATTATTTTAATTTAATTTCTAAATTGAACTAGCTTCCAAAAAGTCTTGTGGCAGTGTGATAAAACAGTAAACGTTAAGAGATGTGCACTGCGGTTACATGTTATTTTTGACTTTTTATTACTTTTTAAAATTGAAGTATACATCTTCATGTTAAAAAAGTGCATGCAAAAAAAATTGGCCTTTTAATCAGGAAATAAATTTGTTAGAACGCTGAAGAGTACTGCCTGGGTCGATATGTGTTTTTCTATCTGAGGACCTGTATGTGGAGCCTTTCTTCTGTCTTTGGTTTTTGCAGGAGTCTGTGGAAGCACTTCCGAGCAGTGAGTCTATGTCTTTTCCTGCTGGTCTTCCCTGCTTACATGGCTTACATGATCTGCCAGTTCTTCCGTATGGACTTCTGGCTGCTCATAATCATCTCCTCCAGCATCCTCACGTCACTGCAGGTACACAAACCTCACACAGTAATACAAATGAACAGTCGCTATCACAGCACATAGACACTCCTGCAGTGTCAAGTTTTGTTAATTTTTATGGTGACTAAGGATGCACGATATACACTACCATTCAAAAGTCTTTGAACAGTAAGATCTTTAATGTTTTTTTAAATAATTCTCTTCTGCTGCACCAAGCCTGCATTTATTTGATCAAAAATACAGAAAAAGCAGTAATGTTGTGAAGTTACAGAAATTAATACTTTTATTTAGCAAGGATGCTTTAAATTGATCAAAAGTGATTATGCCATGGTCTGTCTGAATACTCGATTCTGATTGGCTGGCAGGTGTTGATTAAATTTGTTGAACCGCACAGGTAGTTCCAGGTCAGTTTAATCACATTCTATATTAACACGCTTCCTATAAACATTGGTAACCATAGTAACATACAGTTACAGTTGAATAGTACTACAGACGAAAATAACCGTCATTTTTATCTTTCCAGTCAAATATTGCAGCACAAATATTGTTAACATCTTTAATATGTGAATGCTGGGAAATGACCATGGCATAAACGGGATAATCAACGGCTAGCTGTGCATTAAAAGATTTGAATGCACAACGTGGAGGCGAAGAACCGCCCGACACGTAGTGGAGGGTGGTTGCCTCCGTGAAGTTTAATGCACAGCTAGCCGTTGATTATCCCTTACTTATAAAGACATTTATAATGTTATAAAAGAGTTCCATTTCAGATAAATGCTGTTCTTCTGAAATTTCTATCTATCAAAGAAACCTGAAAAATTCTTCTTTCAACATAACAATAATAAATGTTTTTTTAGCAGCAAATCTGAATATTAAAATTATTTCTGAAGGATCATGTGACTGGAGTAATGATACTAAAAATGCAGCTTTGAAAACACAGGAATAAATTACTTTTTAAAATGTATTCAAATAGAAAATTGTTATTTTAAATAGTAAAAATATTTCAAAATTGTACTGTTCTGTGTTTTAAATCAAATAAATGCAGGCTTGGTAGGCAGAAGAGACTAATTTAAAAACATTAAAAATCTTACTGTTCAAAAACTTTTGACTGGTAGAGTATCATCCACCATAACTGTATCAGCAGATAAATGTTAATTTTTACTGTTATAGTTATTGAACCGATAAGAAAATTTGGCCGATATATTAAAGCAGATAAATAATGCATTATTTCCTTCAGAAACGATTTAGATGCGCACTGTTCACCATGATGGTTTTTAATAGTGGTTGAACGGATCGTAGTTGATCTGTGATCCGTACGGACCAAGCCCCATGGTTTGGCATGCATGTGGATTAATTGCAAAATTTAACCATAATAGAGTGAAAGTTTATCAATTGTATGCGTTTACACACGCAAGCAATTTTAAACCATTCCAGTGAAAGAAAAGGCGCAATGGAACTCGATTCGTTACACTCGCGCTGTTTTCTATCTTCACAGCCGCGCAGAGAGGCGCGTCTGACTGTGCGTGAACACCAAACTGAACCCTCTTTTGTATCTCATTTACTCCTTGCCTTTGAACAGATGCATATACACATAAAATTGACAAAATGCTGATCTCGACAATCATTCTGGTAAAAGCAGTCAGTTATGTCTTAAGTGAATGAAAACAGCTAAGAAAGAAATCGGATGAGCATCATTATATTGGATCCATGCATCAGGTCTTAAAGGGACAGCAGCCTAATAATACCTGTTGCTGTCATTATGCTCATCAAACAACAAAACACGTTTTTGACAAAAATGTATCTATATTTAATTTATACAGTGAACACTATGCAGTGTTCTATTACACTTAATTACATTTCTGTACCTAAATAATGCCGACCTTAATTTATTTGTAACATTGTTCTGTTGTATTTATCTATGCTTGTAATTTGTGTATTTGTTCTCATTTTTACTGGCTGTTCACTTGTCTCATTAATAATGTTTGAACTTTCTTAGGCTAAGAGTTTTTGCTGTGGTATCGAAGAAGTACTTATGGAAAGCAAAGTTACTTTGAAATTATATATATTTTTTAATCTCAAAAACCGTAATATGATCCGAACTGTGAGATTTGTGATCCTTTGAACCACCTTGCTTGAAATATTATTGGAATCACTTCGAGAAGGAAAATACAGTGAAGAGCAACATGTGCAGGGCAAGCCTGTCATATAGGCTACATAAAATGATATTGAGAACATTACTGCAAAATAATGTTATGGAATCTTTGTGCGCCCGTGTTTTAGCCCGTTGCTAAGGGAAGAGCACATCTACAACGGAGCTACACCATGACTAGCACAGTTAAGTTTGCTTGTGCAATTGTATTGTGTTTATGCATATATATCTGATCTCATATAGAATGTGTTTCGTTAAGCTAATAGAGGGTAAATAGAGCGCAGTTTGCCGGGTGGTCATCTTTAGCTCAGCGCACGCAGCTCAAACAGCAGCGCACAACATTAAATAACTATGATTGGGACTGTCATATAACATTATAATGAGAACACTAGTATAATAAAACATGATATTATAAATGTTAATATTATATTAATAATAATATTATTATTTTGTTAATATATTGTCTATATATATATATATATATATATATATATATATATATATATATATATATATATATATATATATATATATATTAATAACCACTTATTTTTATCTTATTTTTTTATTACTGTTTTATCTTTTATTTTTATTACTTTCATCAACAAAATGTTTTAATTAAAATAATTTCTTTATTGTCTGTGTAGAGACTATTCCATTTAATTTATGCATGGCACATGATTTTTTTACACTCAAGTAATATTTAGTGGTCGACCGATATTGGTTTTTTGACAGCCGATGCCGATGCCTATATCTTGAAAAGCTAAAAATAAAAAATAAAAATGTGTAAACTAAACATACTTGTGCTTTAGATGACAAAGTATTTTTCACAAATAAATAATTATTTAATAAAAATATAATTAAAAAGGAAGTAAACACTAACCAACAGGGCACTCAGTATTCTGGGAAGTTTGTGTGCGTTGGGAATCATATTTTTTTCAAATAAAGCCAAAGTAACACTCATTTTACATACAGCACACAGTGACAATGACATGAATATGACCATGGGCAAATGGATAAAGTGCAGCATAATTTGAAATCACGAGTTTAAAGTTTGTCGATCACGCGTCTCCAGTAAAGTTGAACTCTCCTCCTGTCTGCATTCAGTTCACAAGGGCATCACGCAGAGCACACACACGATCATGCAGGATACACATGTACACTTCACAAGATCTCACAACTGGATCCGACTAAAGGCCAAAGTATACTTCACTTTTTATGTGTACGCGAGGGACAGTGTACAGTGTATGGCAAGCCCAAAGGTTCAGAAATGTGCTATAGATTAATCGCGTTTACAGCCAAATGCAGTCAAATATGGCATTTTAAACAGTATTTGCACCGCAAAATATGATGTTGTTTACAAACGCCGTGAAAATACATCAATGACGCCATATTTTTTGGTTGCACAGAGCACGCGTCATTTACGGCGTTTTGCTTCTAGTATAATTAGCCACGCCCGCTGATTTCCACAGGCCGTAATATTGAACTGTTCTCACCCAATCAATGATGAACAGAACCAGACCAGACCAATTCACCACGGATAGTTTTAGTGGAAGAAGTGCCTGTGAACCGATAGGAAATATTTATGTACAAAGTAACTTTATCTTTACTAACATTGAACATAGGCCGATTCCACGTTTTTATCATACTTTAATTGTTAATTACATGGACAGCATTTTAGCATACCAACCCCATCTGCATGCTGCCAAGCGATTGTCTGCGCTGCTGTCGCCACAGTCCTGACATAAGCTAGCATTTGCATGCTGCTGTAGTTATACACCGTTTTAAACGTATTTTAATATTAGTGTGTGTGTGTGTGTGCTCTTGGATGGATTAAATGCAGAGCACTAAGTCAAAGTATGGGACATCATGCTTGGCCACATATCACTTCACTTTTTCATCTTCTGACATAGTTGTGTAAGAAATAAAAAGCTACACACTTATACCGGGTTTCACAGACAGGGCTTAGACTAAGCCAGGATTAGGCCATATTTCAATTAGGACATTTATGTAGCTTTTATTAACATTAAAAAATAATAAAAAAAACACTACTGGTGTGCATCTTGAGACAAAACAATGGCACTGACATAATTTAAGAAACGTCAGTGCAACGTCAGTTTCTTTCAGTTAAAACGGCTCAAACAAGCATTTTAGTCTGAGACTAAGCTGAAGCCTTGTCTGTGAAACCAGGGGTGAGTGTTAAAAGAACTGTTGCCAGATATATACCATACCAGTTTTTACTTAAATCCAAACTGCAAATTGCTTATATAATGCTCATGCTTGTATATAGCAAAATATTTTAATATTGTAGAATTTTACTATAATTAAAACTTTCTACTGTAATATTTTAAAGTGTTATTTATTGCTGTGATGCAAAGTTGAATTTTCAGCTTCATTAATACAGTCTTTAGTGTCACGTGATCTGTCAGAAATAATTCTAATATGCTGCTCTTATTATTGGTATCAGTTTTTCAGGGTTGGAGCTACTCCAGGACTGACGTTGCCTATCCCTGATATATTTAAATAGAAGTGTTACTTCAATTTGTAATACTTCAGAATGTTGCTGTTTTTACAGCATTTTTACAGTATCAAATAGATGTAGTCATGGTGAGAAGAAAAAATAAATAAAAATATTTTTTTAAAAGTACAGTTCACCCAAAAATAAAAATTCCATCATTATTTACTAACCCCACAGGTCATCCATAATGTATAACAGTGGTTCCCAACCACATTCCCAGAGCCCACACCCTTTTCAGGTTTTGAAGTCGCTTAATGGGCTGAATCAGTTAAATTAAAAGAAACATGCAAGATGTGCCGTGTTGATTTGGTGGGTGGGGTCCAGAAATGTGGTTCAGCGCCACTGATGTAGATGTCCTTTTTAGCGGAACAGAAAATATGATTTCAGAAGACATTTTCTCCATTTAATGCAAGTGAACAGGACTCAACTTGGACCATTTTTGATGGTCCAAAAGTCCTTGTTTAGGTTAAGCATCTTCTCTAGCAAAATGAGCAGTTATTTTCAGGAAAAATAATGTATATACTGTATTGACCCGAATACAAGACAATGTTTTTTTTTTGGAAATACATCTGAAAAACGCGGTCGTCTTATATTCAGGGTCTAGACTTTGGCATGTCAATAATGGTGGCGCCAAACACGCATAAAACGAGTGTGCCATGAAATATGTAATGTAATGTGCATTGTATAGATTGCGAGGGAAAACAAAAGAAAAAGAAAACCGCGGCATGAGTCCTGACTGTCATGTTAGCCTGATGGAACCAAACTTCCTCTGTAAGTGATTTTAAAACATATGACAGTAGATTTGAAGACTACAATAAGATTTCACTTCTACTGTTAATAACATTTTGGTAGGCTACTATGAGATGGATAACCTAAATGTTATATAATTCAGATGGGCTACCTGTTATTTTTATGGTATATCAAAAAGCGTATATTTTTAAATGTCATTGTCGGTACACTTTTTACCAGTATTTACCATACTTTTAAAACAAAAATTAAAATGGGAAAAATATGCAATATGAAAATAATTTAAGAAAAAAATGTGTTTTATAGAGAGAGAGAGAGAGAGAGAGAGAGAGAGAAAAACAATAATCAGGGTCGTCTTATATTTGGGTCAATATGTGCACTTTTTATATATAATTGCCACCACATCACGTGACCCTCTCAGCTTGCATACATCACAGTTGTGAATTGTGAAGTAAACCATCTTGTGAATGGACATCACAGAGCTTTTTGTTTTTAAATAAAAATATTACTTGTGCTTAAAATATGGGTTCAAATTCTCTATATTGAGCCCTGTTCACTTGTATTAATAAAATCCTGGAATGTTTACCTCAAAAACAGGGGTTCTCAACTCAATTTTTACCTCAAACCTTGGATCAAACTCACCTGCTTGTAACTTTCTAGTGATCCTAAAGAAAAAAAAGAAAATTTTCCCACTAGTTAATCGACGTGTGACATCACCGTGGTTTGAGTTTTCCCTCTTTTCCTCGCTTTCCTTCAGTTTTAAATACCTTGTAAAAGCTCCGTGCACGTTTTACTTTCACTTTCAAATTAGCAGCAATTCAGCGTCAGGCTGTTTGTTTTTAGGTCGCTTGAGTTTTCACTCTTTCCCTCACTTTCCTCCACTTTTAAATAGCTTGTAAAATCACCGTGCACATTTTACTTTCACTTTTAAATTAGTGGCAATTCGGCATCAGTTGCTTTAATTTCAATTCAAGCAACAACAAAATACAACATATAACTTAACAAAACGAATAAAAATACACCATGCTATATGCCTAATATAAAATAACAAATAACGTACACATTTTAAATAGGTATACAAAACTGAAAATCAGCAAAGACTGAGGAACAAATAATTATAAAACGTAGAGCGTTTATTAGCAAAACGATTAAAGTTTGGAGGCACGGACTGCATACACCCTGATGTAAAAAAAAAATGGGGGAAAACATCACAAAGCTTAAATAAAATAAAAATCAGCAAATAATGTGGAACCAAATAAATGAGAAACGAATGTTAAAAACCTTCCAATATCACCTTAGATGGATGGCAGGTCAACAGGCTTTTCAAAATCCAAAATATCTTTAAAACAGGCACTTTTACATTTCGTTTTGAAACTCTTCTGCCATCGTCTTGTCTGTCTCACCTCACTCTTCTTGTCAGTCAGCTCGACTCACTCTCCTCACGTGATAAATTAAATCTGATCTGTGATGCGCTACTGTCGTTTGTTTGATGTGCTCCATTGAGCAGCCGTGTTCAGTTTTAATTGTTGTGTCTGTTCTCTAACTGAACTAAATGATTTTTATTACTATTAAAAAAAATCTACATGACGGTGAGGGATGGTGCTGCAGTGGGCAAGTGATGTAACCGGTGTTGCGGCTTAACATCGGTATCACCGCCAACACCGTCTATCGCAGCAAGCCTAGTGACTTGTTTGCATTATTTTATTTATTTGTAAGGCTGCTTTATGTTTGTTTGATTTTATGTTAAAGTGTTCAATGACTTTTAATGGTGAGACTTTATTTTTGTTATCAGGCTCTCAAAAATTATATAAAAATTCATTTCGATTTCCGGGCAACATATCGGTTATCGGCTTTCATATATAAGGAATTATCGGTATCGGCCAAAATGTTCATATCGGTGCATCCCTAATTGTGACAATTTTCTGCTGTTTAAGGTTTTGTGTTTTAGTAACTGGACATTTATGATGAGTTGTCTACCTTTGTTATTGCAAAAGAAATATACTGTTTCAGAGGAAAAAAAAAAAAAAGTTATTTTTTTGTCATATTTTAGATAGATAGATGGGTAGATAGATAGATAGATAGATAGATAGATAGATAGATAATGATATATAATGTATACATTTACAAATGCATATGAATTTAAGTGTCTAATATAATAATTAGTGCTGTCAAACGATTAATCGCATCCAAAATAAGTTTTTTGTACTGTGTATATTTACTATGTGTATATATAAATACACACATACAGTACATGCTTATACATTTATATATTCATATTCTTATATTTTATATTATACAATGTTATATTTAATATAGAAACATAACATGTTTCTTATATACATGCATGCATGCGTTTGTATTTTTATATATATATATATATATATATATATATATATATATATATATATATATACACACATACATAATAATATACACAATAAATATACACAATATACACACATTATGTAAACAAAAACTTTTATGGATGCGATTAATCGTGATTAAGCGTTTGACAGCACTAATAATAATATACAGTCATGGCCAAAAATATCGGCACCCTTGGTAAATATAATCAAAGAAGGCTCTGAAAATTAATCTGCATGGTTGATCCTTCTGTTCTTTTATTTAAAAAATTCACAAAAATCTAACCTTTCATTGGAGAATGAGAAATTTTAAATGGGGGGGAAATATCATTATGAAATTAATGTTTTTCTCTAATACACATTGGCCATAATTAACGGCACCCTTTTATTCAATACTTTTTTAAATCTTCATTTGCCAGTTTAACAGCTCTATATTCTCCTATAATGCCTGATGAGGTTAGAGAACACCTGAGGAGATCAGAGACCATTCCTTCATCCAGAATCACTCCAGACTCTTTAGATTCCAAGCTCCATGTTGGTGGTGCTTCTCTTCAGTTCACTCATTTTCTACAGGGTTCAGGTCTGAGGACTGGAATGGCCAGCAGAAGCTTGGTTTTGTGCTCAGTGACCCATTTTTGTGTTGTTTTTGAGGTTTGTGTATGAATTATTGTACGGTTGGAAGATCCACACATGGCTCATTATAAGATTTCTAACAGAGTCAGTCATTTATTGATTTTTTTTATCTGTTGGTATTTGATAGTATCCATGATGCCATGTGTCTAAACAAGATGTCCAGGACCTCCCAGCAGAAATACAGGCCCACAACATCAAAAATACAGCAGTATATTTCATTGTACACATGGGGTACTTTTTATCCCTGTGTTCACCAAACCCATCTTGAGTGTTTGCTGCTAAAAAGCTTTTTTTTTTTTCTTTTTTTTTTTTTTCATCTTACCATAGAAGCCAGTCCCATTTGAAGTTCCAGTCATGTCTGATAACTGAATATGCTGGAGTTTGTTTTTGGATGAGCGAGGAGAATTTTTCTTGAAACCCTCCCAAACAACATTTGGTGATGTGGGTGCTGTTTGACAATTTTTTTTTTAAGGTTTTCTGACCCCAAGACTCAACTATTTTCTGCAATTCTCCAGCTGTGATCCTTGGAGAGTCTTTAGCCACTCAAACTCTCCTTCTCACTGTGCATTAGGACGATATAGACACACGTCCTCTTCCAGGCAGTTTCGTAACATTTTATGTTGATTGGAAATTCTTAATTATTGCCCTGATGGTGGAAATGGGAATTTTCACTGCTTTAGCTCTTTTCTTAAAGCCACTTAACTAATTTGTGAAGCTAAATTATCTTTTGCTGCACATCAGAAATATATTCTTTGGTTTTTCTCATTGCGATGGATTATTAAGGGAATTTGGGCTTTGTTTTCCCTCCTATTTATATTTCTGTGAAACAGGAAGCCATGGCTGGATAATTTCATGTTCATAATCACCCTGGAGTGCTCAAAATTGTGAATATGAATGGGAATATACTTCAGAGATGTTTTACTCATAAGAATTTCTAGGGGTGCCAATAATTGTGTCCAACGTGTATTTGAGAAAAAACATTTATTTCATATTTCCCCCATTTTAAATTCTTATTCTCCAATGAAAGGTTAGATTTTCGTGAATTGTTTTTAATAAAAGACCAAAAGGATTAACAATGCAGATTAATTTTCACAGCCGCCTTTGATCATATTTACCAAGGGTGCAGATATTTTTGGCCATGACTGTATGATATAACTGATTACACTCTCTTAGGTTCTTGGTACACTTCTGATCTACATCCTCTTCATGGTGGAAGAGTTTCGTAAGGCTCCTGTTGAGAACATGGATGAAGTCATCTACTGTGTCAATGGGACCTACCGGCTCCTGGAGTTTCTGGTGGCTGTCTGCGTGGTGGCCTACGGTGTCTCAGAGACCCTCTTTGGAGAATGGACTGTAATGGGCTCCACCATTATCCTGGTTCACTCCTATTATAACGTGTGGCTAAGGGCTCAGCTGGGCTGGCAGAGCTTCCTGTTGCGCAGAGATGCAGTTCACAAGATCCAAAGCATGCCCACTGCTTCCGCATTACAACTCCAGCAACATAATGACATCTGTTCTATATGCTTTCAGGTAAGGAGTGTTTAAGATTCATTGAATCATTCAAAAAGACTTGTTCTTTAGCTGGAGTTCATAACTGAAGTGTTGATCAGTGTTGAGATATTATAAATTTTATATATATATATATATATATATAATATTTTGTCGAATATTACATGGGCCATGTTTTTAATTATTATTTTTATTCTATACCAAGTTAGAGGGTTTACTATGTAACTGAGAGAGAATTTGTTTACTATGCATTCTTCACAATTGTTCCAAAAGGGGTTTTTGGTTCCTTAATGAAGCTTTCTGTGATCAGTTCTTAAAAGAACCATTTGTTTTTCTTAGTATGAAGAATATTTTAATAATCTGAAGACCCATTTGTGCTCTGAAAAGTTTTCATGGATATTAAAGGTTCTTCATGGGACCATTGATGACAATAAAGAAACTTTATTGAAGGTTTTTATTGAAATGAACATTATACCCAAATTAATCTTAATCTTAATTGAATCAAATCAAGAGATTGTGAATTGTAACCAAATGTGGAAATTTTTATTGATATCAAGCTTCAGTAGTTTTGCACATACTTAGCGATACTATCTTGAACAGTTGTTGCCTGTGCTCACCACCATTTGAATCTGAATTTGCTCCCGCTAACCATTAAACCATTTCCTCATTTGTCAACATGCTCATAATTTCACTTCTTATCTTGGCTGTCTAGTTTTAAACATTGTTTCTCACTTCCATCCTTCAATTCCAGGATATGAAGTCTGCTGTCATCACGCCATGCAGCCACTTTTTCCACGCTGCCTGCTTGAAGAAGTGGCTGTACGTGCAAGAAACCTGTCCTCTGTGCCACGGCCAGCTCAAAAGCCAATTACAGCCAACGAGCTCTCCAGGAGTTGCCAACCAGAACCCAGCAGAGGTGGAACAGGAGCAGGGTGAACCACAGGGTGAGCTGGACACTGAGGAAGGCACCCAAGCAAAAAACACTCCTCCCATGAAAGCCTCAACCGAGCCAGAGCTTGGAACAGACTTGCTATCGGAGAGCTCGAAAATCCAGCCCAAAGAATGTGATATAGCGGCAGAGAGCAGCATCAGCCCAGATGGTGGTTTAAATGATGATGGTTTGTGCACGTCAGATGTCCATTCCTCTTCATGAGCAAATGACAACCCTCAACTCTTATCAGCCTGTTAGGTGTCACTACAGACACTTCATATTGCCAATGTTGAGGACTCCATTAGAAGTCGATAGGGATGGTTTACCCTAAAATGAAAGTTCTGTCGTCATTTACTCACTCTTGACGTTCCAAACCCTTTTTGTGGAACACAAAAGAAGATATTTAGAAATTAGTTCCAGCTGCTCTTTTTCATATAATGAAAAGAAGACAATGGCTGTTAACATGGAAGCTTGTTCCCACCACAGAATAAAAAATAATTGCTACTAATTATCTGACAATTTGGACTTTCTCACAATTCTAAAAAACAAGTCAAAATTGCAAAATATTAACTCTCAATTCTGAGTTTACATCTATTATTATTATTTTTTTTTTTTGTATGTTTGTTTCCACCATGGAATAAAAAAGGTTTATATTGTGAGTGTAATCTTAAATTTACAAGTCAGCAATTCTTTTTTTTTTTTTTTTCTGTGAATTCTCACAATATTTTTTTTCTGCAATTGCCACTTTTTAATCTCACAATTATGCGTTTATATCTCACAGTTGACTTTTTCTCAGAATTGCGAATTTATATCTCGCCATTGCAAGTTAATATTCTGCAGTCTTTTTTTTTTTTTTTTTTTTAAGTTTACATCTTACAATTTTTTTCGGCCACAGATAACAAAGATAATTGCGACTTTTTATCTCGCAATTGTGAGTTTATATCTTGCAATTGCAAGTTAACATTCCACGGTTATGACTTTGTTTTCCTCTGAAATCTGAGTTTGCATTTCGCAGTTTTTTTTTTTTCATGACAGAATGAAAAAGTTAATTGCGACTTCTTTCTCAAAATTGTGTATCTCACAATTTGTTTCTGGAGTTGCGAGTTTATCTTGCAATAATAGAAGTCAGCGGAAAAAGTCAGAATTGTGAGATAAAGTTGCAAGTATGTTTTTATTTTTTTTTATTTTTTTTTATTCCATACTGTGAAAATATCTCCATACAAGTAGTTTATACAATTCGAAGTAACCTGAAGCTTGGATTACTTTGTGTAGGGAACAGACGAATATGAAGTTGTTACTTAAAATATTAAAACGTTTTTTTAATTAATTTTTTTTTTATATAATCTGCTAAACTTCTCCTTTTGTGTTCCACAAAAGGACATTGTACGAATTTGAAATGGCATGAGTGAAGGATGACACTGTTTAGACTTTTGGAATGAACTGTCCCTTTAGGTTGGTCATGTGTCTCTCAGCTCACGGATGCATTTCATATGATCTGTTCACATTATTGCTGGTCAAAGACATTTCAGACTACTGCCCTACACAGACAAAACATAGTAACTACACAGTTTGTTTGTGTTAAAATTGAGTTACTAAAATAGGCTCTTAAAAACTGATATCTGTGACAACTATGCTCAGATTCAGAAATTGAATCAAGAAACCTTTTTTTCTCCATTTGAGTGCTGGTGTAGGTACAGCGTTTCGCCTTTGTAGGGCGGAATAGTTTTCAGTATGCATCCATTTGATTGAAAATGAAAATCATCTCTATGGAGGTAATGGATGAGTCTTGATTCTTACGCTATACTATTTTGTAGAAGTGTGTGTGTGTGTGTATAAATATGTTTTGGAAGCGCATCCCAAATGAGCCACTGTAAAATCCAGACCCTGGCAAAGTCAAACTGAGGAATGTTATTTAAAGTGCCATTGAGCCAGTTGATCTATGTTTTACAGCGCGCCTCTCGTTATTTACCCCAGTTTTAAAGGGATGTCTGAGGCTGGGCGGCTTTTTTCATCTAAGTATTTGTCACTCTTTACCATGTGTCAGAAATAATGTTAAACCATCACTGCGGAAAACGTTAAGTTGTCAGTTTGGCAGTTGACTTGATTCCTGGAAGCGAGAATTTTCAAAAGCATATTGCAGACTACATAGACTAAACCTATTTTCTGGTTTTAAAGAACATTAGTGGGTAGACAATCAAGTCAATTTTTTTTTTTTTTTTTTTTTTTTTAATTCTGTGGATGTTCCATTAAGGCCATCTTGCGTTTGCCCACAGTAAAACTGGCATGTTTCTTTCAGTGAGTGATGTTTAGTGTTGAATCTCAAAATCAAGCTGCATTTCAGGATTTGTTCCTTTTTTTTTTTTTTTTTTTTTATTCTTGAAAGGTGTGAGTTTCACCTTAATATTGGCTGTTGACAGTTTATATCATCAACAGCACTTCATGTAGTCGTTGCAGACTTATTTTGCCATTCTTTTCTGTCAACAGAACACTCCGTTTTGTTTGCCAGAGATGTCATGCCATACTATGTTTGCACTAATGTCATTTATAGCGAATAATAATATTTGGTCTTGTTGGGCAACAAATGCTTACAGAGCAGATGAAGTATAGCTCATTATAAATGTGTACATATATGGGCAAATATATTCCTTTGTATATTCTTTTATTGTGTTTTTGATATGCCACACAGTGTTAAAGCAGCAGTGAACATTATGAAGTGTCTTGAGGACCGTGTGAACACTCTCAAAAGTGGGATTGATCCTGAGGACACAGATTTGTTTTGTGTTTTTGCTGTTTTTTTTTTAAAGATGCATTTCAGAATTGCAAATTTGTGTGCATGAATACATCTGATGTATGAGCAAACACAAATGACATTTGAAACATTCTGTGTCAAGTAGTTTTTGCACAATTTTCTTGAAAGAAAATAAATTGAAATGTAGCTAGAACAAATGTTGTTTTAATTGTGATTTTTGTCTTTTTAATGGGGGATTTAACAGTTTCACAGAGTCGTTTCTTAAGAAATTACAGTTTGGTAAACTTGAGTTTCTGACTTCATAATTTTCAAGTTGTGCTCAAAATTATTCATACCCTTGGAAAATATGATCTAAGAAAGCTGTAAAATCATTTTGTCCATTTGAACCTTTGCTCCGAAATATTAAAAGGAAAAAAAAATAAAAATCTAACATTTAATTGAGGTAAGAAAAATAGTGAAAGTGGGGGGGAAATCACATTGTGAGGTTTTTTTTTTTTTTGGTCTAATACACAATGGACACAACTACCTACAAGAAATAAATATTTATTTTGGAATCTTTGATCATTTTTTTTCAGGATTCTTTGATGAATAAAAGGTTAAAAAGAACAGCATTTATTCAAAATAGAAATATTTTCTAACAATGTAGGTCTTTACTATAACTTTTTATCAATTTAACATATCCTTGCTGAAAAACAAGAAAAATTACTGACCCTGAATTTTGAACTATATTGTTACAGAAGTTTTCTATTTTTGATAAATTATGAATGTTTGTGTGTGTGTCTTTTCTTAGTTTTATAGTATTTTTAATTAGCCTACATATGCAACTATTTTTATTTTTTTCCCTCCCAGTATCAGTAATTAAAATGTAACTTGAATGTGATTGAACTAGTTTGCTAGTGTGATCTTAAGTTCGATCACACGATGGCGCTGCTGCATCACATGTTCACAGAGGTACTCGTGCGTTTGGCGACCCGTCTCAAACCGAGAGCTTAAAATTACATATTTGATTAATTCTCTTTAAGGAAGGAGGAAAATTATTTAATAATGCTATAGGCCTACTAAAATTATTTTGGTAATCAATTCTATAAAAAGTAGCAGTATTATTAAACCACCTTCGTATGCTCTGGGCATAAAAAGTAATAGGCTATAATAGACTATGTTTATAAACAATACACAGAAAACTGGTAGGGTGACACGTCATGGACATGGAATTTTAATTCTCTTAATAATTCATATTTTGAAAAACACTAAATTATTAGGCCTACCACTTGCGTTATGAGCACAGCGCGTTTTTCTTGTTTACTTTATTTCATCTCGTATGTTATTTGGAATCAGACTTAAATAATAATAATAATACTCCACTAATAATATAGCTCATCTTACTCTTATTGTTTTTATTAAGAATTAAAATCCGCGAGAAAAATATAGTATTAGGGTTACCTGTTGAATTAACATAAAATATACTAAATGATAATGTAGTTTATGTTTATAATAAATGTCAGTATACCGACTAACATCAAGAATATATAAATCTGTTTTCCAGCAGTGTTTTTTTCTTTTTTTTTTTTTAAACATTGTAGCCTATGTAAGTTGCATGAGTGTGCACCGTGGGAGAATGAGGGGACAAACTATAAATATAGTGGCCCCAGGGGCCAGTGCACACGGCTGCATATCTGTCAGTCACAGCTATACAGCTTGGAAAAATAAAATGGTTCGAGTGAGAGATGCTTTGCGCCGTGTGTGTTTGTTTAAGCCGGAGAAAAGCGCGTTTGTTTCAGAATGCATTCCACATAATTTCCCTGCAGTTTATTCACTAACTATAACATATAGCTACTGTGATCTATCGCAGCAAATATTCGTGTTTTCGTGGTATCCATATCCTTATATCAAACAATCAAATGTTACAGTGCTGTCGTGCAATTAAAAATTTAGGAATTTCGTTGTTTTGTTTTTCCCCCTCCTCACATTCTGTATTTTTTTGTATGTAGCCTAGGCTACCTCATTGCTAAAGGACGAAACAGCTCAAAAGGTATAAAAATCGAATAATATACATGATTTTGCGAACAGGAGTATGTGCAAAATAGATATAAAATATAGAATAATATTGGTTCAAATAATATTCCTATCTGTGTATTATTTTTTATTTATATTGTGTTATCGACCATTTCATATCTGCGTGTAATCTTCCACATAAAAATAACCTAATCTTTTTTCTTTTCTTTTCTGTGCTGTATATTCAGAATACATATAGGCTATATTTCCTTATAACAGCACATGATATAGAAATCCGCCTGTTTTCTCTTAACTCATTTTTGAATAAAAAAAAGCTAATGTTTATGACCAGAATTATAATAATAAAAAAAAAATCATATGTCAGCACTACTTTATTTTAATTATTTGAATGAGATAAAGACGCTGTGGAAAATCAGGAACTGAATTTTAGTCAATTTAGGCTATCTATCTTCAAATGCGTCCGTCAAATTTCAAACATAGCTTTATATAATTCCATGAAAGGTTTACTTTAAAAGACACTTGAGGCAGCGTTTGGTCCCTCAGATCGTCGCACAGACGGAACCCTCTGGAGAACCTCTGGACAGATAATGAACTCCCTGAACTTCACTGTACATTTAAATTGCCTCAAAGTCTTTGAACGCTAACGAACCTCTAGCCGTCTTAATTCCCTGCAAAATCCCGACGCATGGTTCCCGTTTTGGGAATCAATTCAACAATTTCTTTAGGCTCTTCGTTAACCATCAACTAGCATTTCGAGAACATTTTTATTTGTGTGACAACCTATAGCGAACGTTTATGTAACGTTCTCTAATGGTTATATCTAAGTTTCAGGTGCAAGACCTTGTGGATTTCAAGTTCCTCGTGCCTAGAGGTTTTGCAAAGAATCTGAAGGCTGTCTTTTCATTTTAAAATCTTTAGTGTCGAGTGCGCTTAATTGCGAATATCAATGTGGATGCAACACGACGACATGCAATCTGTCTTTATTAAAGGCTTTCTCGAGTTCACATTAAGCTTTTAGGTGTGAACAAGACGCAAGTGTTTTATTGTCACGCCGGCAATTACAGCGTCAAGAAGATAACTAGACGGATCAATACAGCCCCATTTTGCGGGAGGTTTGTAGCGTCTAACTCCAATCAGCTTCTTCTGAATGCTCGAGTAATGCCATCTGACAAACTGATGGAGTGGGTGGAGGAGAGAGAGAGAGGATGGCAGCTCTGGTTGGGCGGATCTGACACCGGTTTGCCTTCGGACCGCCTCTCCCGGTTCCTCCTTCAAGCCGCTGGGGCTGCTGCGCTCGTGTTTAGTTTCCCTCTCATAGTCAAAGGAAGGATTGATTCCTTTGGGAAGAGACACAAATCACTTCAATTTGATCAAGAGGGCTAAGGATACAGCCTCCTCTTGATTTAGCCACTTTTGAGTTTCTTTCTTTTTTGTCCTGACAAAGAAAAATCGGAAAAAATAAGAAGACGAGAGGAGAAAAGTTGTTAGGTCATGATGACATTTGATATGAGATCTGCTTGATCGCACCAGCTGCTCCCAGGAAACATTATCGGCAGCACAGAAAAGACGTCTTGCTTTTTGTTTCCACTTTGCGTCTTGGTGACACCGGGATCTGTCCTGGTTTCCAAACTCCTTCCCATCTCTCTCTCTCTTTCTCTCAAGCGCGCGCGCGCTCTCTCTCTCTCTTTTACGCACGGGAGGTGGGCACCTGAGAACACTACCAACGGGAAGAGAGTGCGAAAGATCCCGGTTTCATGTTTGGGATTCAGGAGAGCATCCAAAGGAGTGGGAGTATTTTGAAAGAGGAGCCCATCGGAGCCGGCATGAACGCAGTCCGAACATGGATGCAAGGCGCCGGGGTGCTGGATGCGAACACGGCCGCGCAGAGGTAAGAGACCCCCGGGGCTGCGACTGCGATCACCTCCCACGGAGCGTGGACCGATCGTGCTGCTGGCGTTTGTTTTGAGGAAACTCGATCCGGATTGTGGAGGATTAAGCCTTTGATGCGCTTTGCTTTGTCGTTTAGTGAGCTTTGATGAGTTCCTTTGGATGCAAAGTTTGGGTACTTTGCCAAAGCTCACCTTCTTTTGCATGCAGTCACATCTGGAGGTCCTAAGACCACTGGATTGAACTTGCTGGGGAAATAATAAAAATACTAATTGCCTAATAATAGCCTAATAATAGTTATAATACAAATTACAAATGAATTAAGATTTCGCATATGCACATGTATAGGCATTTTAAATTCTCCAATCAGTGGGACTAGAAATTAAACATCCATTTTATTTCAATAACGCATAGCCTACGTCTAATATCTGAAGGATGTTTTTAACATGGGCCTTTCTGCGTGTCTTCCCCGCAGTGGAGTGGGACTGGCCCGGGCGCACTTCGAGAAACAGCCGCCTTCAAATCTTCGCAAATCCAACTTCTTCCACTTCGTTTTAGCCCTTTATGACCGACAAGGACAGCCGGTGGAAATTGAGAGAACCTCTTTTGTCGGATTTGTGGAAAAAGAGAAGGTGAGTTTACTGAACGAGCTTCTTCAAAAACTGATTTTCAGCACCACGATGTCACCGGAGCACTAAATAGCTACGATCGCATATGCCTTTATATTTTTATTTTTTATTTTTAAAAGTGCATATTATGTGACTAGTAAACAGCGAAATCATGCACATTTGAAAAGCGTTGAAATAACTAACATGTGAATATGGCCTATTGAAATAATATGTGATCAGTGTAATCAAAATGATTGCAATATTACCTTGAAATAAACATTTTAGGAATGAAATCGGATAGTTATTTAAATTAAATAGATATTTAATATGAGCAGTTCTAATACAGATAAATTTAAAATGTAAGATTAAGGTTTAATATGCATTTCTTACATTTATAAATAAAATTCGCGAATAGGTCTGTTAATTTTGCATGCCTTCAAAACTCAATAACCTGTATTTTATTTTTTTTCAGCCGCCTTAACAGAATTTTTCAACCATTTTAATAGAACAAAATTTACATATTTATAAAAATTTTGGTCATGCATTTATATGCATGTAGCATGTAGACAAAATAAAACAATGTTATATAAGTAATATCAGTAATGGCCTAACTTACTATAATGCAATAGCTGTATGCAGTACTTAGTGACATAACATAATACAGCTAAGAATAAATGAATTTGACCTCATACATTAAATTCAATTAATAATACCGTTTTGTTTAGTTATACACACGCTATGGGTTTTTTTTAATTAAAAAAAAAAACAGTATTTGCGCTACAGCTGATTTTATTGAACAGGCCCAAACCATATCATTTTGTGAGCGCAGTAACTTTCCTCCCATTAGTACCTATGTAACGTATGATTTTGAGACCTGTTGTAATATTATTTTCATGCCCAGGAGACTACAGGAGAAAAGACAAACAATGGCATACATTACAGACTGCAACTTCTCTACAGCAACGGTAAGACATGCTCCTATCTGCGCTCGACGCTTGAGTTTGCGCACTTTCATTGATCGTGATTTGCAATTCATTGCACTAAAATAGCAACGGTAGCAGGTGCTGTCATTAGAGATCTCAATTTGACGAAGATTGGCAGTGATTTAAATCAATAATTTAACCGATCGAGACTGTTTCTGTCTGAACAATTAAACGCAATCGGTGATTGACTCCTCGACACCAACTAATTCTCATTTACTTTCTTCAAATCAAAGCATGGCTCTTCACAATGAATCAGTTTGATTTTAAAGCATTAATAATTCACTCAAGGTTTAAATCAATTAGAAACCCATTTCCAACCACGCGATATTAATTGTTAATGTGTTTTTCTTGGAGTGAGTGTGAATTGATCATGTTCATTAGTGTGTAATCTGACAGCCTGTCTATCATTTGTCATCTGGTCAGTTTCTAAATAAACCAGCTGTTAGTTCTGCCACCTCTCAAGCATATTGTGCACAGTGCTTTTCTAAACGTTGCAATCATTTCTGTCATTTTGAGTTTTGATATTATTCATCACTATTTAAATTCAAAGTGGTTGAAAAGCAATGAACTCGTGGCAAGTCGTGACTTTGGCGCCATTTAGATTTTAATTTAAGTAATTAAACTTAAGTATATTCATTTTTAAATGCAATCATGCATCATGTGTTTTCATAAAGAATTAACCATATAAATGAGTATTATTTGCTGTATAATTTAATTAGAAAGTAGTAAATAATCTTTTAATTATGATATGTGACATAGGCAGGTGTGTTCAGTGTTAAAGTGTTTATAATCAGGGTGCTTATACATTTTTCCATCACACAATGTCTTCTCTAAAAAATAATAGTTATTTAGTTCTTTAATATACCTTCCTCTATAAATATAGTATACAAAAGTACTTTGTTTTACATATACAGCATGTATTGTTAATTTAATATGTGGACATATTACAATACAATTAGGCTTGTGTTATTTCAGGAGCATTATGCTTGGTGCAATTACAGTGCATTGCAATGGCCGATTTAGAGATAATGAATGTGAATGTGTTTGTGGAAAATGTAATGAAAAGCACATGCTGATGTCAAGTTTCTGTGTGTTCCAGGCATCAGAACAGAGCAGGATTTTTATGTAAGACTAATTGACTCCATGACTAAACAGGTAAGGGTTCATCTCGTACCGTGCACCACCATCTGCGCATGTCACCAGAGGCTAATTCATACATGTTGGGCCATCAGGACATGCTAAGGGTTGAACTGTTTGTGCCCCGTACAGATGAATCTCACAGCGGAGAGCATGCGTATCTCCCAGGGGCAGTGTCACATTTTTACATGCATCATAGGATGTCCTGTGGCCTCTTTTGGACTTTTTGTGCTCGACGGTTTGAAAGTTTGTTTGGTGTTTAACTGTGCGGCATAGAGTGTATTTTTAGGGCACCCATGCATATTTTCTTTTCTGATTTTTCTTATCTGTTTTTTTTTTTGTTGTTGTTGCTACACTTTGCATAGCCCTTTCTAGCCTTTTGTGAACATGTTTGTGTTGCCGTTGGTGTGGTTCACATGTCATGCTCGGCTGCTTTCTTCTGAACTCTGGCTTGTTTCATTTCTAGTATGTACAATATGGCAGATCTACATTATTAGTGTTGCCTGTTTCCTGTTTCCTGTTTGATTTTATCTGTCACCGAAGACATGTGTGGCCCTGGGCTAGTGTCTGGATGGTTTATAACTAGTGTTTTTTTTTTTTTTTCTGACCTTGGATCAGCCCTAATTAGCATGTCATGGGAATTAGCGATTAGCTTTTGTCAAAGAGAAACATATCCGTGTTTATTAGCCGCCTGCTGCAAACTGAGAAAGGCTCCACGCTAGGCTCTTTACACTTCGCTAACGGTCGCTAACTTACCTGCGGGCGGCAGCTCCCTCTCCCTCCCGCCTAAGTTGCGTGGCGGGAAACATCAAAGCGCATTAAACCCCAGTAGCTGCCACTTTGACAGCGCTAGTCTGGCAGTAGGTAGAAGAGCTGTTGTTTCCTAACTATCTGCTTTGCTGCACTTCGTGGGAGGACATGGCACTTTTGAGCGAAGTGTAGCTAGAGCGCTGTTTATCAGTGTCAAGTTAAAAAATAATCACCCAGACGCCTCGGCTTTCCCCTCACAAATCTTTTGTAGTTGTTTGCCGGCAGTTTTCATGTCAGTCTTCTCGGAATATATTTAGCACTTGTATTCATTATTTTCGCGCAGGTATTACAACACGTGTAATAGAAGTCACAAGGAATGAGATTGCGATCCCCTTTGCTGCCGCATTGTGTGTGAGAAACTTTCAGATGTGAAGACAACCTATGGTTAAATCACTCGCTAAAGGGATCCGCTTAGAACTACACTTAAAGATTGGGGAACATGTGTAACGGCAGTCGGAGGATATCAAATCCTGTTCTCCAACAACAAGACAGCTAGTTACCTTGTAACAGCTCAAAAAGCACCGTAGCGAGTGATATATTTACCGCGCCAAAAGCTCGGTCGGCTGTTGTCTTTGATTTCCTTAGGTGGATGAGATCGAGAGAGAGTTTGGGATCAGATGTGGTTTTGCTCTGGGGCAGTCAGACCTGTTGAGAGGGTGAAATGAGACCTGGATACCGGCTGACCACAGGACAGCTACAGGTGTCTCGGCCCATGTTGCGGCTCGGGCTAAAAACAAGCTTTCAGATTGAAGAGGAGACACTCTTGAGAAGGGAGTGCGGATGTTACTCTGCTGGCAGTCGTTATCGGGTTACAGACGACCTGAGTAATCTTTTGTGATGTTCTATATCCCCGTCGGCCTTCTGTAATCACTCAGAAGCAGTCGTGAGATGCTAGTCATTGGGCTGTGGAGTGAGTTAAGGTGCGACATTTATGAAATTTTGCAGGCCGAAAGGTCTATTGTCTATCGTCAACGAAGTATGACGCACAGCTCACACAGAAAGTCACTTTCAAACCAAGTTGTGACCTTTGCGCGAAATTCCCAATCGCATGGATTCCTGGCTGAATCACTGAACACAGTAACTTTAGAGCGCAACGCTGATTCGAATTTGTTGTGGCTGTGGGAACAAATGCTAATCACAGAGGCTGCTACAGTGTTTCGCAATGCTAGCAAGGCTAAAACACTTACACCCTGTTTATGTTACGGTGGCTAAAACAGCTTTAGCTCGGACTGTAATTAGTGTCCAGATTTGCTGTTATACTGCGGGTACAGAGCTTATTATTCTGTGGCGAGACTGATTTACTCTTGCAACTGTGCAACAGTTGCATGAAAACGCTTGTTATTTTGGTAGTTACTGTCACAGGCAAATTATTAGATTCAGCAGATACCGTAAACATCTCAGTGTTTTACATTTCAAGCTATAGTGCTAATTTACTGCATCTGTTGTTTTAGCAGGGGCCTAGCGGTTAGCATACGTGCTCCGAATCTGACATGCTGAGCTGTAGCGCATTTCTGTTTTGTTTTTCATGCTTTCAACTTGTATTTAACCCAGAATACTTGAGTTTAGGACGGCTGAGGGAAGAATACTTCACATGCTAAGTTTTTAGCATGCTAATTCAAGGAATTTAACACTTAACACTTGAATTAACGTGTGTTAAGTGCAAACCCCGCCCCGCAGTTTTCATTGGTCAACTCAATCACCTGTCAAGAAAAGTTCAGACTTCCTGGATTGAGTTCAGAGTTCAGAAACATCACAAATGGTTCAGATTACAACAAGCAGTAATGTTTTTTTATCGGGATGTGCTATCGATGCTATACCAAGGTCAGTGTTAGGCATTAGTATTTATGTAGACAGTAAATTGACTGTGATTGACGTGACCAATGAAATCTTTAGAATAGGCAGTGGGGCGGGATTTGCACTTAACAGGTTTGGCGAAAATAATCACACCTTTATCCTGGGATTGTAACTCATAATGGTGTACAGAAGAAGGAGCCGGGGACGTGGGGGGGGGGCTTTTAGGTGTGAGTTTGACAGTTAAAACTGTGATCAGCAGATTCAGCGCCGACACATCTGACAAACGTAGCGCAGAGACAGCAGACCTCCCACATTCCTCCCACATTCCTCCCTCATCTTTCCTACTTTTCCTTTTCCTCTCTCGTTACCTCCTGGATTGTTTGTTTTTAAGATGCAGTACGAGATGTTCGTTGTTTAGCTCGAGCTAACTTGAGCTTGAGCTAAACTTAGCCAGTGAATCAGACCACGCCCTCTCTCCAAAACCCCGCCCTCCAAAGGCAGGTCAAATGCAAAATGCATTGTGAAAGGCTTGGCAATACACATTTCTTTTCACGTACTGTAGCTTTGTTTTATCACTCTTTTAACCCATCCGCTCCACAACTCTCTTCGTTTCAGCCTTGTTTTGTTCCCTGCTCTCCTGCTCAAATTCTTGCACCGTCTAGAAGTCTCTCAGATGTCTGTTAGCTGTCTCTAGAAACCCTGTGTCTATTCTCCTGTCTGTCTGCCTGCCCAACTCTTGCGCTCTCTTCCTCTTCTCTTGTTTCTCAGGCTTTATGTCTGAACAGCTGATCAGGGGTGGGTTGGGATACTTATTCGTGTATGTGAACGCTTCTGTGTGTGTGGGAGAACAAAGAGTGAAATCACTGCCAAGACAGCACCTCTTTAAAGGTAGCGCAGTGGCCTGGGAAAAAAGGCAGCCGTGTTCTTAATGGCATGCTAACAGATGATGCCAACTGTGTAGGAAGTAGGTTTCCATGTATTTATAGCGTCTTGTTTACTTGCCTTCGATTTCAGGCGTCACATCAAAGCCATTGAGGAAAATGCTGGATGAAATATGAAAAGTGTGCTTGGCGAGATGAAATATGTATTACAAGGCATATGAACGTTGCATGCTTATTAATGTGCCCCTCTCGCACTTTGGCACGCAGTTAAAACTGCCCTAAATATCACACTTGTAACATTAACATAGGGTAATTTTTTACGCGCCACCTTTGCACATTTGATGTTCCTGCTAAATCAAAAAGAAACTATTTCCTGCGTTTATTACAGCGCTTCCTGTTCTTTGATCGCAGTAAAAGCAGCCAAGGCATTTAAAAGTTATCAAGATGGCACACTTTAAAATTTCCCTTTTGAAAGCGCTTAATACAAACAAAATATACAAAGACTAATTAATCTTTATATGAGTCATTTCCATTTGTGTGATTGGAGGAATTTGTGTCACTACAGGCAAAACATTGTGTTGCATGCACTGGACAATTTTGAGATTTTGGACTATTAAACTTCCATAATAAAAGTCTTGTTTAAGACTAGTGGAAAGAAATATTCAAATGACACATTTAAGTGTTTATTTTATTACACTTTCATCTGTAGATTTCAATTACAATACATATTTTTAAAGGCCTTTTCTTTCTGAGCCAGAAATCTCGACTTCAGTAGCACTTACATACACCTTTACCGTTTTATTTTTACCTATATACTAAAGGTTTTGCAGAAGGTTTTGTTTATATCATTTGCTTGATTTATATAATATTTTATTACTAAAAAGTTTTTTTTTTATTTCCCTGCCTGTTGAAAATATGATATGATTCATAAAAAGAAAGATCCTCTCTGTGAAAGCCTGTACCTGAAATGAATAAATAAATAAATAAATATTCTGATTTTGGCTATATTCAGATTTCTGTTTTGCAAATGTATGCAAATTAGTGTATATTTAATGAGATATTTCCTCATTTGCATATTTAAAAATTCAGTAAAGCTTGTAATACAAAACATTTAATTTTCAATGTACTGATTTTTTTGTGCTTTGAGAAAAGCAGGATTTTACAAAAAAAATTATATTATGTGAGAAATAACTTATCAAATAAAATAAAATAAATATTAAATAAAAAAACAATAACGTGCATTCGTAAAATAAGTAGGATAAATGGCTGACTTTAATGGTGGGATATTACCCGAATTACATTATATAATAGATTCATAATATTTTATTAAGGCATTAAAGCAAGTGGAAGAATACCGCTGTTCCTGAGCACAGCTCAGCCGGAATGGGCGAAGATAGATTTGGTGTTTATAGATAGAAATACGAAGCAGGTCTTTGGGCTGGCAGACAGTGATGCATGCTGTGTACTTCTAGAAGACCTTGGCCCCCATTCCCTCAAAGTGAAAGAAAACCATCTGAACAAATGCTCCGAGCTTGCCAACTCCAGCACTGGCTGTAACAATATCGCTTTCAGTGCCTTTGTATAATGTAAAGTACATCTGAAAGACATCAAACAATGAGCCAATGTATCGTCTGTCTCTGGATATTTCTCCTGTCAAATTACCCTTTTCTTGGTAGATAGAACTTCGCGTCAGTGTTTTTTTCCAGTTAAGGTCAATGTGACAAACTTTTTTGATGCTGGACAGGCTTGCTGAATTACACCTCCGTTACATGGCAGAGAGTAATGACTGTACGTAACGGGACAGATTTGCTGCCAGTCGGTATGCCTACGAACGAGATCCCAGAATCTTAGCAAGGTGACACGCTTGGCGTAGTCAAATGCGGCACTGTTCGGAATGGCATACCATGTCCAACATTCGGCTCGGGGAGGAGGGGGGACACACAAGGCTTTGCCAGCCTGGCAGCGCTGTGTTTTGTGTTAAGGAGGGGTGAGAGCAAAGCCGAGAAAATTTGGGAGAAAATTGGGGGGCCGTACCAGATGGTGCACCGTGCTCCAGTCTGGCATCCCAACTGCTCTCTCGCACCCACCTCCTCCAGCCTCCTGCCTCCCCCCACCGCCCCTGTGCCACACGCCACTGATGGTTTGGCACGTCACATGCTAGCATAGGTCGTATGCCAGTGAGCGCATAGGCACTTCACATTTTTACCCATGAGTGCTAGATGCAAAAATGAAAGACAAAAGATGAGTGAGTGAGTGAATTGAAGAGATAAATACTGTCATATGAAACAGTAATATTGTGAAACATAAAATAACTGTTTTCCATTTGAATCTATTTCCAAATGTAATTTATTCCTGTGACATTAAAGCTGAATTTTCAGCATCATTACTCCAGTCTTCAGTGTCACATGGTCCTTCAGAAGTCATTCTAATATGATATTTGGTGTTTGATTATTATTGGTGTTTAATTATTAATAATGGTTCGTATAATTAAAAATATTTCTTTTTTAAGATTATTCAATAAATTGAAAATTCAAACGAACAGCATTTATTTAAAATATAAATGTTTTGTAACATTATAAATATCTTTACTGTCACTTTTGATGAATCCTTGCTGAATAAAAATATAAATTTCTTAAAAAAAATTGCCTGAAACTTTTTAATGGTAGAGTATCACAAAAATATTAAGCAGCACAACTGTTTTCAACATTGATAATAATAATTTTTTTTTTTTTGAGCAGCAAATCAGCATATTATAAGTTCTTTTAAATAGTAATGATGTTTCACAATATTACGGTTTTACTGTATTTCTGATTAATAAATGCAGGCTTGTATAAGAGATCTTTTTAAACATTAAAAATCTTGTTCCAAACTTTTGACTGATAGTGTAGCCTATGTAATTATGTTAAATTTTGTACAAATTTTTAAATGATGTTTAAATTTCTTTAACCTGTCCTGAAGTATACAAAACTTCATTTGGAGACTGACATCACCAAAATATCAGTAAGTGAGTCAGATCTTGATTCACAATCCACTCATTCATTGAGTTATTTGTTCATTCGTTTGAATGGATGATTAAATGAACTGGCTCGAGCCGTTTGCTATTGAGACTGACCGTTATTGTATGTATATGATTCACTAAGAGGAATTAACTCATAAGTATCGTTTGCTCAGCCCCAGGGCTCAGACTTGGTCGTGCTGTGTGTTGCTGAATCACTTAAAAGAATCAGCTCATAAGAGTTGTGGTGTCTTTTCGAAATACCGTTTTGGATATAAATGGATAAATCATCTTTACCTGCAGTGCAGAGTAGTTCACAAGCTGCACGCACTTGCAGCTTCGTCGTTGACAAACGATAGAAGACATTACGTTTTTTTTCTTAAATTGAATGGATAGTGGGCAAATATCCACCCTCAGTCAGCGCTCATTTTTTATTATCTTATAAAATATGCCATAACTATTTCAGTGTGAGAAACCGTGGCAAATGATTCAGTGCGTAAGTGAACTATCCGAATTCATCAAACTGAATCGCGAACAATTTCAGATCTTTTTGCAAACCCATATGACCAATTAGATCAAAAGAGTGAATCTTTTGCGAATCTGGCATGCTAGTTCTGATTCTAAATAGTTGATAGAAAACACACAACATGATTGCTGAAATGTTGCTGGTATATTTGAATCCCATTGACAAATAACTAGGCCTATTTATCAGTAAAATTTAGATACAGCTGCATTTCACAGGGGTTTGTGCCCCAGTAAAAACGGTCTTGCGAACAGTATTTCCTTTTGACATTCAGTTGTATAATTTTTGCTAAATATGGTTCCCCTTATCCATAGGAATCACTGTCTTTATCTCTCCCGCTTGTTAGAATCTGAGCAGCCAGTTACGTTTCATATCATCTCCTCCACCTACAACAGGTGTTCTTCGGCTTGTTACCCATCCCTTAAACCGTTCGGAGCTGGTGCTATTGTACATCCCAGCCTCTACCACATGTTACCCCACCTCAGCCCCAAGCCCTGTAGGGAGAGTAATTACTTGAGCTAGAAGTGAAACAATGAGCCCTTCTTATTGGAGCACCTTCATTTCTCACCTTCTGTTTTCCTTTATGTAATGAGCCACAGTCCTGTGTGGAGCCAGAGCTCTGGACAGCCTGTCCAGAAATATTGGAACAGCTTAGACGATTCCCCATGACACATGCTGATAAAAATTAAATACGACCAGGCCAACAGGCTTTAAAGGCAGAATTACGCCTCCTCGCAGCGTGTTTCTCAAGTGGAATTGGCTTCTGTGAATCCATAGCTGAATGTGAGGGTGGATAAGTGGAGGAAATGTTTTTTTTGGAATGTTGTGTGGTCAGTGTCAACTTCCTAAAATATATATTTTGAAACATCTTCATATGAAATGTGCTTCACTTAATTTTGATTGCACAAAAGATTCATTCTAGTGTTGAGTAAAGCCTGTGCGAGTCCAAACACTGACTTTTTTCCCCTCTCTGTTTAAAGGCCATCATATATGAAGGTCAGGACAAGAATCCGGAGATGTGCCGTGTGCTCCTGACTCATGAAATCATGTGCAGGTGAGACTTTTTCCATTACACTTTGTCCCAACCAGGTGCGATGCGACAAGTTTCCAAGTGATTCGTATGTCCTGCTGAAAATGCTGCGTGACAGCACAATCACAGCAAATCAGAACATATTTGACATTTAAAATTCCCATCAAACTGTATAGCACATTTAAAAAAAAATTATAATTATAAATAACAATTCAGTTCATTCCACTGGCTGAAATAACTTTTAATTGGTGCTTTATTCAGTGCCTTATTAAAAATCCTACAGAAATTGCATCATGCCTTATGTCATCTGAGCAATGTTATTGTAACCAATAATGTGTTTTAAATTTGATTTTAAATATTAGTATAACAGCAAATACATACATTGTTAAATTAAACATTTCTCATCCTTTCTCTGTGTTTTACCTAACTTATGTTTTGAAAGCTAATATACTTCAAGCTGATTTTATACATACTATTTTTTGATTAGGCATTACAAACTACTACCCTCAGGGGTCCTCGGCAGATTCAGCTCAACGGGCGAACTGAATTGTTCATGACACTGGAAAACCATAATTTGCTGTGTACTAACTCTAGTCAGGCAGGTGGTATTAGCGGACAGAGACATTGTGATTATAGAGAGCATTTTATTTGGACATAAATGACATAATCCTGCAAACAAAATCATTCAAGTCATTCGTATTTGTAGTCCACTCTAAAGTTGCTATTTGGGAGTACACTAGCACATAGCAAGCCTCAAAGCTAATAAACATGGACTGCTGCAAAAACTCACTCTGTGTTTCAAATATGCCTACATCCCTGCTATGTAGTATACTAAAAACAGTACATGGAATGAGTAGTAGCCTATGTCCGAATTCACAGTACTCATAAAACCGTAGGCAAAAAGTATCTGGAATTTTCTGCTGAGATTCTGAAATACGCATCTGATGGATGCTTTACTATCCCATGAGGCCACAGGAGAGGAGATGTGAATGACAGCGCTGTTAGTCACATGACTGACAACATGGCAGATGTAGTACATCTGGATTTCATTCATACTACCTATGTTCATGCTATACAGAACATTCTTTTCTAACATTCGAAAAGTTATACGATTTCGGACGCAGCTTTAGATTTTGATTTCATGGGGAATTTATATTCAGGCATGTTGAACCAATGAGATTTTGCTCTGACCATCAAAATGAATGTCCTGTTGCTTGTCACTTCACTCTGTTGCCTGATACACTCTAATGCTGTATTCTGTTTCAATTCATGCTAATACTATCCAGGTCAAACTCACAAACCCCTAGTGAACAACAGAGAGAGAGAGAAAAAAAAAAAACACAAGTAGAAGATGACTTTTTCTATCAAATGCTATGTATTTAATTAACATCCAAAGATGAATTTGCTTAAAAGTAGGTTGTGATGATCGACTCGCGCCTATTTTTAGTGGTATTTTAACAGTGCCGCCACCCTTGTAACCCCCCCCACCCCCCCATGAATATCACCCTGATGCCTGGTTAATTAGGACAAGCAGAAACTCATTACTCAATCTGAAATTTCAGTCTGCTCCGTTAACAAATGTGCCCTGGCTCACGTGGCATCTATGAAATACATGCAAGGTTTTATCAGCAACGCATCACGCAACCTAAAGGTGTTATAAAGGCACTTTTGCAGTTTTTACTGTTAGAACTGACAGCTAATGTATACACAAACCGATGTAGTCTTCACCCCCCACCTGCCAAATCAGCATTGATAGGCAATCGTGTATGTGTGCGTGCGATAGCCTGTATGTGTACCTTCAAACGCTGCCGCAATTATAAGCAGAAAATTAGGCTGTTCACCATTAATCAGCTCCACTAATTGCCACGCACCACCATTAGCCATATGGTGCCATGCCAGCTTGCAAGTGTGGGACAAAAGTGCTTATTCCTATCATTTTAACAAACTAGGGGGAGAGAAAAAAAAAACAGGGAATGTGTTTCAGGATGTTGTTTGTCGTGAAACTGGCCAAAATTGTTCTTCTAAAGACTAAAGTTGTCATAACACAAATCCAATGTCATGAATCAAAGGAATCATGGAAAGGAAACATATGTTGGAGGCGTGTGATGGTAGCCACGTTCCAACGTTGACAGAGCCGACTACATCCTACTAATTACATGAGCCCATTTAGACATTTCTTCAAAAGCCGCATCAGGAAGGAAGCGTTAAGATCTAAGATGCGATTTCCTTTGGGTGTCCTACGGGACGATCTTGAAGAGGATCAGGAAAAAGATTATAACCTTCCCAACCTCCCAATAAGCTAATATAGGCATGCAATAATTACTTGCAGTTGTATTTGCTGAGGCAAGTGTTTATTATTTTCCATACTTAGTGTTAAGTGTTTGTTCAAATATATAAACTCTATAAGTGTTATATAAGTGCTACTGACCTCAAATAACTTATTTTTGATAGCAGCCACATGAAGTAGCAATGTGATATTAGGGTCAATATTGTGTCAGGTTTTTAATTTTAAATTTTTTAATTTTATTTTTGTTTTGTCCAGATCTATTAATTCATTAAAAATATATAAAAAATGCAACACATACATACATTGACTTTAATATGTATATTTCTTTGATGAGCATGTTTTAATGTAATTTTATTTTATTTTATTTTTTAAACTGGAGACAGAACTGCTTCGCTGGTTATTAATATATATATATAAAAAAAATTTGTCATGTGGTGCAACCAAGTGAGTACCCTTGAAGACCTTTATGGCTGTGTTAAGGTCAATAAGTCTTTTAAAATATCAGATATTTTTATCCTTTTATCACAAGGCATTGTTAGAATAGGTTGTAAAATGTCATGTAGTGTAACTCCTCAAAACAATGATATTTATGAATTAATAATCCATGATATTTCTATATTTTAAATATTTTTCAAGGTAAAAATGATCTAAAACATAATATTTTTTACATATATTTATTAAATATTTATTTATATATATTATTATTTTTTGAAAGTTGTGTACACATGCATTAAAGGTTTAGGAAAATTAGTTTTTTTTCTTTTTACTCGATGGTTATATCACACAGCATTTTATGGTCGTTACATTTAATGCTTTGTTGTAAAACAAATTATTGCTGCGATTAGTTATCACAACTTAAAATTCTACATTGGAATAAGTAATAATGTGTTGTTTCAACTTAAAGTGTTCATGCTTGACATACAATTATAGGTTTAGTTTAGTTAGATTGGATATCTCAACAACAACAACAACAACAACAACAACAACAACAACAACAAAAAAACAGTAAATTTGAAGTTGTTATAACTAAATGTAGCAATTTATTTGCAGTGTGTAAGCATTTTTCAAAACCAAAATGAGAAAAACATGAACTGCAACAGCAATGTACTGTCAACCACCCGCAACACTTTTGCATCATGCCTGTGAGTTTTGCAAAAATGTAGTTAACAATATTTCTATTTAATTGTTTTGAATGCGTATCTATAAATTTGAATGCTCAAGGTTTTGTGTATCAGGAGCTAAACCATGTCTCCCAGGGGCGCTGCCGGATTTGATCATTAGGCTCCTACAAATCTTCTTCCTGCACTGTATAAATACACACACACATATATTCACACACACACAGAGGCACTGCAGTCCCTTGTTCCAGTCCTTTGGGAGGACACTGACCTAGTTGAGGAAGCCTTGCAAAGGAGGGGCGAGAGAGATAGAGATGTAGATGTAGATAGAGGGAGAGAGAGAGATTTTAGTCTTCTATTCATGATGAGTTTCTAAAGAAAGACATCCATCATGCATACCTGAAGAAGTGTATTATATAAATCACATACACATGGTTCCTCATGAATAAGCATGGTACATCTCATAATACAATCTGAACGTTTGTAGTCCGTGAATGAATGATAAAGTCTATTGATACGTCTAAAAACTGTGTCATTGGAGAAAATAGGGAGCTGGGAATGAGGTAACAAGAGAAACCGTGAGGTGGGAGGGTGGAAGCAGAGAGAGTTGTGGGAGGAAGAAAAACTGAAGGGGGAAGGACAATGCCAGGGGTGTCATGTGACAGTTTTGTCCCCAGCCCTTATTCAGTGTCCTACTGCCATCTGTGCGGTGGAAATGTGATGCCGGTGGTCTCCAAACCGCCGCTGAAGCCCCTCACACACCTTAAATTCTCCTCTCGTCATTCTGCTAAACCTTCATCACCTATGCAAATGCAGTGAAAGTCTAGCAGTCCCATTGAAAGTGCTTAACGTGTTAATGTGGCGGTAACAAACTCCAATACACAAGGTGGCGATAGAGTTACAGTTTATCTTTTAGGTTAACAAGACATCAAAGATTGACTCTAATTGCTTTCTTCATACATGTCATTGTGCAAGATCCATCGGTTAAAATTATTCAGAAGACAAAAAGGTCCTTCATCTATTAAATTTTAAGCCTCTGAAACGACTTTCCTTTTTGAGTGATGTCACCAAGCCCTCTTTTAAACCCCTCCCCTTTAACTATCTGACTTTTAATCTAGTCTAACTTGCATATCTAAGCATTTACACTTTCTAACGTTGAGTATGTTTCTTTGTCAAAGTGTTTAAAAATAGAATCCTGCATAAATCTTAATAGACAAAATACAAAGACATGAAAATAACAGACAAAAAGGTTGTTTAGATTTGATTTATAATATGATTTAAACTGATATTTTCTTTTTTTCAGCCGCTGTTGTGACAAAAAGAGTTGCGGGAATCGCAACGAGACACCCTCGGATCCCGTCATCATCGACAGGTAGGAAACTCTCCCTCATTAACACTTCCTGACACTGTTTGTGTTCCTGAAAACATCTGATACTTTCATTGTTATCGTCATGCTGTTTGAGGCTGTGGTTGACGTCGCTTTTGAAGCAGTTCTCAGGACACGCTGGAGTCTTACGGCCGTCACGGTCTGTTGTGTGTGTACGTTTGAGTCACTTGTTAGTTAAATACTCTGTCATGTTGTTTCTTTTGCTGCTATTTTTTCACCATGTTCTTTTTGTTGTGGGTTCAGGATTGGGATTGGCCCAAACACTTGATATTAATGTGCTTTTTATTGCTTTCTTTGCCTGAGTAAATTACAGGCCTAAAGGCTTTAGTCAAAGGCTAGTCTTTGTGTTAAAAGTGTTTAGTGAGTAATTTCTCTTGAGAACATGTTTGACAGTAAACATGTAAGCAATTTAGATAATATCTACATGGTATGTATTTCAAATTGAGATCTGGCCCGGTTCTGGATTATGGTTCCCCCTTAAGAAGTAAAAAAAGACAGTGTTCTTGGTCTTTTTATTCTGTCTTAATCAAACCCACATGTATAATGGGCTGTGAAACAATAGACGCCAGAGACCCTTGGCCCCCCCCCTCATCCTCGCTACCCTGTTCTCGCCATCTCTCTCGATCCCCCAGGGTATCGCTTTCTTTCACCTAACATTCATCTCTTTAAATCCAAAATTAAACCCCTGCATCCTTTTTGAATGATGTAATTGTAGTTGTAATAATGTTAGCGTTAATGCTAATAGGATTCTTAGCAACGCTAAAAATTTCACAGTCCTTGAGGTAGTGTTTTCATTGCCGTTAATGTTGTTAGCTGCAGGCTAGCTCTGTGCAGTTATGTGTTTTGCAATGTGGAAGCTATTAGCCGACGTCTAAGGGCATTTATTTTGACAGGTCATGGTTCTCATGGATTGAACAAAACAATCTTTTTCCCATTGTTGCAGCAACTGCTACGCTCAATGAAAATTGCTAAACGTTCCTTTGAGACAATATTTAGGCACACGAGGTGAACATATCAAGAGCTGCTTAGCCTATTTGAAGAAAATCAGCACTGAATCACGTTTCATTTGGTCTCGCTAAAAAGGCCCTTGCTGGAATATATGCAGCTTCCCAACTTCCCAAGACGCCTTTTTTCCATAATCTGCCCATAACACTGGGAAAGGCCACAAATCAAGGGTATATCTCAGTGAGAATCTATTGCCGAAGGGGGAAATGACTTGATTTACACCACATGGAATGGTGTGTAAGAGTTATTGTGTGCAGATGACCAGACTAGGTTGATTTGTGACGTTTGTCAAAAGACCGTTCAGGCTCATTTGTGAAAATTAAACCCCACTGAGAAGGGAAAAAAAAAAGTTTCCCACTATATCGGCTCTCCCGGTTCTGCTGCTTGTTTACTTCAGTTTTAGACAGCAGTCAGTAAGGAGTTGGACAGTTGCGGCTGTTCGGGTTCAGCCACTGACCCGTTCCTGCAGAATGGACTCAGGTGTGACTGGAGCTGCTCAGCCGACCGCGCTCGGACACAACAGATCTGCCGCCCCCTTTCATACCTGGCTCACGTGTTTGTGGGTAGCCGACACAGTTTATGCTTCACTTGACCAGAACGGGTCAGAACTCTTGGGAGCCAGCTGTGCCTCCCTTATACACGCTCATGTGCCTTTAAACCTCACTGAGCACACAGGCTCGATATGAACACAGGCTGATGAACCTGCTGGAGGATCTCATGTGCATTGGTCCCATGTGCAGTGAAAAGGCCCACTAGAAGGTCTTGGTAACTTCAAGGCCATCAAATCTAAAATTACTACATTCCCAACTAGGAGGGAATCTTCAGGCACCTCATCTTTCAGTTTTGTTTTAGGGAATCATAATAGTTCTCAATTCAGTTTTTGTGCATATATATTATTTGTATTGTCGTGCAATTGTTTTTTCCTATGTAAATGCAGTTATAACACTGTTGTTCTACGTTAGAAAGTGTGTAAATGTGCCTTGACATGGCATATATCCAACCTCTGTGCTATCATTTTAGCATAAAGAAATCTTTCAATGTAGTGTAGCAGATGTTGCAGATTTATATATATATATATATATATATATATATATAGCTGTATTGTTTGTCCTGCATATTTGTTGTTTTTTAACTACAATTTATTTCAAATTCTGATTATGAATTTTTCTGCACTGATGCAGAATTGTGATGCATTTGTGCTGCAATTTTTTCCCTCAGTCCTGCTTAATAATCCTCCCACACATATTTCTTTGCATATAAAATCTTTTTTTTTTTTTTATATATAAAGGTGAGTGTTTGGATGTTGTGATCTGATCTGATTGTGTCACTCCTGATCTCTCGTCGCATGTTTCTGCAGCCCAGAGAAATGGGTCATGCAGGAAAGAACAAAAAAAATAAATAAAAAGGTGAAAAAAAGAAGAAAACAATCTAATTTTGGTATGTATCCTTGGCAGCTACACATTTTCTCACAAGCTCAATGACAGCGTCTCGATTATGACTTATTATTTCTCCTAAATGCGTAACCTAAAGAAAAATAAATCCGAGTTCCGCCTTTTCCCTCTGAGTTATTTAGCTTGGTTAATAAGGGCTCATTAGCGCGCACTTCTTTCAACGAGCCGATTTGATTTCACACCAGTAATTAGTCTGACTATGGCTAATTCTGCTGGTTTTGCATTGAGAGTGATGCTCTAATTAGATACACAAAGAACACAGCTAATCCAAATCTGTGTTAAAAACACTAATGAACCCTTATTATGCTGTTAAAACAACTAATTTCATATTTACTAAGATTCAGATTGTAAACAACATCTGTAAACAAACAATATCCACCCTTGCCATTTATCGACGAATATATTTGACCGAATCGTCCGACTGCAGGTTGTCGTTAGTCCTTTCAATTTATTCGCACAGGCAGGGGGAATACCACAAATCATAACCGATCACAGAATTCGTAATGAACTCCACTGGGCGCTTCGATTTACGCCACATGTAAAACGATTCCTTTCATACTTATTTATCTGGATCTCTTTATTTGTTTTATTTGAACCGCTCCCTCTCGCATGCATGTGTGTGTGTGTGTGTGTGTGTTAGTGTCTCTAACGTGCTGTATAACATTAGCGACTCCTCAGCCGGGCCATATGTTCCTCTCGGCCTCACCCTCTCCCGGACTGACCTTTCATCGGCTCTGTAAGATTATTTCCAATACTTTAATCCCGTCTCATTGACATGGACACAAAGCACACTGACATCTAATAGACGCCTCCTCACTTTCTCCTTTCTTCCTCTTGGTTTAATCACTTTCAGTTCAGGCCCTTCACCCCCACCTTCCTCCACTCCAACCCCTGCAGCCCTGGACGTCTATTGTTCACATCTCATTTTATTCCAGACCCTCCCATCTCACTTCTGTTTATGTGCAGAGTGCCAAAAAAAGCCTTGGATAAGTAGCCGTGTCCCTAAAATTAGCGTTAGGAGAAAGTTTTTATTTTTATTCAAAGGGAGCTGTGTACTTGCTTTACGCGACGGACGGTAGCATGTCAATCGAAATCCTTTCCTGTTGGCCCGTTTCAAACATCTCCACTTACCAGCCGCCTATTGTATCTGTGATGTTAGATCCTCTGGCGCAGGAGGGGTACAAGAACGGGTGTGTGTTTTCTCTAACGCACCACAAGAAGTTACTTGAACGCTCTGCCGTCGGCTTTTAGGATGTTTCATCTTCCCCTCTCAGAGGAAGTAGTTCTCTATCCACTCTGGGATCACGAGGGCTCTTGCGGTGATGCGGTGAGCCCACGCTGAGGGATGTCAGAAGCTGTCAGAGGGGCCGGCGAAGAATGGAATGTGAAAGTTCCCGTGGATACCGTGGGACTTCCTGTACCCCCAAGACTCGGTTCTCAGCCCCTCTTGGCTGGCCTGACTCTCAGCGCTCAGAGCTCAACATCTGGATCTCTGTTCTCTAACCAAAACAACATTCGCAGAGCTGATGGAGGGAAATGGGTCACCATGCCCTTGAATTTTACATTTAATGGCCTGCTGAAAAAGTGCAGCTCTAAGCTAAAAGTTCACGGCGTGCAGGCAAAATAGATCTCAAATCGCATTAGCTTGCTGTGCATGATCATGATTCTTTTTGTAAGAAATATGATCAAGTACAATTTTTACATTATTTTATGCTGATTTTTGCAAATTTGGACACATTTAGGAACGGTTCAGTGTTGATAAAATATCAAACTATGTGACATTTATTTCAAAGGAAGATAGCCAAAGCACTTTTCAAGCAAAACACTTTGCAAAAAGAAGCTTGTTAAAAGTGAAGTGTGTAATTTTGGCATACCATATAACAGAAGCCCGTTTTAACAAAAATAAATAAATAAATAAATAATAATATATATATATATATATATATATATATATATGTACTGTGTATATTTATTATGTATATATAAATACATACACATGCAGTATATATTTATATTCATATAATTTATATTATATATAAATATATTTAATATATAAACATAACGTGTGTATTCATATATGCATAATAAATATACACAGTACAAACACATATATTATGTAAACAAAACTGTTACTTTGGATGCAATTAAATGCGATTAATCTGACAGCACTAATCTATATATATATATGTATATATATTATATAACTGACTTCATATCTCACTGTGGCTTGTAATTCTTATTGCACTTTTATTTCTCATAACTGTAGCTTCATTTCTCATAAATTTGGCAGCATTTCTGAAAATTGGGACTATATCTCTCAATCAAATAACTACTATTTGTCAATTGTGACTTTATTTATCATTCTTGTCCAATACAACCTCATGCCAATTCGTTACTATTTTATGTTTTATCAATTTGGTGGCTAATTCATGTAATCTCATTTGTATGGTTCTAAAGTAATGAATAATATTTAAACACTTCCCCCGACTGGTTATCAAACATTGTCTTGTTCATAATTCATGTGCTGAATACCTGTGGTTACTCCTTTGTGAACTTCATATTGACTTCTGTTAAAATCATTGCAAAAATAAAGAATGTTAGTTCTGTGAAAAACATGTCCATTATTTGTTTACAGATGTAATGCAAGACATTCATTCAAGTGCCCCTTTAGTGCCCAAATCCTTTATGGAGCGATCGTCTGAGAATTGCGTTCGGACCACACCAGCGGGATACTACTGTGACATTAACGGTTTAATTAGCGCTATCTATGACCCAGCACACGATTGTCTCAAATTAGACTGAGGCGACCATTGTTAAGTTAATCCAGTCCAGATTGGCCTATTGAAGACAGAAGAAATGCAAAAAAAGGCTTTTAGTGGCTAGTGTGAGAAAGAGTGGCAGAAATCAGCAAGGACTGAAAGGCAGAGGAGAGAAAGAGGCGAATCCGTGGCTTGTTCGAATGCGTCTGCTTGTCAGTTTAGCGCTGTGAGGTTCCTCGTGCTTTCTCAGTGCCAGCTCTTTGTGACAGGCTGCGTGTGGCCCACTTAATCCCAGCCAGGAAAGACGATAATAACAGTGTCGCCCTCTACCTCTCCAAGTTAATATACGGTTAACGACTTCTAGTTCACTGCCGAAAATCCTATCATGCGCCTGGTTGACCCCTAAAGCGGCGTGCGCATTTGTCTGCTTGTGAGTGTGTCTGTCTCTCTCTGTCTCAGCTTAGTTTTCACTAAAACATCAGCTCCTTTCTTTCTTTCACTGGCTTTTCTTCCTTCTTGCTGTTTTATTTGGTTTCTGTTGAACAAATCTTTAGAGTTTTGCTGGTGAGATATCACCTCCTTCCATTGCGCAAAAGGTAAAAGTAGCAGTTGTGTGTCCCCGTCTCCCTCACTGCCTCGAACAGAGGATTGAGTGTGTGTGAGACCTGTCAATCAAGCTGTCTGAATTCAGCTGTCAATCAGTCAGACTCTTTAGCTTTCCTATTAGCATCTGAGTTAGAGGAACCGATTTTAGGTGGCTCATTAACCCCGGCTTCAGTTCATGTTTTATCTTATAACTGAATGTACTGTACTTGTAGAATTTTGCAGTTAACTATTTTTAAAGCAGCATGAATGAGATCAGAAAATGCCTTATTTGAAAACCTGCGACTGACAGCAAATCTCAGCTTTTCCATGAGAGACAGATGTTTGAAATTCATTTTCGGTGATTTGTTTTATCCAGACAGTATGTTGAGCTCATGTTACTCTGGGAATGGTTGTTTACCATGCTAAGGTGTTCTGTGTGTTTGCGTGAGTGTTTGAAGATCGGAGCTCTGATGATCAGGGCTTCCTGCTAAATGAGATTTTGACCTGAGCTCATAACGGCAGACAGGATGGACCACTCCTAAGGCATTGATGTCACTTCCTTCTTTCTGCTACTCGTTTGCAGGTGCAAAAGAATAAAGTGTGAGAGACATGCAGCTTGTTGTAAACATGTTTTTCCATATAATGATATTTTAATTAGATTTCTTTCTCTGTAGGTGGCAATTATTCATCTGGCATTCATTTACAGTCTATTTACGTCTCAATTTCTATTTAATTTATTTACTAAAATAAAAGAGTCTGTATTGCATACATAATTCAATTTTAAAAATAACTTGTGAAACTATGCATTATGCATGCAACTATTAATGATTCAAACAAAAGTATGTTACATTGTTGTCACATGACCTATAATGTTGCATACTTAAGTCAACAAGTTGCATACAGTTATCATATTGCATTTTATGATATTTTGCATTTTTATCCAATTGTTCTATACAAATGTTTTGAATATTGGCAGTTCAGTTAAATGATATCACTTCCAGTTCATCTGGAAGGTTAAATGGAAGGTTAGATCTTTTGCATTGCATTGTGGGAGACAATATTCCCCACAGTGTTCTGTTTTCATAATGCACATCTGTTTTCACCAAACCTAACAGGTCATACAGATATTCTATGCATAAAATATGCATACTGTGCATATTATATATACTGTATACTGCAGTATGAGTAGTATGATATGCTATTCTGAACATGACCAAATTATACAAGATTACACAAGTCTGAAATCCTGGCAGACATATTAGAAGAAAAAAACAACAACCTGTACTTTTTTAACAAATAAATTATGTATATTGGTTAAAATATATTAAAGAATGATAAATATTATATATTTGATATTATAGAATTTAATTTAAATTTCAATTTAATACATTTAATTTTAATTTCCTCTACTGAGTCAAACTTGGCACCCTTGTTTGTTTTGCATTGCAGAATACTACTAAATCTATAAGCTACTTATTATTAAATTATTCTGTACAGACTAAAAACACTACCCCATGATTCAGAGCAGTAATTTAGACTTCTGCTTAGTTTGATGTTGGGGCCAATCTGGACCTGAGCCTCTCTGCTGGTCTTCCCCCTCTAGCATGTGGGTGGCTGTATTTATTCAATGCGAATTTTAGGGACTGTAACTGAATAATTTATTAATGTATAATGTATGGGATCTGCAAGCTCTCTGTATCCCCGCTGTGTTTTGAGTGTCTCCTTAGCTGGGATCCCCCTGTGCTTGGGGCCCATTGTTGTGTTTCGATTCCACTTCCTGTGGGGAAAGGTCACCCGTGGCTCTGAGAGAGAGAGAGAGAGAGAGAGAGCAGTGAATTATTCATGCCATTGACTTTGTGTCAGAGAGAAAGAGAAAGAGAAAAAAAAAGAAAACTGAGAAAGAGAGAGAGGAAGAACTGAAGATGTTTTATTCATTTATCCTATTTTGAATCCCTTTTTGCACCTTCCATCATTAGAAAGCTCAACATTTACATTTGATGCTAATTCACGATAGGCCCCCAGATTCCACCCGAGCATAATTCTCACACATTAGAATTTTTTCTTCAATCATTTTTAGAAATTCAACTATAATATGACAAACTTGTAATCTGTTCTGTTCCTTGACATTGAAAATGACAACATCCCAACTAAAGCAGTTTTGAATGGCTTGTTTGTGAATTAACTGCCATAAAAACAGACAAACCAAACCCAGTACCTTTACATTTGCACCTAGTGTTTCTCTGCGGTGGGCCTAACCAAGTGCCCTGAGGCGGTGTTTAAAGGGGCGGCATGCACACACACTACTCCTGAGCCAACCTCTTGGAACTATAAGGACTGGAATTGAAGTAGCGTTAGGGAGAAATGGCCTTGCCCCGGGATATGTTGCAAACAGATGTGTCCCTGTGTCCCTGTGCGTAACCAGCCCCCCATTATGCACTGGGCAATCAGCCCACTAGAACAGACAGGGTGGAAAGGGCGGTATGTGTGAAATGTCAGGTTTAACTTTGTCTTTGTCCACAAAACTAATTTTATTGATTTTTAAAAAAATATTTTTTTTTTGTTTATCGTGTTTTATAAACATGTAGCATGAAATACCTTGGAGTACCATGTACTGTAAATACCAGGGGGCCAAGGTTTGGCTGGATATTGTTAACAGTTAAATTCTTCTAACCATATTGCATCCAGTAAACTGACCATCCTTTGATAGCTATTCAAAGAAAGCAACATATGTTATTTATGTTATATATATGTTATAACAATTTTTTTTATGTTATTGTAGCAGCTATTGATTTTGTTTTAGAGGGCTTTAAAAGCTTCAGGTTGTGCAACGTCATGTGGTGTGACTCCCCCAAAAAGTATTGATATTTATGAGTTAATAACTTGATGATATTTGTAAAACTGCCTTTTACATTGAGAAGAAAAAAAAAACTATAATGTGTATGATATGTCAGTTTACCTTGATGGATACACCACATAACATTTTTAATATTAAATTTAATGGTATCAAAACTTTTGAAAAGTAGTAAGATTTAAAAAAAAAAGAAATTAATAGCAAAGATGCATTAAATTGATCAAAAGGGACAGTGAAGACATTTAGAATATTACAACATATTTTTTAAACTCTCTGTTAATCAAAGAGTCCTGGGTATCACATTTTCAAAAAAAACAAACAAAAAACAAAAACAAAAAAACAAACAAACAAAAAAAATATATATATGTGTTAAGCAACTGTTTTTAACATTGATAATTATAATAAATGTTTCTTTAGGACAAATTAGCATATTATAATGATTTTTGAAGCATCACGTGACACTGAAGACTGGGGAAATGATGCTGAAAATTCAGCTTTACATCACAGGAATATATTACATATTACAATAGAAATCAGTTTTAAGTTGTTTTAAGTTTTAACAATATTTCATATTTCATATTGATAATTTTATTTAATTTTTACTGTATTTTTTATCAAATAAATGCCACCCTGCACTCTTAAAAATAAAGGTGCTTCACGATTGCCATAGAAGAACCTTTTTGTCTAAATGGTTCCATCAAGAACCTTTAACATCTGTGAAACATCTGTTTCACAAAAGGTTCTTTGTGGCGAAAGAAGGTTCTTCAGTTCATAAAAAGGTAAGAAAGAGATGGTTCTTTAAAGAACCTGTGACTGAGTGGTTCTTTGTGGAACCAAAAATGGTTCTTCTATGGCATCGCTGTGAAGAACCTTTTGAAGCACCTTTATTTTTAAGAGTGTGGTGAACATAAGAGACTTCTTTCAAAAAGATGAAAAAGTCTTACCGACCCCAAACTTTTGAACAGTAGTGTACTTGTAATTGTCCCAAATACCGTCACGCCAAAGTACCATGGTATTACTATTCGATACCACCACTATGTGGCCACAGTAAGTTTTTGTGAGCACAAGTAGGAACATCTACTGCATCTACTGGCTGATAAAACTGTGGTTTGGATTTAGGTGCCAATGCAAAGAGCTACTCTCACTTAATGGTCATTAATATCACTGCCAGAACACCCCTCCCTTTACCTGACCTGAGAGTCCACGTATCCATGAATGGGCCACTGTGTACCCATCCCCCCCCCCCCACGGCTCCCAAATCACCACCACCTACCCACCCAGCGCCCGACCCGGTGAGTTTGCATTAGCAATGCCATTAAAATGAAATGGACGCTGTTGGCCAGGAAACCCAACTACCCTTTTGCTCAATAGACAGATTCAGTCACGTCCCTCGCCCCTCCCGGTGTAATGGCCGCGTATAATTTCCCATCGCGAGGCTGCGTGTGTGTGAGCCTGTGCACATGTAATTTCATTAGGCTGGTAAGTGGTAAACATTCCTCGCTCTGTTTTTTTTTCTAACGTAATTTAGCAGAACTCTGTGTACACATCGCTGCCGTATTTTGCCGCCGCGAGGAGGGCTGTTTTGAAATCATGCTTTTGAAGCGTCGCTCAGAGAGCTCTCCGCGCCAATCCATGCCGTCAGGACTTCAAAAGGCCGTTCTAAAGACGGCTCTCCATCAATGTGCCATTAATTTACATACTGCCTGCTCCTCCATCACTTTAGAGGGAAGCGCGCCGGGTGACACTTGAGATTTTAACTTTGCAGACTTTGACGGAAGGCTCCAAAGGGGTATGATCCACTTGCTTGCTCTGGTAGTCTCGGGGTCGACGACTGGTCTTTTGGTACCGGTCTGGTCTCGCAGTGACAGCGGGGGTCTGGGGACAGCTGGACCTTGGGGAATGGGTTGACTGTCACCATCCAGGCAGGGCATGATGGAGGATGCTGCGGTAGCTGTCAGTCTCGAATGTTTTGTTTGTGCACACGAGCCGTTTTCTGCAGATAAATGATAAAGTCTTGAAAGAGCAGACGGAAGCCCATATTGCATATTCATCTCCACTGGTTGGTATCCTCTTGCAGATACCTGTGCTTTTTTGCAGTTATGTTAAGAGGAAGGTGACATGGAGGTGGCCTTATTATTCTCCACCCTGGAGGTGTCTGGGAATGTGTATTTATGTAAGAAGCTTCAGTGCCAGTGCCTCCAGCTAGTAGGTCCAATATAGCCCTGAAATTCTTTTTACTCGCCTTTTTCCTCGATTTAGCTTTTTTGAAGGAGGAGGGGGTCGCTGCAGAGGAAAACCCTCTGGGGACGGTGGGGAGTGATGATTGACAGGCCGTTTGCAGCTTCTTCGTCACTTGCAGAACTAGACCCCAGCCCCTGGTGAATTCCTCCCCAAAAAGTTTCCAGCCTCCAGAGTTCAACGTCTCAGTCGGTGGGGAAACTTCAGACCCATAACAGTCATTAATACAGGTTGCAGGTGAGTTCAAGCAAACGGGTCGCGCTGAGAATGTAAACAAGGTGTAGATGTTGGCTAGCGAGTCAGCACTCCGGGCTGTGCTGAGAGAATCTAAAAGTGGGGGAAGGCTCTGGACGTGGCGGTCATGCATCACTCCATTATTAATAGCAGGGTCTGAATAAAAACGCAAACCTTGTCAGATTTAACGGATGGCTGCGTCCACACGGTCGGCCCATCAAAGACAGGCGGTGGGGTGCTGGAAGACCGGGGCGCCGCCAAACCTAAATGAGTGCGTGTGTGTGTCTTGGTATGTTTTTACGGCTCTACCTGCAGGAGGAAGCGAGTGGTGAGGGTTGCCAGGAAAGAGAGCTCACACCGTCAAAGCGATGTTGAATGATAAAACATGCCCTCTTTTTCTTGCAGAATATAATATTATCCAACTTATATAGAGACAAGGACAAATTTCCAAATAGTACAAAGTGCATCATAAATAATATATATTTTAAAGCTATATACAGTGCGAAAAATGATTTTTCAAACATGTAAAGATTATTGGAGTATGTTTTACAAGAAAATTCTATCATTTCAAAATTCATGTGTAATTCCATGTGTTACTTGCCATTTCTTTGTGATTATTTGTGAGATTTACTAGCAGTTTCTGACTGAAAATTATTTCAAAGTAAATCCTACACCATTTTTAGTGTAGGCTATATGGCTATTTCTTTAACTTTGGCCCCGCGGACGTTTAGAAAATAAACTTTTAAAACAGACTTTTCACGTTTTCACAGGATATTCTGCTGTTTGTTCTGCATGAACGTACATCACAGGAGAATTTCTGTTACTTTTTCTCATTTTCATAATTTCATTTTCATAATTTTCTCATTGTCATCATTTCCATTACAGTATCATTTCCACCACATCTCAAATTATGTATTGTGCTCAATAGCATTCTGTGATGGAAGTGACACGTTTAACATTTCATAACATGGCTGAGTTCTTTTGTTCTTTTCGTCTTGCTAAGGCTAATTTAATAGCTAGCATTTTATGGATCCCAAATATAGGCACATTTTGTATAATTTTGTAAAATTTCATCTTGATTGGAAATGACACACAATAGAAAATTCAGTTCACAAATAAATCAACAAATTTAAAATGAGTTCACAAATGAATTTAACTTTTTCGTAACACACCACATCTCATATATTTTGTATAATCGTCATATTTAAAAATGGATGTAAATAATTTTTCTGACATTAAATACTGAGACGGTTTTTGCCTTTGTTAAGATGATCATACTTTTTAACATTTTAAATTTGACAAGCATCAAATAATAAAATCCATTAAAAATAGGCATTTGAAAAGTAACAAAAAAAAGTTGACATCTGTTTTTTTTTTTTTTTTTTTAAAATCAATCCCTTGCCCAAATTTGTTGAAACAGAAATAAAACGGCTCACGAATAATGTTTTGCATGAACTGTACAAGCTTCTATTGAGCTGTCATATACACTTGTTTTGCTGTTGCTTCACATTATTTGGATTTATCTCAGCTATAACCACATTGTAACATAGCTTACTTAAAAAGCATAACCCAGGCGTAATATTGTTTTATCAAGCTCTCCATGGCCTATAATATGATGCATTTCTTGGTCCTCTTGATGGCCTCACTGGGTGTAGAAAACTCTTTAAAGTGTGTAAGGGTGGGCAGGAGCGAGCCAGCCTGGAGCTCTAGAATGAGCCACTGGTTCAGGGTGGGGGACTCTGTGTGTCAGCCTGTCTGGACCGCTTTACCGCTGGGTAATTAACAGGCGGCCGACACCGCAGTCATCTCTGTGGCAGATTGCTCATCTCTCTGTTGATCTCTGCCTCTCTCAGACAACCTTTTGACACAGACCAAGCAGCGAAGCATCTTCTAAGTGTGTGGTGGCTTTGTGAGGGTTTTAGAATTTTTTTTTTCAGTCATTTTAACATTTTAAATTGTGTCAGATTAATTTGCCACTCACTTGCATTTTGAAAGCAGTCAGCAATAATGTGCATTCTGTGACCTTGTTTTCTTGATGAATGGTCTTGGTTGGTGGTGAGTCCTCTGACGTGTTGTACAGTGGTGCTTGCATGCTGGTGACCAGAGTTTGAGTCCTGCTTGGGTCGTTTCCCAAATGTTCTATTGCATATGATTCATCGATGCAAATAAATAAATAAATAAATAAAAGCTACCTGAAAGCTATTTTTATGTTATGGCTGGAAATATATATATTAATTTATACTATGTAAAATAAATACATAAAATAAAAAATAAAATAAAAAATAAATAAATAAAAAAATCCAGATAATAAAATGTATACTAAATGTAAAGATTTATTTATTTTTGCTAAAAATTGTATTGTTAAATTATTAGAGTTTGGAAAATGAACTTTCAGTGGGCTTTAGACGACAGCAAAGGTGATCTAATTGTAAAAATAGGTGAAATGAGCATTCATAGTCATTCATAAATATCAGTTATATACCAATTCTAATAAGTCTTAAAATCATATCGGCCGATAACCAATATGGTACAGATATGGGTCAATATCATTGTAGGGTGTCTTTTGGTGTCCTGTACATAAATAACTCATTTGCCATGGTAACTTAACATAAAAATGAGTATGAAAGTGTGTGTTATAGTTTTTATATTCACAAAAAGCATTACTTGGCTCTTTAGATACATTTTCTAGATTTATTTTTTTAGTTTTGTGTAAGAGGATGCGTGTTATTTTGCTACGTCCCATGCACTGCTCATTAAATTTGAATGAGAGTAGAATACAGTCAAATCATGAAGTTAAAAAAATTTGTTCTCTATTAATATTTTGTAAAATGTTTGTTAAACTCAATTTGAGTGTATTGATCATTTGGTTACAAAAACAATATTTTTATTTAATAAAAAAGAAGAGTTTTTCCATGTCCCATGAATGGTTGTCCACCCTGTCGTGTTGGGAAATCCGCCTCTTTAAGAAAAGGCCATCCCCTTTAGTGACATCAGGACAACAGATTTTTTGTCTCTTCGGTGGTGGGAATTTCAACCGCTTAGGTGAATAAGTTGGTGACTTTTCAATTGACAAATTTTCTTTGTCTGAGTTTGCTTACTTGCTTTGCCAAAGCTTAACATGTCCACCCTGTCGGCATAAAATATGCCAGAAGTAATTAGAATACAGTATTTTCAAAATATGTAAGTTTAAATATACAAAATTCTCTTCAACAATCAGAAGTAGCTAGTCACAGTTTGTTGTAAGCTAATATGATAATTGAAGCTCAAAATGTCCACCCGTCGGCCACTTAGATTCAATAGAGTGGACATAAACATGACAGGGTGGACAGAATGAAAATGAATGGGGGGGGGGGGCATATATCAGTGTGACTGAGGATGTAATTATATTACTTATTATTATATTATTTTTTCGAAGTCGAATAAATGCTTCATTGTCATATTTTGTCATGATTTGTGTGTTCTGCCACACCGTCATTTGCTGGTCCACCCTGTCATCTTGATATTTTACGATAATTCAATCATATCCATATAATCCAGTGTGTTCAATAGCTAGGTGTTGGGGCAATAACATGCAAATAAAAAAACTGCATCCAAATATCACAGTTTTCTCCAAATAAGAAAAAAAATACATGTGTGAATTGAACGAGTTTCTTTAAGAGCACATGGTTTACATAAAATCTTTTATGTATTTATAATTTGAAAGCAAAAAAATAACCCTGTTTAGGAAAGGGAAATCATACCTTTCAGAAAATATAATTTGCATCTTAATTTTGCAATGAAAACGTATTTAACAATACTATATATGTCCATGACGGGGTGGACATATCTTATGGTTTATACTTCGAATAATTGCCCATAATTATCTAAAAAAATGTGTGGGAATTCAGATAATATGTTTCTATAGTACTTGAGTGTCTACTATTTATGATGTGGCGTAAAGTGAATGGGAAATTAAAGCCAAAAGTTTTGAGTATTGTCAGGGTTGAAAGGCACCCTATGGTGATACTGACCCATATATCAGATACATCTCTAGTTGTAATGATCTTTCACCACAATGGAGTAATTTTCTTTGCCTCTGAAATGACATTTTTTCCCCCACTAAATCAAACTAAATCAAATTCCAAAGTTTCACACCAAATATTATCTTTCTTGGAAATACAACACATTACTGTAGTCAAGAGGAAGACCTTTTCATCTGTGAGGTGAACATGTTGCAAGGAATTGGACCTCACATCCTCAGATGCAATTTCTGCATGATACTTGGCCTATCGACTGCCACCACGTGATAAAAAGAATATATAAAACCTCTTTCCACCAATTACACGCCAGGCCCTGTGGTGACAATGCCCTAAAATGAGAGCAGACTGGTGGCAAGTCAATCTGACCTCTCTCTTTTAACACTGGGATGGAGCGCTCTTTCATTTTCATCTTGTGTTTATGTGCTTTTGTTTTTCAAATGCCGGTCCGGGGTAGCCGCAACCACTCCAAACTGAAAAGCTTGGGATATATTTCAGGAGTTCATATTGGCAGGATACGAACACAAGGTGCCCTCCTCTTTCGGTGCCATGCGAGTCGCGCAGCTTCATGTCCTCGGGCGCTTCCCTCCTACAACTGAGTCACAATGAAAGGAAGAATGCCTGGAGTCTGCCACAGCTGCCACTCCTGCTGTTCGGGCCAACTTTAATGCATTCACCCCACACCCTCGCCACCCCACCACCGTCTGACTGTCAGTGTCTGTAAACAAATCTGAGATGGGGATGAAGAGAGAACGCCGTTAGCATCTCATTTCAGCGTCTTCATCAGGGGTCGTTCAGAGTCCCTCAGCCTGTCCGTGATAGGAGATGATGTCATTTGTCTGGCCGTGCCGTCAGACCTTTTGTGTGGATCAGTGGGCTTTTCCTGTTCGACAGGTCTGTCCGGCGATCGGGCTCGGAGGGTGTTCGACAGACGACTTCCCCTGCAAAGCGCTCCAGGAAGAGTAGACCAGTGTCCCACCGAGCACAGCATTGTTGTCCCCTCTGTGGGCCTCTGCTCCCTCCGCACCAGCTGCCCTGATCGATGGCCTTATTCATCGTCTTGGTTGTCCCCGGCAACACGCAAGACGGCTGTACAACAACAAACATGCCCTGAGACGATAGGCGTAAATCATGAGTGCACTTGAGCCACCAAGACAGAGGGCGTGCAACCAGACTGGGCTGTATATCAAATTTTCACCATATATTTGCAATGCGATTTGTCATATGAAGTTAATGAACACTGTGGATTTTGCGTTTATTTGAATGTGCTCTTTATTTGACCGTAAAGTTCAGTAGCAAAAATGGTATTTAATTGGATTCATTTTTGCAAATTAGTTCAGATTATTCATTTTAATGAATCAATTCAAAACTGATTCAGTGATTCACTGAAGGTCTCTGTGTGCCATTTCTGATTTATTATTGTATATATATATATATATATATATATATATATATATATCATTTAAAATATATAATAATTATTATTTCATTACATTTTTATTATTAAATATGATCAAAATACACGATTAATATTAATATATTATTTTACATTGCCTAAAAATAGATAAACTACAGTCCCTGTGTCTAAACTAAAATGAACTTATTTTAATGTATAAATAAGTTTATATAAATGTATTATTAATTATATATTATATATTTATATATCATTTGTTTAAATATATTTATAAAATATAAAATATTTATTAATTTTTTTCATTATTAAATATTATCGAAATATACTATTAATATTAATATATTATTATACATGGCCTATAAATAGATAAACTGCTGTCCCTGTGTCTAAACAGTCACACTTTATTTTAAAGTCCAATTCTCGCTATTAACAAACCATTAACTACGACTTTTGCCTCAATAAACTCTTTATTTGCTGCTTATTAATAGTTAGGCAGTTGTTACGTTTAGGTATTGGGTAGGATTAGGGATGTAGAATATGATCATGCAGAAATATGTGCTTCATAAGTACTAATAAACAGCCAATATGTTAATAATAGGCACGCTAATATGCCACTAGTTAATACTGAGAACTGGTCCCTATACTAAAGTGTTACTGTCTAAACTAAATTTATCTTATTTTAATGTGTAATAATGTATAAGATGTTTGTCATTTCATCATCTAAACATAGCTTTTCAGTCCCTAATGTGAGCTGTGTTTCTGAGTAACCGGTGTAATGTGTGAAGTGTGTTGTGTCAGTGATGTTTTCATTCATATATCCTATATCAGTTGATTTGCCTGACCCTGACAGCAGCTGTAGTGTAACATCCCATTCATATTCAGGAATTATTTGCACAGATACTCGATAAAGCTGCAAAGAAGCTTATGCAAATTGACATGGAAGATTAAAGATTATACATCCCTTAAACCAGTTTTTAAGACTTGGCTTTGTTTGTCCAAGACTGTTATCATTGTTATTGTCTGTTATTTCTGTTGCATGATGACATTGTTTAGGCTTGTTGTGGTGCCATTTCTTTGTTGATTTCAGAGAAAAGATCAAAACAAAGCATATTAGCTCAGGGGACGGCGATGCCTCTTGGGACGTCTAGCTCGAAACACCTCGCACAACTTCAACATCAAATACTCTTCATCGATTGAGATTAAGTGCTAAAGGAAGTCGCGCTCTTTTCGCCTCACATTCATACTTAGAAAAAAAAAGACATGTCCACCCCTCCACCTTCTTGGGGCAGAATAAGAAACGCAGAGAAATCAAAAAAGAGAAACGCTGCAGATTTCTAATTCAGTCAAGTAAAGCACTCCCCATGTCAGCTGTCAGGCAGGAAGCTTATCCGGGGGGTCAAGGGTCACGACGCTGCTTTCATGAGAGCGCTAATCGATTAGCCGTCAAGGCATTGCCGCCTTGCTCAAGTGGCAAGACCGATGGCAGGCCACCTGGGTCCCATTTCAATAATTGCTCACTGCCTGGGGTGTGCCACCCCCTCCTGTTTCTCCTTAAGGGAAGGAGAGATGGAAAACGCAATGAAAGTGAAAAATAAACAGCAATAAAACAGAACACTCGCTCTGTGCCATGGTGGCACTGGAAAGTGTGTTGCGGTCCGTATCGATTGGTGGACACCCAAGGAATTGTTTAGTCTGAATTTATCGAGTGACCCTTCGGAAGGTTAAACCCGGAGCTTTTGGCCTCTCATCTAGTTGTACTCGTTGCGTTAGGATCCTGTGGTGGATCTTAGACTAGCTCATTAGCTTCCTGTGCTCGAGTCTCTCTGGACATCTCTAATCGAGAAGAACTGCTTATGAGTGGAGGATAAGGATCCCATCCAAACAATAAAAAGTTCAAAGGCCCACATGATGACACACATGTATGTCGGCCTGTTGGAGGAAATAGCTACATTTCCTCTGTTGACAAATGTCAGAGTGCTACGAGATAATATGAGGAAGTGGAGTCATCCATCTTTCCTGAGGGCCTGTGTCAGGAACGCTGTGTTTATAGCTGAGGGTTTCATCTCAATACTGCAAGTGAATACAAATAAATGAGCGCTTTAAGTAAAAAGGGACATTTTTTGACTGCATCGTGCATGGTCAAAGTGTTCTGGTGTTCAGGGGCGCTTCCTCTTCTGACATTATTTCATTTCTGAGTGGCTATAATATAATGAGTTATAGCCCTGACGTTTTTATTCTTAATTGGTGAATGAGAACTTGGTCGACCGTTTTTACAACAGAAATCACACGAGTAGCCGTTCTCTTTAATAGCCGTGTTTTCATTTTTTAATCGAAATCAATAGTTCTGGCACATTTAGATGGAATTAAATCACATTAAAATCTATTCCGGAGCCAGGGTGGGTTTTAAAAAAGATGCTTGTAGATGGCCGTTTCAGGATGGCTGATTTTGTCCCTGCACACACACGCACACACACACACACACACACTGTGATGCATAGGAAAGCTGGATTGCTCAGGATATATGGCAGTGGCGATTAGGCGCTAATAGATTGCTCAGTCAGGAACCGTAGCTTAGGCTGCCATTAGCGCCACGTTACTGACACAAGCCTCACATCGCTGATGTCACACGGTCAATTGGAGACAAGGCAGGGCCCATCCGTCAAGCATTTAGCACACCGCTCGTTCATCTCCACCATCCATTTGGCTTTATAGTCCTTTTCTAAAAGAATAACGCTGCTCAGTCAACAGTTTTAACAGTAACGTAATGATTTAATGCTATGATTTTTTAAAAATAAGGATTGGTTAATTTACTGTAAAATGTTTAAAAAGCAATTCATACAAAAAATGACTTAAAAGGAATGCACCACTTCTAGGATGAATGTTTTATTTATGTATTAATTTCTATGGTTTAATGTTAGAAAATGAAGAAATTAAGACAACTATAAATATTAGTATTGTAATTTTACAGTTGTATTATTTTTTTTTATAATTATCAATTATTATTATTATTATTATATCCATACTGATATATAATCACAAACATATGGCCAAATTTAGCAGCTCTTTAAACAAGCACAGATAATCTATCTATATATTTTTTCACATTTTAAATCACAATCCTAGTTTTTAAAATCACAATTAGATTCCCCCGATAAAGTATATAAAGTATATATGTGACCTTGGACCACAAAACCAGTCATAAGGGTCAATTTTTTTAGATTTAGATTTATACATCATCTGAAAGCTGAATAAATAAGCTTTCCATTGATGTATGGTTTGTTAGGGTAGTAACAATATTTGGCCGAGATACAACTATTTTAAAATCTGGAATCCTAGGCTGCAAAAAAAAATAATAATAATAAAAAATAATAATAATAATAATCAAAATATTGAGAAAATCGCCTTTAAAGTTGTCCAAGTGAAGTTCTTAGCAATGCATATTACTAATCAAAAATGAAGTTTTTGATATATTTACAGTAGGAAATTTACAAAATATCTTCATGGATCATGATATTTACTTAATATCCTAATGATTTTTGGCATAAAAGAAAAATGTATAATTTTGATCCATACAATGTATTTTTGGCAATTGCTACATATATACCCATGCTACTTAAAACTGGTTTTGTGGTCCAGGATCACACACATATATATATATATATATATATATATATATATATATATAAAACAGATGCCTTAAACATATTTATTTCAACTGAAAAACTGAAATGGAAGATTTAGTCCTGTAAACTGGCAGGCGTAATCTGAAAGTCTTTTTAAACCTTGTTCAATGTCGTATAGTTTATATTGCACACACTAATGAGATGCTAATTGGTTAAATTGCTTTGCAGTGAGCTGTGGGTTAAAATGGCGCTTTCTCCTAAAACTTTATACCACCAGTGAGAGACCCAAAACCATACCCTAAACTCATTCGCCATCAAAAAGACAGCGATTTGATTTGTTGATTTAAGTCACGGCTTACTTCCCGCACACAAAAAGCTCCATGTCGTGGCTTTGGGATCTGTCCTGTTCTTCCAACCCACAAGAGCTAGATCATAAATTCCGGTCATGTTCTGGTGCAGTTCGGCCGAGGGAAAATCTTCTCCGTAAGAACCCTCACCATCCACCCCTGACGCTCATCTGCCCCCTACACCTACCCCCGTCAACCTTTCAAAAGGAACACGCCAGTGGCATGACAGGGATTTGTATTTGCGAGGCAAGCGGATTTCAGATCCTCACGGTTTCTGGCTGAAGGAGGTTTGTTTTCTAAACAGGCAGAGGAATCGAGACGTTTCACGCGAGCTCCAGTCACAACACGCTGGTTTGTTTTCACGCGCCCTCTGATTTGTTTAGACAGTCTCCTCAGCGAGGGCCTCATCTCTTAATGTCAGAGCACGGCTGGATGCGAGGTAGGCAAATCAGCGCCACCGCATAAACAGCCATTTTTGCATCTTCACTTGTTAAGCGCCTGACCTATAATTTAGCAGTCTAAGAATCTAAGTCAAAGAAGATTAACAACATCTTTAACGCCCGGATGGTTTAGTATGTGGAAAGCGGCAGAGATCGTCGGGCCGGAAGTTTTGCTCGGTGTTGGCACTTGGATATAAAAATAATCGCATCCAGTCTGGCTGCGAGGTGTTTTTTAGAGTGTGGTGAGTCTTTGTCGGTGGAGTTAAATAATAAACAGACCTATTAATAAAAGTCATTGTGAGGTTATTCCATGTAGAATAAGCCTGGTGCGTCAAACAAGGATCTCGAAACAAAGAGTGTGAAGGTTTGTCTCAGGTGATAATAGATCGAGAATAGCATGGAAATGTATGGCAGAGGACAGGGCGTGAAGCTTTTCGACCCCTTCGCGCATACATCACAAAAGAAAATGACCTCCAGAGCCTTAGGAACCGGCTTGTAAACAGCAAGGGACGGGCATGCTGTCAACGCCGGAGGGTCAAAGGCACAGACAAACTGTATAAACACCCTGTGTGGATGCAGAATGACGGTTGGAAAATTTAGTTGTGAGGTGACCAGTATACGTTTGCAGTGTACCAGCATCAGAGATACTAAATACTCAGCTAATTGAATGCAGTCATTTTAAATTAATATGAATGAAATACACAACCACAAAATAATAATGTGTTAGGCACTGTAAGGGTTACTTTGCTAAGATTTCATTTAGAAATAAAATGAGAAATATAATTATACATGTACTAATTTTTGGTTGTACCACCTGACATTTGATGGGGGTGAATTTAAAAACCAAGTCTAAAGATGACCCAAAGTAAAAATAAATAAATATATATATATATATATATATATATATATATATATATATATATATATATATTTAACAAATTAAACTTGTTTCAACACATTGTACCTAAATGAAAAATATGCATTACGATACATAATTAAATTTATAAATATATTTAAAGTCAAGAAAGCCTCTCTTTTAGATAAGTATGACTTAATGATTGCATTCATTCATTCATATTTGGTATTATATATTTAATTTTAGATCCTTATTTCCATCTTTTTATATAATGCTTGCTTAAATTTAAAGTAATCTTTAGCAAATATTAAAATGAATTTTTGTTTTCATACTAAATACATTATAATGTTGAGATGGCTAATTCAAAAGGATATTTTTATTCATTTTATTAAAACATTTATTTGGATAAAATAAGTGTAGTGTTTTTATTTTTAATTTTGATTTTAATTTGATCTCTTTTAGATGTTTGATTAATTTATGATTATTGTTTAGGATAAGATATTTAATTTTGCATTCTCATTTGCACTTTTTTCATCCAATGCTCACTTGAAGTTAAACCCTTTAATAACACTATTAAATATAATCTTTAAATTAAAATGAATACCATTTTTTTATATTGTACAGTATAATGTTGTGGTCTAAATTCCCTTGTAGCATTTAAAATGACTAATTTAATAATGATTTTTATATATTTTTATAAAATTTTGTTTAATTATCTTTTTTTTTTCAGATAAAATAGTGTAGCATTTTAATATTTGTCTTTTATCTGTTATCAGTTGTATAAAATTAATTATTGGGTTATCAAATTGACCAGAATTTTTATATCAGTGCATTTTCAGTGGATTCTCAACCACTACCCAGAATGCCCTCTGCATAGTGGCAGTTTTGTACAGGCAAACACTACTCACAATGTTTCCAGTAAATGTAAAAATATAGTTTTGAGGTACTTTTGAAAGCTTTCTTCAACAACGACAACAACAAAATGTGTTATCACAAAAATACCTCGGCTCTGAATGTTGTGGTCCAAAAAATACATGTAATTTTGTTCTGGGTGGTGCAAGTAGTTCCATATGTCGTGTACATCTTTGTGTTGTGACAATGGAAAAAGGGCTTGGGTCACCCACCAGAGCTGGCACTAACAGGAAGTCGATTCCCTTACTTCTTCCTGTGACAAACAGCATTAAATGTACTTTCTTACAGGTGCTGATTACAGTGCAGAGAGTGAAAGAGAGAGAATCTAATTATGTTTCTGCCTCTCTCATGCACATCCTCTCTGTAAGCCCTTATCAACAGCCAGAGGTGCAGAGGTCAGACCCATGCTAAGATAAGGAGCGGAGTGTGTTTGTGTGTGTGCGTTTGAAATCATCGACATGTCGCCATCAGATGTGTGGAGGGGCTCTGAATGATGAATTCCTCTACTCGCTGGATTACTTCCTGTTCTGGAGGGCCCTGGCTCTGGGAGCAATGGCGGCCGCCCTACTCCCACAGGAAGTGGGCTCGGATCAGCTAATGGAGAGGAATGTGTTCCCCCAGGGAGTTCGGGGTTCTGAACCTTCCCCTGTTTTTTTTTTTCGTTTTTTTTTTCATTTGGGGGTAAGGGTTGTGTTTTTGTAGTGTAGTTTGTGTTATAAGCGGCCAGAAATAGACAGACAGAAATAAACAGAAGGGAGTCAGCACTTCGGAGTGCAGTTAAGTTGCAGGGCTCATGGGAATGATGTTACCTGGACATCTGCATTTACCCTGTTGAGCATGAAATCTCAAATCATTGTATTCTTATCCACACTCTTAAAAATAAAGGTGCTTCATGATGCCGTAGAAGAACCTTTTTGTCTAAATGGTTCCATAAAGAACCTTTAACATCCGAAGAACCTTTCTGTTACACAAAAGGTTCTTGGTGGCGAAAGAAGGTTCTTCAGATTATAAGAAGGTAATAAAGAGATGGTTCTTTAAAGAACCTTTGACTAAACGGTTCTTTGTGGAACCAAAAATGGTTCTTCTATGGCAGCGCTGTGAAGAACCTTTTGAAGCATCTTTATTTTTAAGTGTATAAAGGTATAGTGTGACATTTTTTTCCAATTTGATGCCAAAGCAGTGTTATTATAGCATTTTATTTACTTTCTTTCTGTGAACAATGAAGAATTGTCATATTTCATATTTCATGTTTTCTATATACAGTATCAGAAAATTATACAGTAAGGGTACAGTAAGTAGTGGCTGTCAAATTACATTGAAAACATAATTGAAAGTCTTCTGGAGCCTTATAATAGCTTGGTGAGACAAACAAACTTCAATTTACAAACTTCAGTTATTTGGGTCAGTGAAATGACAAAATGATTTTATGTCCAGATAATATAATTAATATAATATAATATAATATAATATAATATAATATAATATAATATAATATAATATAATATAATATAATATAATATAATATAATATAATATAATATAATATAATATAATATAATATAATATAATATAATATAATATAATATAATAATCAATTCATACATACAATGACTTGAATACACCTCTACTACTACACAAAGTTATTTAATTTAAAAGTATTTAAAATTATTAAAAATTATTTACATGATCTAAAAGTATTAGTATTATTAAAATTTAAAATGTAAAATTAAAATTAATTTTTTTTTTTTGTGGTCAAGTTCTAATATCATAACGAAGAAAACAGAAAACCTTTTAAAGTAGTTTGTCATTCATTCATTCATTCATTCATTCATTCATGTGGTGAAAACAGAAAAAAAAACTCTTTTGTGACATGGCATAGTTAGATTAAGTTGTAAAATGTCATGTGAAACAAGCCCCTCAAAAATATAATGATATTTATAAATGAATAATTCATATTTTTTGTAAAAGATATTGAACACCTTTATACATTATTAATTTGTATACACTCATGTCTATACAAGGTGTAAATAAAATGTTTTTACTTTTCACTTGATGGTAAAAATACATTTTTAGAGTCAAATTAAAATCATGAGAGCTAAATTAAAACTTCAACTCAATATGGTATAAAAGTGTTGAAATCACATGTGTTTTGCCACATATGTTTTAAACTAAATTTTTCATTGATATTCTTATGTGTCTTTGACTGAAAATCATCCCCTCCACTCAAACTCACCAATACGATTCAAGAATAACAGTGTACATTTTGGTTTGGAATATGATGCATGAGTCATACAATTTATATTCATTGTGTTTAATGGAGCATCACAGGACAATAACGTTCTTCAAAAATTCTCTTTTGCCATTCCACAGCAGAAATGATTTTGTTCCTAGTTTCCATCAAGATAGATAAATTGATAAGGTCAAGCACATAATTAATCCCATACCTGGATTTCCTCCATTCTGAAGACCCGGGATACTGTTTCAAATAGCATGTGAAGAGCATGAATGACTCGTAGCATTCCCATGGCCAACAGCTCCAGTAAATAATGAAGCTGTCAGTAGGGGGCCTGTGGTTTTGCATTCTGGCTGTAGGTGGATGATATACAGCAGACCTCTCTGTTTCCCCACAGCTTAATCCATCATGCCAGGCCCTTATGCGATTGTACAACACCGGGACGCGATCAGACTCTGCCCTATTGGGCACACTGCCATACGCCTTATTTGACAGAGAGCATGTGGGAAAGGTGATTGTAAGGGTCGAATCAAAGAAATAACATGGAGTGTTACCTGGCCCACATTTGTAAAAATTAGCATTTTATTTTTGCTAGTACTTTTAACCAAAAAATAGGCCCAACCAGAAACTATCCAAGTGTTTTGAACGGTGTATCTGTTGTTTTATAACTTTTTCAAATTATTTTTGGAGGTCATGGTGTGGAAACTGATAGCAGTGCCTCTTTACTTGAACTCTTACAATTGGAATAAATCCAGCTGAAGTGTTGAGGAAAGTTATTTTAAAAGTAATGCATTGCACTGTAAAAAAAAAAAAAATCCCATTAAAAAGCAAACAAAACAACAACAACAAAAAAAATAACGGTCAAATGACTCTAGCCAAACAAAAACCGTAAAATTAAAGTAAAATTTCGTAATTGAAACAAGGAAAAATTAGTAAAATAACAGTTTTTTTCTGAAAAACTAGAAATTTTAATTAAAATATCTGTAAAATTGTTTTTGCACTCTTTTGCACTTTGCTTTATTTCAAGTAAGATATTTTGGTAGCCCTTTAGGTAACACTTTATTTTAAGGTGTCATAATACAGAGTAATTACCTAATTAAGTACTTAGTAGTAGCCATTGTACTTACATGAAACAAAATGTACTTACCATGTAACTAAGTTATGGAACAGCCTGTACTTACAGTTTGTAATTATGTAGATGTAATAGGCAGCTACTGTTACACATATGTAACAGATCGAGTCTGTTACACAGCTACTTGTACACTTAAGTACAATCTTGATACACTTTATTTTAAGTAGCTCATGTCTGTGTACTTACATTTATAATTACATTGTTTAAGTCTGCAATACATGTAACAAACTTTTGGTTACATAAGTAGCTGTGTAACAGACTCGATCTGTTACATATGTGTAACAGTAGCTGCCTATTACATCTACATAATTACAAACTGTAAGTACAGGCTGTTCCATAACTTAGTTACATGGTAAGTACATTTTGTTTCATGTAAGTACAATGGCTACTACTAAGTACTTAACTAGGTAATTACTCTGTATTATGGACACCTTAAAATAAAGTGTTACCGCACTTTATTTTACAGTCCTCTTCCTCATGTACATACTATGTACTTATTGTAGTAATTACAATAACTAGGTAATAACTAGGTACTAACCCTGAACCTACCCCTAAACCTAACCCTACCCCATGTAGTTACCTTATAGTACCAGTACTTTCTTGGGTAAGTACACTGTAAGTACATGTAAGTACACATACTGTTAAATAAAGTGCAACCGATATTTTACTGTAATTTTACGGGTTTTGTTTGGCAGCTGTAGCTGCCAGTCATTTGACCGTTTTTTTTTTTTTTTTTTGTATGATTTTTTTTTTTTTTTTAAAGAGTGCAATACTACGTTACCCCATAAGAAAGTAACTAATTGTGTTACTCTTTATGGAAAGCAATGCATTATGTTAATTTGGCGCTACTTTTGTCACTTGGGCAAGGCTTGCTTATTTGTTTTTAATAACAAAGTGATATTTTTGGTAACTGTAAAGGTCATTTCACTCCAGTTTAAATTAATAAGCCTCCAGCTGTAGGAAGTGCCTCTGCAATTCAAGGTCAGGAGAGGTGTCAGTAAATAAATAGGAAAACAAAGTAACTTACGTACTTATTTGAAAAAGCTTCTCCGATATTTCATTGTAAATTTAAAAGTAATGCATTAATTTTCTAGTTACTTGAAAAAAGTAATCTGATTACATAACTTGCATTACTTGTAATGCGTTACACCCAACATATAAAGAAGTGCGTTTCAGATGAGATGTAGCGCACTCAATGCGCTCAAATCATGGGGAATGTAAAAGTGTTTTTAGCATGTTTTTCCGCATCATGCCAACATTCCTCGCTCTGGAGCGAAAGACACAAGCAAAAGGGTACGGTGCTCCAGAGCTCAGTTACAATGACAGGGCGTGTGGATTTCTTTTGTTTCTTTTTATAATTTGTACCGGAAAAGCTGACAATTGCTTGGCTGTAATGAGCGCCATTATCAATCTTGCTGATGACAATAGTAGGAAAACCTGTGCTGTGTGCAAGGCAGGAGGGACAGCATTTCCCCCTCGAATCAACCACATTGACCTTCACTTTGCATTCTTTCTAATGCATGCATGTTTTTCTTAGTTTTCATCACTTTGTGGGAAATCTCAACGTTTGTGTGCCTTTCGTATCTTGAAGTGCGAGCGTCCGCAAGTGTGCAGAAACACAGCGAATGCTGACAACACATCCTGGTTTGGTCTTGATTTGACCCAGAATTACCAGATTCAAGCCTGGCACCACGTAACACATGGAGGGTAAACACATAAATGGAGTATTTAGGGGGGAAATGATTTGTGTGGGAACCTCCTCTGAGTTTATGAGTCTGCCATATGAATATGCCACTACACATCGTAATATGGCAGGATCACCAAAAACACATCAGCCTCCTGAATTCCCAGAGCTGTTTTATTTCTAGTTGTTAAGATATTTATCATTTTCTGTCAGCTCAAATTAATTTTTTTATATAATGTCAGTATCATTCCAATTGCACTCCCACAAAAATCTATTATTTTATGCAACAGATTATTTTGAGAGGTTCTGGTTCCTTAAATGCATTTTACTTATCATTTATTAGCTCTAACACTCTAATATGCAAAAATTATTATTTTTTATTTGTAGTGAGGGAGTTTGAATGAAGGTTTCAGGTTTTGTCGACTCATTCCCCAGTTTGCAAAAAACAAAACAAAACAAAAAAAACCTGGAATATTCCTTTAACATTGTCATGAACTTTCTTGAACCCTTGTCACCTCGGTTTCATTCTTTTCCGCCCTCTCAGAGTACACACTTCCTCCCTGCATAGACTGTATGGTTAATAGATTATAACTGTTTTATATTTGTTGAATTATACGTTTAATTAAAAGCACATGCTGCTTTAACTGTTTTGCCCAGGGAGAGATGTTAAAGCTCGCTCTGCAGTGCATTACGTTCAAGTGCTGCTGCAGCTTTTTAAAAGACTGCTGAACCAAAACGGCTCGTGTGTTCCTGGCTCAAAAAGCACCTCTTTGTTACTCTATACTGCTCGGCCAATTACCTGCCTCATTATGTCCACATGTGGGCCAAATCTAGTACCAAGAAGTAGTGCAAACCTCCTGAAATACTGTATCATGAGACTGTATTTCAGGGTCTGAAATTCTCTGAAATTATTGTGAGGATACATCATTTGCAAGAGTTTTTCTGCAAATGTCACTTAAGGGTCTCTGTCCAGTTGATAGTTTGTTATGTAATTTAATTTCATATACTTAACATAAATTATTAATATAGCTTAAAAAAACACGTGTATTAAATTATTAATATTTAGTACAAAATATTATAAATATTAATAAGTATATACTTACATTCATTTATTATTTAAAATGTTAATAAAATTATATATATATATATATATATATATATATACATACAATTTTTTTCTTTTAATGTTTATTTACAATGTACACTACCAGTTGCTATAGTTTGGTATCAGTAAGATTTTATGTTTTTAAAAGAAGTCTAAAAATAAGACCACGGCTGCATTTATTTGATCAAAAATCATTTGAATTGTGAAATTTTATTACAATTTAATATAATAATTTTATTTAAATATATTTTAAAATGTTTTCAGCAGCCTTACTTTCAGTGTCACGTGATTCTTCAGTCTAATATGCTGATTTGGTGTTTAAGAAATATTTCTTGTTATTTAAAAAAAAAAAAAAATTCCTAGATGAATAGAAAGTTCAAAATAACAGCATTTATTTGAAACAGAAATCTTTTATAATGTCATGAACGTATTTACTGTCACTGTAGATCAATTTAATGCATCGTTGCTGAATAAAAGTTTTAATATATATATATATATTTCACATGCAATTAAGGAGCAGTCAATAACTGATGATTGCAAATCTTCATGAAATGCTCTCGTATTCTCTGCCCTCATTGCTTTGGCCCCGTTGAAGTGCTGTGAATCATATGGTGCTAACATTTGGTTCTCATAAGCAGCAACTTGCTGCATTTCACCAGGAGTTTCAAATTGAGAAACAAACATCACGATCAGTTCACACCAAAGAGAAAGGCAGTAAGAGAGATATAATAATTTGTATTGATATCAACCAAATCGCTTTCAATGTAGTTTCAAACTTTAGATTATTGGTATAAAATTGAAGTTTTGTTCAGTTTTATTGCTAACGGTTTTATGGGTACAAAGTTGGACTGAGTTCAAATCAGCATGTTTTGCAAGTTGTGGGAAGCTGGAGATATTTGCTTGGCTTTTTGTTAAACTGCCGTTATAATGTCAGACTGGTTCTTGCAGTGAAATGAAGAGAAGAGAAAAAAGAAGAGAGCCGTTTCAACCCGGTTTATCTTAGCTGTGTAAAAACTGAAGAATGATAGTCTTGGTGTTTCTTTTTTCTCTCTATTCTTCAAACAAAAAACATTTAGTCTTTTTTGCGGTGTCTCTACAGTGCACTTGTGTTCGGGTTAAAGCAAAAACAACAATGGGTTTATTTATCGCTCTGTTTTGTGGCAGACTGGTTTAAATAACACTTGGCTTCTCTGTTTTCTCTCATCTTTCTCTCTCTCTCGCTCTTTCTTTCTTCATCTCTTCCTCATTCTCTTTTTTCTTCGCCTGCTCTCACTAATGGCAAACAGTTAAATGGCTGTTCTGAAATGTTTGTTTTCTTGGCTCTGCAAAAAAATAGTTTGCAGATGACAAACATGTCAAAGTTCCGCCAAGTATGATCTTCGCTTTGGCCTCTTGGTTTTGTTTAGAGCAGCCCGTCTTGCTGTCTAACAGGCTCGAGTTTGCCTGTTTGCTTTTGGTTTACTGTATGTAGACTGTAGTTTCTGTGCATAGTGTGTGTGTGTGTGTGTGTGATTTTTGCAACCTATGTACAGGCCTAAAGGAAATGCTTTTTGCATAATTTCTGCTCTTATTTTGTGGTAATAATATGCAAAATGATTTTTAACATGGTAAAATCATTGTCTTATTCAGATTTTTTCTTTTTTTGTTTTTGAAAAAAAAGAAAAAAAAGAAAAAACAGTGTATACACAAAATGGATTTAATACAAATCAATATAACACTTTTATAATTATAATAATTAATAATTATATATATATATATATATATATATATATATATATATATTTATTTAGAAAACATGTCGAAAAGAACATAAAATAGGACATCACAGAGCAGACATATCTTAAAATATCAGATAATTTAATAAAATTATTATTATTAATATTTGTAATAATTTAATAATAATAATTACACACACACACATATATATATATATATATATATATATATATATATATATATATATACACACTGTAAAAAGTGAAAGTTGACTTAACTTAAAAAAATTGAGGAAACCTGTTGTCTTAAAATTATTAAGTACATAATAATTAAAAAAAAAAAAAAAGTTAAGTGAACTTGACAATTCAATTAACTTATTTTTTTAATTATCATTTACTTAAAATTTTTAAGGCAACGGGTTTCCTACATTTTTTTAAGTTAAGTCAACATCACTTTTTACAGTGTGTATATATATATATATATACTTTTTTTACTTCCTGGTTACATCACATGACATTTTCATAGTCAATAAATGAGAGATTTCATTTAGAAAAAAAAACTGCATGCATATTCTTAAATTTAAACCACATTTCGAAAAGGTTTTTCTATATTCTTTATCGTGGACACTCTTATTCATAATTCATACTTTATGAATGATGACAGGAATTCCAGTTCTTTGCACAGTTCTTTGATTCCTTGCAGTCCTTTTGTAAACTGGAGGCCTTTCAAACGATTAGTTATGGTAAATTGGATGATGTTGTGTGTGGTGCACTAATGCACATTATGAGGCAGATCAAATTATAAGTGTTTAATTTGTGTTTTAGTGTTTTTGTGTTATGCTTCACATGCTAGACAACCGATAAAGACTGACAGAGAGAATGAGAGAGAGTGAAAAATAAAGATAGACAAGGGAGAAAGAGAGGGAGGGGGTGATTGTGGGAGGGAGAGCTAATGAGCGTATGGTGTTCTGTTGGAATCCGAGTGTCAACTCCTCTTGTAATTATCCTTGTTCTCTGGCTCTCTTCCCCACATCTCATGTTTGAAGCACAATATGGGTTGTGTTTCTGTATCATTGATATCCAATATCACCTGAACTCGGCTATTATACAAATCACACACACTGCTAATTCATTCTTTTATGTGCTTCTTAAAATCACCACTTTTGTGGTGTTATTTCAAACTAATAGACATCAACCTTTTCTTTTTGTTAAATAAAGGTCACATTATAACTTTTTGCCAGGCCTTTTATGTACAGATTTTATTGTTTTACCCTTGTATTAAATATTAATATGTGAAAATCTGTCATAGAAATATGCTTATGTTCATGTATTTTATTTGTACACTCTTATAATCTAATCAAATAGCTTGAATCATTATCATTTCAGTATTTGTAGTCCCATTTTTGCCCATTTTTCCCCAATTAATTTATTTTCTTTGAAAATTAATGTGATCATATCACTCAAAAAAGCCTTTAAAAAAAAAAAAAAAAAAGATTTACACAATTTAATTAGTAGTAAAATTCCATCAAATTAAATTGAATAATCCTAACATATTTTAATTGAATAACTGAACCATCCTTGATCGATCAATCAATTAAAATATGTAAGGCTTATTCAATTTGAAGGAATTTTACTGCATTAATTGTATAAATCTTAAAAAAAAAGGCTACATGTTTTTTGAGTGTACTTTCAACTACAAAAACTGTAACCAAAACAAGTTGTGACCTTTCAGAAGTTAGTCAGAATTTTCTCATTTGCTCATTCAAGTAGTACCATCAGCACTTTTCACCTCTGTTTGTTGAGAGTTCAAATAAGGAGACCACTTTGAAAGACAACCTGGACTGAACAATAGAGAAATTATGCTCAGTTCGAGAGGCCTATTAGCATTTCTATAGGATGTATTAACCGCTCTCAGATCACAAGGACTCATCTATTCAGCATATATTTCTCAATTTCGATCCGTTTTGTCAAATTTAAAGGAATTTGAATGTAAGCTGTTGATTTTTTTTAACATCTGCCCTCTAGTATACAACATTTGGCTATGGTATTAGTTAGTGAACAAAAGCAGGTTTAAGTTAGCCCAGTTCTGAAAGCATTGCGCACTCAAAAAGATGTTGGAGGAGTCTTGCTGAAGAGGAAAAATGCTGGTAAAATAGGTTTGCAGAGTGTTAGAGACTGATTTGAAACGGCTTGACACTTTCTTCGACATGTTAACATACGGGAAGCAATAATTGTGTCCTATGGGTCGCTCTTGCCCTCCAACGTGCCATTACCAGAGCTATTTTTTTTCTTGGCGTCAGTAATAGGATATGCCTGCCTTGTCAAAGAAGAAAGGGTGTTAGAATAGCTGCAAAATCCTAATGAAGGGGCCCTGTGAGAGGAGACAGTGAGAGGTTAGGGGAGAAAGCGTCGAGCTGAAATCTAGAGCGGGATCTGGTGGAACTAGAGCGCTGCTGACACAATTGCAGGAATCCAGAGCCAGCTCTTTCCTACCGAGTCAAATTAGACTCCCCCCGCCATATTTTTCTCTCACTCAACAAGATTTTGTTACACCTTGACTAAAAAAGTAGAGATGTTCCGATACCCTTTTTCCGTTCCCGATACCGATTCCGATACCTAGGCTCAGGGTATCGGCCGATACCAAGTACTGATCCGATACCTGGGTGTGTATCTGGTAATACAGCTGTATGTACTACAAGACCTGTATGAATTGATACAATTATTTTATGGTGTGCTTCACCATATGTTGTATATATATATATATATATATATATATATATATATATATATATATATATATATATATATATATATAGATAGATAGATAGATAGATAGATAGATGAAAAATTAAAGTGGCACATCTATTTAAATATATAAAAGTACACTCTTAACATCAGTCAGTCTATGATAATTATTATGATTTGAATTAAAACTTGGTAACCATGTATGAATACAGTAATTTTAATGGAACTGGTGGTGGTGCTTTTTTGGTCATTCAGTGTTTCTGCAAAATATGTGGGGAAAACTATCAATAATACTGATAAGATAATAATCATACTATGAATTCTACTAAGAACAACATAAAACGCACTAAGGATTAACGAGCTGCTGGATTCATGAATATTAATCACGTTGTCTGCGTTCGCTTGAACTGATTTGCTGAAATCAAACCAGGGACGATAATAGGTGAGCGACAGCCAATGAGATTGTCGTTTGCGTATTAGCTCCGCCTACTACCGGAGATCCCGGCAGTTCTTAACAGCTGAAGAATTCCAAAAGGAACTCCGTTATTTTGACAGGAAAATACAACAAAGAATATCGTTTACATACCATGCAGAATTGACGCACTACATGTAAGACTCTCTCTCGCTCTCTCTCTCTGCGTGTGAGGAAAAAAGCAAAGCGACGGCGAGTCGTGCACTTCACACTAGAGCTTACGGTACGTCAAATACAGGTGCGCTGCGCATCCATTCAGATGATCTGAAAAATAGCACAGATCGCTTGACGGAGAGAGAAACTGAAGCGCTCAGTCAGAGTGTTCGGAGAGTGACGATATATCTGTGCTAAACTTATATATAGCCTCCAACTCACACACTGGAGAGTAAAATCTGAGCATTTATTAGCCAGTGGCTAATATTATATACCATTTAGTCGCCCAGGGTGAAGATTTAGTCACATACGCGAGTGATTTACTGGCAATGTGCTACCACGTTTGTATTTATTCGTCGCTGCTCTAAATAGTGGTTGCTTGTGCAACACAGCACAACTTCCTGTGTTTGCATTCTGAGCAGCGGAGAATTGATTTCCAATTTGCAGCATTAAGCAAAGCTAGCACGCATAACTATAGGTCTTGTTTAAGGATGGTATCGGATCGGTACATGGGTTCAAGTACTCGCCGATACCGATGCCAGAATTTTTTGTGGTATCGGTGGAATTTCCGATACTAGTATCGGAATCGGAACAACCCTATAAAAAAGCGGATTGTTTAATACCTCACAAATCTGAGAACATCATCGCTAGACATCGGTGTGACAAAGATATTTTTTATAGTAGATCTTCATGGAATCAGCAGACCATAGGAATTCAACACAAAATTCCACGTCAGAATTCAAATGGTTCAAATGGTTGCCTGATAGTTTCTTTTTTTATAATTAGAATTTTGGTCACGTTTAATTCTCACTATTAACAAACCATTAACTACGACTTTTGCCTCTAATTTGCTGCTTATTAATAGTAAGGTAGATGTTAAGTTTAGGTATTGGGTAGGATAAGGGATGTAGAATATGGTCATGCAGAATAGGTGCTTTATAAGTGATAATGGTATAGTATAGGGACCAATTCTCACTGTTAATTAGTTGCTTATTAGCATGCCTATTATTAGCATATTCGCTGTATATTCACTGTAAAAAGGGATAATTTGACTTAACTTAAAAAAATTGAGGAAACCCGTTGCCTTAAAATTTTTAAGTAAATGATAATTTAAAAAAATAAGTGAAGTGAATTGTCAAGTTCACTTAACTTTTTTTTTTTAATTATTATTTACTTAATAATTTTAAGGCAACAGGTTTCCTCATTTTTTTTAAAAGTTTAGTCAACTTATCATTTTTTACAGTGTTAGTACTTATAAAGCACATGACCATATTATGCATCCCTAATCCATAATTGCAACCCTAAAACATAATTTCAGCATATACAGTTTACATGAGCCACAAGTTCCCACTGGGAGGCAGATGAGATGCTTCGGAGAGTTGTGTGGCCGTCATGTCGATGAAGCCTCTAAATACAGTGTTTCTCTGAGGTGGCAGACTGAAGCGAATTATTAGATAAGTGCCTGAGTGTTTACATAAATAGCTCCGATAGCAGTTGACAGCTGCGAGAAGTGTTGCGCAAACAAGCTCACTCACACTTAGACTGCGAAAACAGCGAGAGAAAGAGTGGAGATTAAACATACAGGGACACGCTCGCAGATACGCACACCAATCCCATCCAATTCCAAGCCCTTGACATCTGAGAGCAATACAAACACACTACGTCCAAATATTATGGAAGCACTTTGTGGAGAAACAGAGGAGGAAACGCTGTTGTTCCAACTGTATCTTAACCCCTGGCGGTGTGAGCTTAATTGTTAACACAGTAGCTGAAGAATAGATGAATTAGGTGGTAGAGTTAAGCCTCCTTTGAAAACATTAATTGAATTAGGAGGGCTGGAAGCTGCAAAGCATTCTTTAATGAGACAGCGCGGTAACATGAAAGATGCTCTTAGCCTAGGTCTTTTCTGCTTAAAGCCTGTGGGATGCTTTTAAGAAGGCTTAAGAGCGAGATAGAGAGAAGAGATGGGTATGAAAGAGGGGTTGACAGAATGGGATTTCCTGGCAGGTAGAGGTGTAAGTGGAACTGAATGCTTTGGAAAAGTCAGAATTTGGAAAAGTGCAACAGAAGGTAAGTTATGCCACGTTTACACTGCAGGTCTTGATGCCCAATTCCGATTTGTTGACTATATCTGATGTTTTTTTGATGACCAGCTTATGTCTTCTTTTAAAAATGACCCATATCCGATATCTGCATTTACACTATACACTTGGCGAAACAACCCAAGGTAGATGTACTGACCTGGAAACAGGTTTGCCAGGTCTGCGAAACAAAATGATTGCTATTCAAAAATAGCCCAAAAGTATCCCAGTCACATTTTTTCCATGGGCTTCAACTACATCGGCTCCCATCCTCAAAATCACGTTTTAAGGGGAGGAGGAGATCATTTTAACCTACGGCAAAAAAGTGTAAAAGTAGCCCAACTCTGCGAGAAAACCACAGACTTGGCAACACTGCCCAGAAAAGTGTCCACCTGAGTCGACGTCAGTCACGACTGTCGCTTATTCAGTGACATACGACTCCCATTGACAGGAAAATCCGATCTGTCCACTTACATGGCAGACACAAATGCACATATCCGAATCATATTAGATTTATTTTGGTCAAACTTTATTTTAAGGTCCAATTAAAAAAGTGATAAGTTGCAACGGGTTTCCTCAAATTTTTTTTTAAGTTAAGTCAACTTATTACTTTTTACAGTTTATTAACAAACAATTAACTATGACTTTTGCCTCAGTAAGCTCCTAATTTGCTGCTTATTAATAGTTAGTAAGATAGTTTTGGGTAGTATTGGGTAGGATTAGGGATGTAGAATATGTGACCCTGGGCCACAAATCCAGTCATAAGGGTAAATCTTTTGAAACTGAGATTTATACATCATCTGAAAGGACAATAGGACAATATTTGGCCAAGATACAACCATTTGAAAATCTGTAATCTGAGGGTGCAAAAAATCGAAATATTGAGAAAATCACCTTTAAAGTTGGAATTCTTAGCAAAGCATATTACTAATCAAAAATTAAGTTTTGATATATTTATGGTAGGAAATTTACAAAATATATTCATGGAACATGATCTGGTAACACTTTACAATAAGGTGTCATTTGTTAACATTAGTTAATGTATTAACTAACATGAACAAACAATGAACAATGCATTCATTACACTATTTATTAATGTTAGTTAATGAAAATACAGTTGTTCATTGTTTATTCATGTTAGTTCACAGTGCATTAACTAATGTTAACAAACACAACTTGTGATTTTAATAATGCATGAAATTAACATTAACTACGATTAATAAATGCTGTAGAAGTATTGTTCATTCTTAGTTCATGTTTACTAATGTTGTTAACTAATGTTAACTAATGAACCTGATTGTAAAGTGTTACCCATGATCGTTACTTAATATCCTATTGATTTTTGGCATAAAGAAAAATTTTTTGGCTATTGATACAAATATACCTGTGCCACTTATGACTGGTTTTGTGGTCCAGGTTCACATATGGTCATGCAGAATATGTGCTTTATAACTACTAATAAACAGCCAATATGTTAATAATAGGCATGCAAATAAGCAACTAGGTAATAGTGAGAATTGGTCCCTATCCTAAAGTGTTACCTTTAGGCCTAAAACCGATCTGAGAATAACGGATCCGTGTGCTTTTTTCCTGGTCATACACATTCATGGGTCATATCCAATCTTTGCCACACGGTAGGTAAAAATCTGAATTGGGTCACTTGAACCATCTAATGTAAATGTGGCCTTAAAGTCTTCCTTCCAACTTGGAAACTTACTGGGAGCTGACCATGAAAGGCCACTGGCCCTTTAGCATGTAAAGCACAAGCTGACCACAAGGGCACCTGTGCCCCTCAGCTTAAACAGCACAATCATACCACTAGGGTCCCCGGGTCCCTCAGCTCTTACAGTACAAGCTGACTACAAGGGCCACTGGGTCCCACCAGCACATACAGCACAAGCTGACCACAGGGGTCCCTGGGACCCCCAGCATATACTTTACACCACAATCTAACCTCAAGGATCCACGGGACTCACAAGCAAATAAGGGACCCAGCCCCCTTTTCACATACAGTACATCAGCATGAGCTGACTACTAAGGGCCTGGCCCCCCAGGATATATGAAACAAGTTGACCACAAGGGGCCCTGGGCCTCAACACAAGTTAGTCTCTAAGGCCCCTGACTGCTGTTTTTAGTTGTCTAATGTTAGTCTACCAAAACCTAAAGCCAAATCACCCTTGTCGCTTAACATAAAATAGGGCACTATGGGTATTGGCGGTAGAGGGGGATTGAGGGTCTTCCAAAGACGTCTGCCCAGGGCCCTCATGGGACCATGAGCGAGCCTTGGTTTCACTCTGCCCTCTTTTTTATAGCAGTGATATCATTGTTGAATTTGGGGAATTGACTATCCCATGACAACCCCTGAGCTGTTAAAACTAAGTGTGTGTGTGAGAGAGAGAGAGAGAGAGAGAGAGAGAAAGAAAGAGAGGGCTCTCTCCTAATCTAATAAAGTGCTCTCTGCCAGTAGTGTCTCACAATGAGCCTGAGGTGCTTTGCTAGCGCAAAAGAAAAAGCGAAGAAAATCAATAGCGATTTATAATTTACAATGGCAGAGGCCTGGCCACTTTTTATGGCCTCCATTCTGGGCACTAAATATTGCATGAGAGGCGCACACGTATGTGGTCAAGGGAGTCGTATTGGGCAGAAATTCCTCCTGGGGGTCGGAGGTGAGTGTGTGAAGAGGCTTTGGATTGATAGCTGAAAGCTGTCAAAAGATGTCCCTCAGTGGCTAGCGCTCACACAAGGCTTTTGATCAGCTGGTCTGTGCTGGTTTATCAAGAACATCACGTGAATGCTTAATGCTTGTGAGGAGTGAGATTGGTTTGTCCTGGTGCTGGTGTCTGCACAATAGCAATCAGCCAACCGTCATAGGCTATTAAAACAGTTATACACAAATGCACTTTTGACTCTGTAAGGCCTCAAGCCTCATCTCATATTTGCTTTGTTCTTGTCTATCTGTATTACTTACGTGCTCATACACCAAACATACTGTTGAATTATTTAATATACTGTACAGCATGTGCATGTGTGTACTGGATGTATACATATGTATCCATGATTTAAGAACCCAGTCCTTGATTCCATATTTTAGGTGTTTGGCGGAACCAAGCCCTAGAATCCCTATAGAAGCCCTATATAGAACACACTTTAGTGATACTTTAACAACCACCTAGCAACCAACTAGTAACCGAACAACATGCTAGTAACCACCCATAATCCTCTACCAACTATATAGCAGCGTCCTGGCTACCCAAATGTACTGCACACGTCCTGGGGTGCGTTTCCCGTGCTATCTAGTCACGACTGATACCTGAACACGGTCGCATCCATCATTTGAACTACATTAGTTCAACAATATATGGCCGTTGTTAATGGCATGACACGCATGTGGTGGAGTAATAACTTCTGCAAATTAATTAATTTGAGATCTCTGTGAGATGCTGCTGTGTTCAACATGGCACTTGATAACTAATTTGCTATGTTTTGCTAGCTGTAATTGTGCTTTATTTAACGTTTGATTCATCGCGGGTTCCTTCTTATGTCATACTCCGGGGTTCCCTTAGGCATTTATGCACATGCGCATTCTTCAAAAACAGCGCTTATTGAGAGTGCGCAAAATGCATTTATATTAAGATTGAATGGAAGATATAGATTGTACTGCATGTTAGCTTGCTTATTGTGCCCAAGAGCATAATTTGTTTAAGTCCATGGGCCAGTTTTACTAAACAGGGCAAATTAGTGCGAGAGTGCAATTCCAAAATTGCGCCGATGGGCGTGGAAATTTCTGCGGATGATTTACTGACAATGCGCAAATTAAAGAACACAGACGCAACATCTCATTTCCATAATGAGCAATGCAATCTACCAAGCGCAGTGCAAATTAGCGTAAGGATATGTTCAGATTCGAATAATGTGTTCTTCTGGCATTCCAAATTAATATGCGAGGAAAAAATCCTCTCCCTTTTACCCCGTGCTCTCTGTTCTCTGCGGTGCCTCCTCCTAGCAACAATAACTGCAGCCATTTCAAGCACAAAATAGTTTAAGACATGCCTTTTTGGGTGTTAAACAATGGCGCAAATATCAGTAATTTGACGTTAGTAAATCGCGTTGCATGAATCATTTGAATACTCTCTGTTTTGTAAGGGAAAGGGAAACTCCTACAAATGCATATTCAATAAGGCCAGGCGCTAAAATAACTGTGTCCACGCCTTTTCAGCACTAATTCTTTACTGTGCATCTTTAGTAAATCCTGAATGTACTATTGAAGCTGTTATTAGTAAAGCAGTTAGTAAATCTGGCCCCATATGTCTTATTAACAAGAAACTATGCTTCTAACCACAGGTCGAGAACTGTAGTTCCAAGTTTGCGACACTGTTTACGGACATAGTTTGAACTATGGTTTAGGGAAACACTGAATCATTGAACCATGTTGGTAATGACAGAACTTGTGTACATAGTTGGCTAATGATGCTTTTGGGAAACGCACCCCTGAAATGTGAAGCTAAAACTTTTTGATTGCCATCTAGTGGCTGGCTGCAATATAGGTCATAAACTCTGCCCTCTCCATGTAAACCAATGGGACGTGAGCCAAACTAAAAAATCTAACCACAATTTAAATAAATTCTTCCCAAAGATGGTTTCCAACATTTTAGGTAGCTCTCATCACGCTGATGTATATTCAAGTGTTTTTTTTTTTTTTTTCTGACAAATTTGGTTTTAGTTAGTTATTTGATGCTATAAAAATGGGGTGTGGTGTTATGATTGTGAGCTTGTGATTGGGTCGGGAGTTTGGGCGGTACTTTGATACAGCACCTCCAGCACATAATCACTATTTCACAGACTCCTGCTCCAACATCTTCAACATAAGATGACAACAGTCATACTGGGACATTTTGGCTTTTCTTTTCCACTTTGAAAGAAAGTAGAGACGCGTTGTCCATCTTTTTTTGCAGTCTATGACGAGCAAGCACCACTCGTTTGTGTGTCTGTTGCAGACAGTGTTCCAGGTGACAGCGCCTCCGTCTGACAAGCCCTTATCGATTTTTAAGGCTCCTGTGAGCTGGATTGACCAGCCCCGTGGCCCCTCTAACTTTACAACACATTTATGGGGCCACGGAGGGGCCCTGCTGCCTGCCGAAAGTGTCTATGTGACAGAATCCGCAGAAAGGAAATCAATCCCATCACATCTTGACCGTCTCAACCCGAACATCATCGCAACCCTCCTTGCCCTCAGCAGTCCTTCCATCTTTGCATGATTTTACACAACAACACAGCATCACGTGTAAGGTAACGCATGCAAGCGCAGAAAAACAGCCCGCATTTGCACTCGCTCTCTCCCGTTCGCGCACACACATGGGATCTTGACTGGCACGCGTCTCTGGGGAGAGAGTTTCTCGCAGCTGCGCCCCGCGACTGCTCGAACCTGGGCACGTTTCATATCGCCCGCTTCAAAAACAACAGCTCAATGTTGATCCCTCAAGTCTAGCATAAGGTGTGTGTTGATGAGGCTACGCAAACAAGCCTAAATTGGAGGCTGTCCCCTTTTATTCGGTGTGTGTGTGTACATCACGCCTCAGGTGACATGTCTCCATGGCGACTTCCGGCCTTGATAGAGAAAAAAACCCAATTAGTGGGAAAGCTGTTGATTGGTTTGAGGCAGTAATTAACGCAGGTGATGTTAATTAGGTCCCAAGAAACCAGTTACGCTGTTTTGGGAAAGTGTGCGAGCGTCTGCGCGTGTGTTTGTGCGTGTGTGTGCGTTCTAAAGATGGAAAAGTGCCAGATAAAAAAAAAGAGAAAAGCTTCTAATATTATTCTCTGATACTTTATTGCTGGTGAAAGTTGCAGAGGATTTTAATATGCATGCAGGGTCCCTTGTGAACGACGCTTGGCGTTGGGAAGTAGAATAATTGAACTCGGCTGATTATGGAAACGGGGACAACCTGAGTGGAGAGGTGTTCCTGTCATCGGTGAAAGAGAAAGAAAGAGAGCAGGAGATGAGATGGATTAAAGGTTATTTAATGTGTTTGTTTAAAGCAAAGGGCTTCCATTGTGCCTTCTAACTTCCAGGCTAACAGAAGTGTTTCCCCGTTCTCCTTTATTTAAATTACGGTACTCTTTTACTGACAGGCAGCCTAAAACTGGGACTGTCTTTGGAAATGTCCCTGTCCATTTAAAACAGCCCACAAAAAAAATTAAATAATGCTTTTTCAGTTATAACATTTACATGCACTATACCGTTCTAAAGTTTGGGGTCAGTAATTTTTTTAAGGAAATTATTACTTTTTTACACCGAGAATGCATTAACTCGATCACAAGTGACAGTAAAGGCTTTACCATTGTTACAAAAGATTTTTATTTCAAATAAATGCCGTTTCTTTAAATTTCCATCCATCAAAGAATCCTGAAAAATATATTAAAAAAATAATATAAATAAAAACAAATATGTGACCCTGAAGCACAAAACCAGTCTCATAAGTCGCACAGGTATGTTTGTAGCAATAGCCAACAATGCAGTGTATGGGTCAACATGATCCATTTTACTTTTATGCCAAAAATCATTAGGATATTAAGTAAAGATCATGTTCCATGAAAATATTTTGTAAGTTTCCTACCGTGAATATATAAAAACGTAATTTTTGATTAGTAATATGCACAACTAAGAACTTCATTTCAACTTTAAAGGCGATTTTCTCAATATTTAGATTTTTTTGCACCCTCAGATTCCAGATTTTCAAATATTTGTATCTCGGCCAAATATTGTCCAAACAGACCATAACAACCTAACAAACCATACATCATACATCAGCTTATATATTCAGCTTTCAGATAATGTAGAAATCTCAATTTCAGAAAAGTGACCCTTATGACTGGTTTTGTGATCCATGGTCACATATAACAATATATTTAACATTTTTATCATTGATAATAACAATAAAAGTTTCTTGTTAAGACTTGTACGTTATTGGTTTTCTTATTTGTAATCAAGAAATAATATAAACAATCATGTACTTGAGATAAAAAACAGTTAGTCAATACAATGGTAAACAGCAAATCAGCATATTAGAATGATTTCTGAAGGATCATGTGACACTAAAAACTGGATTAATGATGCTGAAAATTCAGCTTTTCCATCACAGGAATGATATGTGTATATTCTAAAGTCTGTTATAATAGATCATGGTTATTAGTATTATTAGTTTTTGGATTAAATAAATGCAACCTAGGTGAGCACAAATAACCTTAGTTTAATTTCCACCGTGTTCCCGTTTACTACAGTAGTCAGGCAGTGAGGGGTTTGCGCAGGCTTGCAATGATGTCTTAGCATGGTGGAGCTTGAGACTGAGAGAAAGACTGATAGAGAGAAGACGTGAGTGCTGAATGAGGACTTTCTTGTCAGTGTGTAGGCATAACGTGATGTTAACTACCCTGAAAGACAGACGCCACACTAACTGAGTACTTCAGCATTACCAATTACTCACCCCCTCGTGTCAAAATAACATTGGACTTCAAAGACTTTCATTTTGTGGACAAAAAATATATTAATCACATACTAAATCAGTAACATATTAAATGATAACATAATTTTCAATTTTGGATACATAATCCAGAATTATCCCTTTAAGACAAAAACAAGACAAACTGAAGATCAGAACATCCCCTTTACATTTCCTTAACACACAAAGATGCTGAAAATATGATATGTTTCGTACAGTTTTATTCATTGTAATGTAAAGACAGTTGTGTGGTGGTGGATCTTTTAGAGGCCCTCGGCCAGCTTTTGTGAAGTTTGTGAGATGCATTTGAGAGCAGCAAACATCACCTTTGCCGAGTGTTGTGCAGAGATGTTGTTGTGCTGTGTGAGGCTTGCACAAACATCAGGCAGCTCTCTATTCCCTTCAGAGACTTCACTGTTCAAAAACAGCACGAGCGAGGAAAACAAGGTGCAGACACACACACATTAGCTCTCTGAGATGACTGATATCGCCCACAAGGGCCAAGATGTTCGCTCTGGCCTTATTATGTTTTATTAAATGTACTGCTAATGTTAGAGCTAATGTTCAATCGCATGTTTACCTGCTATAAATGGACACTATGATTAATAGTTAATTTATTAAATAAATAAAACAAATCAATGGATTTTATTCATTATTTTATTAATTTGAACTATTAACAACCAATATCAAAGTACATTACCATTCGAATGTTCTAAAGACATTAACATTTTTATTCATCAAGGAATGCTTTAAATTGATCAAAAGTGACTGATGGTGACATTTATAATGTTACAAAAGATTTCTATTTCAAATAAATGCTAAGAAGTATCATAGCACAATTGTTTTCAACATTGATAATAAGAAGAAATGTTTCTTAAGACTGGAGTAATGATGCTAAAATTCAGCTTTGTATCCCAGGAATAAATACATTTTAAAATGTATTAAAACAGAAACAATTTAAATTGTAATAATATTTCACAATATTATTGTTTTTAATGTATTTTTGATCAAATATATGCAGCCATTTTCAAAAAACATACAAATTTAAAAATTTTAAAAAATCTTACAGATGGAAAGTAGTGTAAATTTCAACCTTTTTCCAACAAAGGATTGTAACTTTATTTTATTTAAATACTTTCTTATGTAAGTACTTTCTTACTGTACATTGCAAAGCCATTAAAATAAACAGTTATACAGTTCTAAATAATATTGTAATTTTACATTTGAATATGGAAGGAAAAGATTACTTGAACTTTAGTTTCTTAGCTTTGGTTGAAATATTTTGAATAATCGACAGACCCCTGTAGTTCCGCAGCGGACCCCCTGTTGAAGAACTTTGATCTACTGTATTTTTACCTGTCTTTATTGTTGGCACTATGAGAACTAGATTTGCATTTCCAAAAGAAAAAGATATGCTTAGAAGGCAAAAGAAGAGTAGTTTTAGGTAAGATTCTTGTAGTCTCTGGTTTTGCATGAATGAAATTTATGCTGGTTTGTTGTCACGTCACACAGAAAACATTTTGTTTTCTTTTTGCATGTCGTGTGACAGTGTCTTTGCAGTATGTGTTTAAATTGATGCAAGAAACAACAACAGCAAAAATTTAATTAGATGCAAGAAAAAAGCCAATCTGAATTCAGTATGCACGCTGCATATAACATTAAGTAACAAGTAATAATGCAAATTTAATGAGATTTTCTTCCTTAAAAGTACTTTCAAAGTATGAAATGATGAGTTTATATCGCAAAAGTTAGAATTTAGAACAGAAATAGCATGGTTGAGGAATAAATAGAGTGCTCCCTTACAAACAACTCTAAAGTTATGAATGATTTTGAATGTCTAACTGCTAAAGACATATTTGATAGCTCACCATCTCTCAGTTTTCTGTAAATCTTGCATCATTAGCGTGAGTAACGTGACACACTTTTTGATCTGTTTTCATACAGCCCAAACCGCCGCATGGTGTGTTTGTCAACTCATTTTTCCGAATACATCTGTTCTGTAATCATCATCCTCTTTCTAGAATATGTGTTTATATTGACTGGATAATTAAGCAGTCATCGTTCCATGAATATGTGACAGTTGTCACAGTAACGTCCTCATTCTTGTAAGAGCGTCTACGACAGATCGCCAGCATGCCAACTTGGCATGGATCTTAACGGTGCCAGCATTATACCTGGCAGGGATTGACGTTTGCGTGACAGAGTTTTCCTGTCGCGTATCGATATTTCCTGCAGCAGAGGTGGCTCATCTTTGATCACCGCTGGAACGCTAATTAAAAGGAATGATGCTGTCTTGAAGAGAGCAGTTTTAAGACAGAGGCCTGACAGCATCTCCTCTCTTTCATTCAAGCCGTGAAGGGTTTTATCAGAAAGAAAAGCAGCTTGTCAGTAACAAAAGACTTCTTGTTGCAGCAGGAGATAAATAATTCTGAGGATGTTCAAGAAACGGTGACGGAAAGACAGATGCTCTCATAAATGTGCCTCTGATGGACCTTTAGGACACTTTATCTGGGAGTATCAAGGATATTTTGAAAACTGACCTCTTTAGATTAACAGTGCATGGTGAAGTTACATCATCCAAAGAAACTTCCTTGTAAATGATCTTAATATTCGTATTGCACGAACTTTATCTTTAGATTTCAATCTAAACTGATATATGGAGAAATGCTGTCAGAGAATATGTCTAGAAAATAATGAATTTTTTTAATCCCATTTTTAATACAATACATTTATTCAATGACTTCCATTAATTCAATATTCTATGAACTTTAGCATTTTAAAATACACATTTATTACAAAGTTAACAAAATATCCTACATTTCACATATATGTGTATATATGAATACTAATAAGACCATGTTGATGATTCTTCTAAACAATCTAAAGATACAGAAAGTATATTCTTACAAACAGCGTTGGTTGTGGTAATGAGTATCTGAAGGAGGTGTCAATCATAAAGAGGCCTTCAAAATATTAAAAGCTATACATCACATAAAATCATTTTAAAGCTCAAACCACAAGGATCAAGGCAGAAAATTCGTAACAAACTACTTTTTTTGGACATCATCGGTGGCGTTTGCCTATGTAAAACTCACTTCCAGGATTCTGGGTGGTTGTTAGGGCGTTGTTAGGTGGATATTTATCATCCGTGGGGTTTCCTCAACAAGTTGATTTGAGTTCCCATTCACGTCTGTAGGATGAATTACACTGTGAAGTTTAATAGGGTTAAAGGTTTATCCTCACCCTAGTATGAGCATTAGTAACAGTGATGTTCCATCTCTCTGTTCTTACGAAGTCGTTTGACTGCTTGTTACGGGTCTATCAACAAGACAACTTCATATCTGGTGCTCTACGCAGTGTGGTCCTGTTAGAAAAGATTTTAAGAGCAAATACGATGCCAAATCAGGTACACCTGAATGTGCACTACTTGACAAGTCTGCCTTCTCAAAGCCTTTATCTTTCTCAAACCAGTTCATTTATTTATGATCCTGTGAGGGGGAACAAAAACGAGGCGATGGCAAGGCAGCTAGCAGGAGCGTTTGATTGCGTCTGATGGTAGGAGCATGGCATCTGCTCCCGCGCCACAGTCAGGGAGCTGTCAGCCTTCTCCGGTGTAATGTGTGCGTGTTTGTATGACAGATGCACACGTGTACACACGTAAACACACACACACACACTTTCTCTTCAGACTTCTGCAGTCACTGATACCTGTCAGAACCCTCTCCGGGCTTCACGACGACTTGAAACGAAGCGTTTTCCCCGTTGCTCTAAAACACACTGTTGGCGGAGAGGAGGAGGCCCTTTTATTAACAGGGATTTTGGCTTGCTGTCACATATCATCCTTCACCAGGAACCTGAGCAAAGAGGAAAGGAAGAAGCAGGTAGAGTGCAAAACGGGACGAGAGAGCAGCTTCACTCCGTTTTCCCCTCTCTCTCTCAAAAGACATATAAGGTGCAAGGTGTCAGCAGTATCATCATTATATGGAGTGCAGCTTAATCTTGCTGATGCTAAAGATAAATGGCTAGCGGTTCATAACAAGCCAGCGCGGCGTATTAGGACGTATAGAATATTTTCGTCCGCGCGCCTCAGCATTTCTCGCTATATGATTCTGTAATGTGTGCTGAGCTACCTGAAGTACTGAGCAAGCACCGCACGCCGATGCCTATTTTTGGAGTGCCTAGTAGAGAATTTTATGTGCCGTACGGTCAAGTTCCTCTTGTTATGCTCAGCATCGGTGCCTTCCCAGAAACAAATCTCAATTAGCAGGGTTGGATAGGCCTCTCTCTCTTTCTCGCTCAGACTTCCTCCGTTATTTCCACTGAGAAGGGTGCAACGAGGACAACATTTCCCTCTTTGCAAACAACATGACCGGCAAGCTTTTGCATGCAACAGTAATAATTAGATCTGCCCTAATGAGCCGCCAAACACGCACGCAGACGCACACACATGGAGTAATGAGCAAGCAATAAGACCGTAATTCAGTGCTGCGGCAGGGGGTGTAACGTGTTTTCCTGGATCTGGCCTGGGCACTTTTAAAGGGATAGTTCACCTCGAAATAAAATGTCAAAATCAAATGACACTCTAAGAAAAGTCTGTAAAAATATGGCCCAGTGTATTAATAAGAATGAATTTCCATATCGATTTTTCACAGGTGTCTTTTTTCTCATTGCGTTGTGAAAAAACATTAGGCCTACTAGCAACCTTTCTGTTTATATATATATATATATATATATATATATATATATATACAGTATATATTGTACTGTACATGAAACTCCAAAGTAGATATTTAAACAAAATTTTGCTTTGCATGACAAATTGAAATTTAGTCATTGAAAATGAAAATCTTCCCTCAGCTGTACATCTAAAATTAAATATGGCACCATTGCTGTCATTTTTTTTCATACGTCAGAAATGGCTTCAGAACACTTGAAATACAGTGAAAAGGTCATATGATTTGCAGTCCTGATTCACTTGTGGAAAAGACAAATGGAACCAGATGTAAAAGAGTGGCCGCTATATTGTTCAAAAATTAATCTTTTTTGTTACATGCAAGGAAAAAGTGTTATGGGTTTGGAATATGAGTGTGAAGACTTCTGATTTGAGTACTCAAAACACATTCAATACATTGGGCTGATTGTACAGTCTTCCATATGGATAATCTTGGAAATGGAGGTTGTTTAGGCTTTTGGATCAAAGCTGGATGCACATGCATGAACACACATATGCACCCAAGTCGTACTGCGTATCATAATGATCTTACACACACGCGTGGACTCATTTGAATGTAAGAACACACACTAAATAAGGGGTTGATAAAAGGCAGCAGGACTGTGTTTTCATATTTACGGTTTCAATAATTAAAGTGCATAAATTTGGGGGCTGCTTTAGTTCTGATTAATTATTCATTAACAACATGTTAATTGCATCCGCTTTCTGAATATTTAACAAAATGCAAAAACAAAAGGGGAACGCGAACGAGCTCTGCATCAATGTTATGAATATTCAAGAAGTTAATGAACAAAAGCCGAGAACGGAACAGAAACAAAGATGCGTTTTGAGGGAGGAATTTAGCATCCTGGGCAGGATTAGGCCGTTTGAAAGATAAGTAATCTCCAAGACGACGTTCGGCATTTCCATAACAATCGCGAAAGAGAGAGAAGAGAGATAGAGGAAGGACTCAAAGATGAGCGGTCGTCATATGAGCCGTATTCAAAGTAACTTCAGAGTTGGAGGTGACCTGAAATCTCTGGGGTAAAATGAGAATAAGAAAGTGTTGAACTACACCCAATGCGGTTCTATAGGTGTAATGCAGCTCAAATGCTGGTTTGGCGGGAGTTTGCAGTGAGTCATTTAATGTGTTTGACCGAGAATACAGAGTAGTATTTGGCATTTAGCAGTAGGTGTGGTCTACGAATGGTAATGGTGGAGTTTAAGTGACTGATGGGGTCTGGTGGACTTTGACATTTCCCCGCATAGATAAGCATCACCTGTCCATCAATCTTAGAGCGATCAGAATGCCACCTGTCAATCATCCCCTGTCATGCACACTAACGCCTGTTACTAGGGTAGCAGATGCATGCTCACATGTGTTTGTCATTACAACCTCCTGTGTGCAACCTGATCAGACAATAATAAACTAGTCTGTTACTGTGGCACTGTTTATCCTCACACCACCAAAGGTTTCTTTGGTAACACAACAAGTGAAATGATGCAAGCAAACCATTTTACTTACATAATCGTGCATATTTCCATGTAAAAAGAGACACAACTGGCAGAAATGTTCAAATTTGGTTCCTTCCACATGATTTCCTGTCATCTGGCACTATCTCTACCAAAATGTTGCATAAATATGTGTGTAATATGAAAATTAATATAATAAGATATATAATTATACACATATAAAAAATCGTTCTCACAACGTTCTCACAACTTTCACTAACATTTTGTAAATGTTAGAACAAAGCACTCTTAAAGTAATGTTTATGGAACGTTCTTATAGCTTTATTAATATTTGATATACATTCTCATAACATTGAGAGAAAATGTTCTTAGAATATTAAAAATAAATGTTCAAATAATGTTTTATTTTGAGTGAAATTAAAGTTAGTAGAACTTTATAGGAAACATTTTAGGACACCTTTAAATAATGTTATAATCACAACAAGAATACCAGACATTTTAACGTACTTAGAATATTAAAAATAAATGTTCAAATACTGTTTTATTTTGTGTAAAAAATAATGTTAATAGAACATTATAAAAACGTTTTTTATACCTTTAAATAATGTTATAATCACAACAAGAAAACTCAACATTTTAACGTTCTTAGAATATTAAAAATAAATATTCAAATTACATTTTATTTTGCATGAAAATAACATTAATAGAATGTTGTAAGAAACATTTTTGCAGCCTTTAAATAAGATTGTAATCACGACAAGAAAACTGGATGTCAATGTTTTAGAAATATTTCAAAACAATGTTACAACAATGTTTTAAAATGCTAAATTTGTCACCTTGAATATATTTAATATTAATGTACATGTAATTAACGTAATATTAACTGAACTCGATTAACTTATATGCTTTAAAGATATAAACACACACACACACACACACACACACACACACACACACACACATATATATATATATATATATGAAGAGTTTATTTGCAAAAACAGATAACTTTTTTTTAATTTTCAAAAATCATGTTTTTTATTATGTTATCATGTTTTTATTGTGTTATTAGCTGTTTTTTAAAGTGAATTTTTAACCTAGTCAAAATAGCCCAACTGCAGTTGGATTGTGATTAATTGGAATGCACAATAAAAAAAACATGATTTCTGAGAATTATCTGTTTTTGCAAATGAACTCTTCATATATATATATATATATATATATAAATCTGCATAGCATGCTTTTGCATTAGCATCCAGGTAAGCATCATTACAGTTTATAGCACCTACCAAGACTAGAAATGTGTGTGAATAAATATGAATTGTTTTCAGAAACTTAATGCAGCTTAATTCCCTAGTTCATTTTGTGTCCTCATCCCTCAGGCTGTAGGAGAAGGGGACAGGAGGACACCCATCAGGGATGACACCCCGTATAAACACATTAACTGCCGCGCTAGAGCGCTAGAGTAGCCTTCTTTCAACAAGCTCATTAGTGTCACTTAATTAAAACGGCAGCTTTTGACTTTGATGCAAGAGGAAGCCGTGGTAAAAAGGTGCCCATTATGGAAGTGGAGCACACAGAGACACGTAGCATGCATTCACGCAAAAATACAGCAACAGCTTTGAATGAAAGAAAGATGCAGCATGTTAGGAAACAAGAAGAAGTGGAATAAAAGAAGAGGTAATTTTTCTGGTGATGGATTGCAGTACATAGTAATGGACCCGAATTATACCTGTTTCTTGCAACTTGCATAAAACATTATTAAATGCACAGCAACTTTGCATAAGCCAAATTAATCAGTGTCTACGTTCGCAGTGGCAAATCACGACCTGAGCTTATTGATCACGGTTTTGTTAGAGCAGTGCTTTCTTAAGAGCAAAAGACTTAACTCAGCGAGGCAGCGTGTGGAACGCTCTCGTCTGTATGGATGGAGAAAGAGAGAGAGGCAGCATTGAAATGCAAGCACCCATTCTGCACTAATTAAAGCTACAACTCCTGAAATGCCATAATAACTGTTAATTACGGGCTCTGCTTTTTTCAACGTAATTTGCTAATTAGTCGCTACATTGGTGTGGCGTCTCCGGCTGGTTATTGGCAGGGCTGAGCGACAGCTACTTGTGACTGGAGTGTAAATGACACCATTACGAGGTCCAGCAGCACTAGCGACCTGCCAGAAAACACTTAATTGCTTCTAGAACAATCTGGCAAAGAGGAAGACCTTTATTCCATTTCCAACGTCCAGAGCTTCGACTCTTCTGTCTGTAAATTTAGCTATTACTTTGCAGTATTTCTTGTCTTTAATTACTTGTCTACTTGTGGTCCGTGTTTTCTATGGTGTGAATATTGTGAGCTTTACATCTTATGCTTAAATGTACAGTTTTGTCTTGTCTTGACGCGGTAGCTAATGGAATATTAAAGACTACCTGAAACGGTCTTCAGAGGGCTGTATTCTTTCCTGATATACATATTTCCTGTTGAAACTGGAATAAGACACATTTGTTATGTAACTAAAGCCTTTAGTTTACACCACACACTGGAAAATGTTTTTCATGTTTTTAAAAAGTTTTTTGTTTATTTGTTTATTTGTTTTAAATCCCACCCCACATCACCAAAACATTCAGCATTTACACCACACCCTTTAAAGATTTTTTTTTTTTACACCACACACCAGCAAAATATTTAGTATTTATAGCACATCCTCTAAAAAGGTGTATGTTTTACACCACAACCCCACCTAAACATCGAGCTTTTACGCCACACCCTGTAACAAAGTTTTGTTTGTTTATTTGTTTTACACCACACCCACCAAAACGTTTAGTATTTACACCACACCCTTTAAAGAAGTTTTTACACCATACCCAAGCAAAATATTTAGTATTCATAGCACATCCTCTAAAAAGTGTATTTTTTACACCACAAACACCTAAACATGTAATGTTTACGACACCCCTGTATTTTTTTTCTGTTATTTTTAATATTTTTTACACCACACCCCAGCAAAACATTAACTTTTTATGCCACACTCTGTTAAAATTGTTTGATAACACCACACCCCATCAAAACAATAATTTGATACTTGCTATTGCCAGTTGCAGAGCGGAGGTATTTGGGGAGGACATTTTGTTTTTAGAGAGTGTTTTAATAGACAACAATATGTACATGCCTCTGTGATCTGTGATGCCATTATATTGTTTGGCCCATTTCCCAAGAAGAAAAAAAAAAGCACTTTAGTGAATTTATATGATATCAATGCTCACAGAAATTTTAATCTCCTCTTTCATTTTAATTTCATGAGATCTTTTTTCTGACCCTTGTGTAAGTGTTTTTAAACGGAAGATATCGGTACACATTTTGGTACACAAACATCTAGTCGGGTCTTGCATCTGTTGTACTTCCTCAGATTTTATTAACATCTTTCTCATCTGATTGCTATGCCTAAAGAGCTGAGTAGTAGCGATTTGAACATTTCCTGGTTTGTGCTCTTCCATTTCCCAAACAGATGATCTCACCGTACATGTGTTTCCACCCTAACAAAACCACCACCACCCCCCCCTAAAAAAACTGTTTCTGTTTTTATAATGCTGGTGAGATTTATTTAGAAAGAAAACTGAAAAGCCCCTCCAGCTTTGCTTTCGTAATGTATTTCATGTTGTGACAGCCTCTTTAATGTGTTGTAACTGTAAGCCGTCTCCATCTGTGTTACTTTACACCTTTGGAGATCTTTACAAATGTTATTCAGATATTGGCTTTCAAAGCACATGGCTTAAAATTAACTGTATAATTAACTAATCAACATTTTCTTGTTTCTCTTCCTCTCTTTCATGTCCCGTGGGTCTTCACTGCAATTTGCACAAACAGGTAGGAGCACATTTGTTTCTTCGCATTTGAAGCGCTCAGGATGTGTTTCTGGATTTTTGGGTTTGGGAATTTGGTCTGTGTAGCTTCTTTATGACTGAAGGGTTGGCGTCTGTTATATGTAAATGATCCCGAAATTCATTTTGAGCCATAACGCAGTCGTAATTTTGCCGAATATGTTGGGTCAAATTCAATGAACAGTTGCGTCACTTTTTCGCCCAGCTTTTTCAATGAGAAAGCCCCTGGGTTTTGTTCGCTAAACACCTACAATGCAATGAGCTGACCGCATAGGGAATGGTACCATGCAAATTTGCGTTAATCAAAACTTGTGTGCTTAAATGACGTAGACAGCTCATAAAAATTAATGCATAATCAAATGTACTAAAAACGCAATGATGATGTATGCGATTCAATGATGACGTCAGCACACACGTTGCTGTCTTTGGCAGTCAGGAATGAGGTCACCTACTGTGAGGGTGGCGGTTTGCTTTTTCGTCTTTCTTTATGGTTTTTTAATGACTCCCTCCAAATTCCTACAGAGGACAGGGCGAAAGAGGGGGGTTGCGGAGGGGTCGGCTTTGCCCTGATTAACTCAAACATCACCTCAGTGGCTGGCCTATCAAATCAGCCGGTATTCGTGGCCTAGGCCGTTCTCCTAGGGTTCATTAGACAGTGTAATCAATAATGAAGGGGTCCTCCCTGCCGCCCATGAACAGTCACGGTGCCGCCGTTTCCCCCGTCTGCCTCCCTCCCCCCCACACTGGCCCCAACCATCATCCCATCATCCTGTTAATCAAATTACTCCTGAACCAAAATTGACAGTTTTCATTAATTATAAAGGATTATTCTAATTGCAATTCAAATTTATTCATTTAGAACAGACGGCGTTCAGTAATATTTCAGCGCATTTGCATATTAAATGGAGAGGCTTGGTTATTAGGTATGCTAATGTATGCATATTTCCTTATTTTGAACGGGTGGGCCATATGCGGCAGCGGTGCGCAAGGCAGGTGAGGAATCTCCAACACGTTTAATTTGTTTGACAAACACGGCGGGGGCCGCAACACGTCCTCTGCCACCCGTCCGTTCGCTCTCCTGTCTCCTTCCCAGTTCTCGGCGAGAAAGGCTCCCCCGTTGCGTCAGCTGGCGCGAAAACCGGCATGGGTGACGCCGGCGCGGCAGAGGGGGCTGCCAGCGCGCCGAGTTTGTGTGTGTGAACGTTGATGAACAGCTTTGCCATTACATCATTTTAACCCTTTTTATCTCTCCGGTTTTTGGGTTTGACCCACAATTTGTAGAGGACACCGGTATCGTGTTTCAAAGGAGAGCGTCTGAGTGGTTTGTTTTTTGATATGGCTCCCCCTCCACCCCCACGCCTCTTGTCTTTTTTTAAAAGCTGTGATCCTGTCATTAGTCGACACGTCTGTGATGAAATCAGCCCTTTAAAAATCCTTAAAGCTCCTGTCGAGCTTGCAGATTTTCAAGGTCGTTCAGTGCGAGTGGGAACTGGGAAAGCGGAAAGAGGGGAAACTCTCATAAAAAAACAAAAAAACTAAATTCAATCTCATCTGCTATTGCCACGTAACCAAAAATAAATTTAGGAAAAGGGTACTTTATTTCAAATATTGAAATACTGTACCTCAAACCATATAGACTCATATAGACATAATGTCTCCCCATTCACTTTGTCATGTTTTGATATGAAGTTTTCTTATCTATTTTACTGTAATATACAAATGAGTATTTTAACCAATACTACTACTACTACTAACAACAATAATAATAATAACAATTGTTATTATTATTATTGTTGTTGTTGTTTATTATATAAAAATCTAATAATTTAATATTTTATTAATAATATTGAGTTGAGTTTCCTTTTCTATTTTACTGTAATAAAATTAGTATTATAATCAAATAATAATAATAATAATAATAATGAATATTTAGTATAGTTCAACAAGCCATATAAAAAAATACCATTCTCTGTGACATTCTCTCTATTCAGTTTTGTATTTAATGCTTAATATTTAAGTATGAAAAAGAAAATCCGATTAAATCCACTTGAAGTGCGCATGTGCTTAGCCGTGTTTGCAAACTTCCCAACTATGCTTCATTGTTCAGTGGTTTGTGACAGAATATAAGGTTGCATGTAAATACAGTAACAGTCTTTAACTGACCGGACTGTCACATTGAGTCCTAACAGCTCTATTTATCACTGTCAGCTGTGGAGACTGTAGCAGGGATGTGGGGGGTGGTACGGCTAAAAATGAGCCCCTCTGCTGGGTTTGTGACTCCTGTGGAAACCCCAGCAAAGGCAGAGCGGGCCCCGAAGCCTGTCAGATTGGCACCTGCTGAAATTAATGAGGTGTAGACCACAGCAAGACTGGCCTATATTGTCAGCATTCATAGTCAATGTTCGAGACTTACCTTGCTATGTGACGTCCCGATTTTTTTTTTTTACCACCTTGCAGTTTTCATATTGGAATCTCCATGACTTGTGTTAGGAAATGGGTTACATGGGATTCAACTTGTTCTGAGCTGTAAATGTATTACAGAAACAGCAAAAAACAGTTGTTCTTATGTCATATTACTGTATATTGTTGCCTCGCAACCAAGCCAGCTGAAACACTCTCCAAAAATCGCTTGAATATCACAGGGAAATCTGATTCATTTTATGCTGATGCTAAACAACTAATAATATATCTTGGTTTTACTTAAATAATGAAGCTGAAGTTGCTTCCACAACACTGCTAAAGACAGAAATCCGCAAATCTGTTATTCTGTGATTTTGATACATTTTTAATAAAATCCTCCCTGCAGTGTCCCATCCGTGTCCTGGTTGACCCATTAATGCAGCGGTTGACCGTTCCCATGCAGGTCCAGCGGAGGTGAGCAGCAGAGGCGGAGCGAGGCGAACAGGCTAGAGTGCATTTGTTCTGAGAAATATTTAAAGATGGCAGGGCGTTACAGGACATGAGCGGTATTAGACGAGAAACATGCTGCCATGAATATTTCATGACACTGGGATGTTGTGACTAAATAAAAGATTGAACCTGAAATAGAAATGAACCAATGGCTAGGTGCTGAGGCCACTCTTCCTGTCACTAGCCTCAGATTCCACTGAGAGATGATGCTGTCATACCATGAACACTGTGATAGCTCATCTTTGGAACATTAACATGGACGTGCATTTCCTCATTGCTCTTTTGAAAATAAAAAAAGTGTATAATGTAGACCAAGCCCATTTGTGGACACTAAGCTGCAAAAATGGTTCATGTTTTTAAACATCAGTGTGAATTACCCCGATATTCTGAGTAATTCTGTAAGTGGACTTGGCTAAAACTTATACTGATCAGTTGGAGGCATAGTTGGGCAGATTATATGCCTATATGCCATGACAGGATCTGAACTTTGATGCTTTGCCTCATTTCCTGCCCCATCTTCTCAATATCATTTCTTGTTCTTTCTCCACTACTGTATCAATTAAAAACAAAACATATCAGTTTAGGACACTATTTTAGGTATTTTTTAAAATGTATTTTTTTAATTTTTTTTTAATACTAATTTTACTGTAATACAACATACTTAATTAATCAAAAATATGATTAAAATAAAACTTCTTTTATTCTATTGGCAGCCCTATTTTGTTACCATAATAAATCTACATTTAATTTAAAATGTCAAATTGTATGTACATTTTTAAGATTAAATATTATTATAAAAATAGAAATTAATAATATATATATTTTTCAAATTAATTAAAATTTGAAAGTGTAACATATTTATAATGTTACAAAAGATTTCTATTTTACATAAATATTGTCTTAAAAAAAAATGTGTTATGGTTTTCACAAAAATATTAAGCAGCACAACTGCTTTAAACATTGATAATAATAAGAAATGCTTATTTAGCAGCAAATTACCATATTAAAATGATTTATGAAGGATCATGTGACACTGAAAACTAAAAATTCAGCTTTGAATCACAAGAATCAATTACATTTTCAATGTATTAAAATAAAAATATTTACTGTTTTTTTTTTTTTTTTTTAAGTGCAGTCCTGGTGAGCATAAAAGCCTTCTTTTTAAATATGAAAACATTAACATTAAAACATAACTTTACTGTCTCTAAACTTTTATTTTAAGTGTATATCTTCATAATATCAAAAGTAATATTTCTCCAACGTATCTTCATACTTGAAAATATACAGCTGCCTTGTATCTTAGGAATAATATCCCTTGCATGGGGATCACCATCCTTAGGGGTCCCTGCCATTTTTACGTAAAAAAAAAAAAACCCCTACAGGTTTGACCCAGATTTGTATCTGGTATTTTGCCAGTTCTAAATAATAATGTCATGATCAGACTACACCTAACCAGTGTCCAAACCTACCTCTCTTCGTCTAGACTGAGAGTCTGTACTGGTCTCTGTATTATTGATGGCGGTTCAGCCTCCCCAGGGGTCTGCCATGGCTGTGCTGTTGGCACGAGACACAGAGCGCCATCTATCACCTTAAAGAGCCTGCAGGCATGACGGGAAAGAAGGAAAGAAGGGAGTTCCACAACAAAAATCAGCCTTCTTTGTCCGGTTTGAGTTGTCATTGATGTATTATAGCATCAGCGCTATTCAGAGAAAGAGGGAGTTTGTGGAAACGCAAGTTTACAAATTTTACCAGGACGAAAATGAATGACATCTGTTTGCCGTCACACTGATTATTATTCCAGGCCCTCTGTGGGGTCATGACCCCTGACATCCAAAGGTCAAAGCTGACCTCTCGCTACGTGATCGCTTTCCTCGTCACTATTTCCTTCCTCAAATCATTGGAAAAATCAAGATTAAAAAAATTACTGCTGTTACTGGTAGTAGAAGGTCAAGTTGAGTGTACTACATTACTGGCATACTGTGCACACTACAATACACTCTTAAAAATAAAGGTGCTTCATGATGCCATAGAAGAACCTTTTTGTCTAAATGGTTCCATAAAGAACCTTTAACATCTGAAGAACCTTTCTGTTTCACAAAAGGTTCTTTGTGGCGAATAAGGTTCTTCAGATTATAAAAAGGTAAGGAAGAGATGGTTCTTTAAAGAACCTTTGACTGAACGGTTCTTCGTGGAACCAAAAATGGTTCTTCCATCGCATCGCTGTGAAGAACCTTTTGAAGCACTTTTATTTTTAAGACTGTACTGTATAAAATTTGACTATGTTGTTCAGAATAATCATAATCAAGATGGCCCAGATTCTTCTATTTTGTCCTGTGGGACGACCGTGCGGCTCCAGTATCAGCTACCTGTGCTCGGTGGGTGTGAGTAACATACAGCAGAAGCCGCCGCTGGATGATGTCAGTGTGTGTGAGAGTTTGGCTGCAGTCTCTGTGTATTGTCGGACAAGACCTGGTGCAGATGTAGCTGCCTGGAGGCTGTGTAACGCTAGACCTGCCTGCTCTGGTGCCCAGCTTGGGTTACACACACACACACACACACACATACACACACTCAGTCATAACGTGGATCACTGGTTCTCGTAAAATCCCACGCTCCCCCCACCGTTATTTGCTCCATACCAGATGGGACAACTCCCTTGCATGTATGTACTGCATCCTTAAAACTAAACATATTAACCGTATTGATTTGAAGAAAATACAGGATATATTTACAAATCAAATATAATAAATATATAAAATAACATCTGATATCTTAAATTGTTTCTGTTTTAGAATCTTTAAAGTCTTTAGAAGTCTTAAAAAATAAGTTTTTACTTAAAACAAGAAATGTTAATGAGGTCATAAAAATAAACTTTTACAAAGTATCACATATCTAATATATTATTTTATATTTATATTTTATATAAATTTATATTTTAATGTTGTTTTTCACTTGTTTCATTATTCTCTGATGTATAGAAAGTTTAAAATAAAGCATTTATTTAATATAGAGATTTACTTTGCAACATTATAAATTAATTCACTTTTAAATTTTAATGTGTCCTTGCTGAATATAAATATAACCCCCTTTTTTTTTTTTAGATATAAACAATCTTACTTATCCCAACCTTTTGAATGGTAATGTATGTAAATGTAAATCCTTTCCTAGTAATGTTTATAAATATTTACTGGAAAACAAAACTGTAGACAATCAAAACTCTGTGAACAATCAGATTAATTGAGACAAATCTTATCCACTTCGCCTACTGAATTATACCCATCATGAGCTGTATCAGTAGCACGCTACATTTCCTTGTGTTCAAAGGGGGTGAAGTGCATTCCTCAGCCCATTTTTCAGCAAGATAAATATGACACAAGCCATGACTTCCCCTGAAGTAAATACTGTAAATAATAAAAGACGCTTCCCTCACGGCCATTTATAATGAACTGCGCACAAGGGGGTAAAGAGAAGAGAATTATAACATCAGACTGCATAGTGAAACACTGCTAACAAATTAGATTAATGCAAAGAATTGACATTTGCATAAGCCTTTTTATTTACACAGGCTTTTGTTACCATTTTTATTAATTGTTTAGAGTTTTACAGTAATTTTACAGTTACCTCAGGGAACATAGGGGTTACTTGTCATCATACTAATTTTGGTTCACCAAAAAAAAATAAAAAATCTAAGAATTTCATAGATGCGTTTCTCAATTGCCCTTTAATAGGTTGCAATGCTTTTTGGCTGAATTTGGTCTGTTAGAATCTTGAATCTGTTCCAATCCTCGACCCATTCTTTTTTTGGGCCTCTTTCCTGAAAACACACAGCTTTAGATCTGGTTTATTGCATAATAATGATTATTCATTGGCCATATTTATGACTGGGGCTAAGCTGTATCTGAGTGTGGGAAACTGACCTTTATATTTTTGGGAACGTGGACAGTAAAACCATTTTTAACTGTGGCTATGTGTAATCCAATCACATTTAAAGTGAACCTAAAAATTTGCCAGTAATAAACCAAGCATGGCAATTATAACCAAATCTTTTCAGCTTTTTTTTTTTTTTTTCTCTACAAGCTCCCTCCTTTATGCAATATTCTTTATTTAGCCACTGGAAAATGATCCTCAGCTGTGCCGATCATATCCCACGTCTATCAGAGCCACTTCTCAATGTGACCCATCCTCAGTAATTAAACCAGACACAAATAAGAAGGTGATGGCATCTCCGCTATAATGCAACTCTTTCCCAGGATTCTGCGAGATAATCAGGAGATTTTCCCTGTCTATTATCCCGCCTAATCTCCATCCACTAATTAACTAGCGCTCTTGGAGCTAGATGGGCAAATCCAACAGTAGTTCAACAGCGAGCAGATGTTCAGAGCAGAGAGAGAGTGAACCTGAAAGTCCACACACAAGTGATGGAGCCAAAGGAGGGATTTGTGAGGGGAAGTCGTAAGCAGCTAATGCCAATCAAAGCACTTGTTAGGAGATTTTGTTAACATGATTAGAATCAGAAAAGAGTAAGTTTCAAAGATTTTCTAGGAATTTGACTTGGTGAGTTGATCCCAAGGCATTATCAAACATTATATGGAATAAACATGCAAAATTCACAGTGTGGCTGTGTAGAGTATGTTCGCCAATGTATTAATCTTGTGATGTATGTCAGTTTTCTACTTTTAAAATAGTGGCGGTACATTATAGATTATATGGGTGCTACTAAAATACACTTGGATTAGTTTAATACCTTGTATTATTTTGGCGCAATACAAGTTTCTAGCATGAAGTTGTGGAATGTTGTGAAGCAACGAAATCGCAGCCAATATAAACATATTTGACGTTTATGATGCAGTCTGAAATCTGAATTATGGTAATTGTGAGTTGACAGCTTGGAAATCAATTTAGAGCTATTTGAAGCAAGATTTTAAACGTCTGAATGGAATGTGAATTGTTCAATATGAGTTTCACCGTGAACAGCTGCCAGTGAAAATTAACCAGAAAAAAAAAAGTGATCTTTAGAATGTCTTGATGTTAGGGCTAGAACAAATATAATACATTTTTATTTAGTCATGATCAGAATCAATTCCTAAAATCCCAAGAATGATCAATTAATCTTTTCCAGTGTTTTAGAAGCAAGAAAACCCATATTTTGTGTTGTCCTTGCAGGCTGCACGCAAATGTAGTCTGATTCACAAAATAATGACTCTTATCAGTCTACGCTTTTTAGTGAATCATAAACAAACACCACATCCAGGGTAGTCCAACTCACAAATGACTCCAAATAAATCCTTTTAATGAATCATTCAAAAAGATTATGTTTTGGAGTTACTTTTTGAATCAGACTAACAGACTCTTCACTGAACGAACTCTCTGAATCCATTGATCTGTTGAATCAGCATCAAGTTTTCATTACTAAATCAGAATTGAGAGCTTTGGGAAAATTTTAATACCCAGCCCTGTGTACTTGCCTAATTTGAAAATCTCCATTTGTTTCTAGATACTTTATAAGTTGTTTCTGATTAAAACAATGTGAAAGAAAATTCACATTTAAAGTGCCCCTATTATGGATTTTTAAAATTACCTTTATGCAGTGTGTAACACAGCTCAAAGTGAATGAAAACATCCTGCAAAGTTTGTCTCTCAAAAGAAAGAGTTGACTCTGAATAACTGAAACTAGTTGTTTTTAAAACGAATCCCAAGCCGTTTCATGTTGACGTCAGCATGAAACATTAGCATATTGCCCACCCACTTGTTGGTCTTTTCGCCTTGGTCTGATTGAAAATGCAACTTCATTGTTTGCCACTAGGTGCCGCTTTTAGAGCGATAAAAATAGCGGTTTCCCTGGTAACGGCTGTACACAAAGCAGCACTGCGCTCTCAAACACAGCTTTATCAGGCATCACAAGCGAGATTAAATGAAAATTGGACCAATCACCGATGATTAGCATCACGCAAAGGAGGGATTTGGAAAAATTAATTGTTCAGTGAATCGTTTGGGAGTCGTTGAGCAAATAAGGTAAAAATAAATGCATATTGTAAGACAATGAAAGAGTTTTTTTGACCTTGCATGCATGTCAACCTGTTGTTGGAGACTCCCAAAACCAAAATATGAACCTTTCATTACCCATAATAGGGGCACTTTAATTCTCATTTAATCGTAGCATTTTTTCCTAATCTGAGGGACTCTCACATTAGCCTCAATACCTTCTCTTCTCTGGCAAATCAAACTCTTGCCAAATCTGATCAGATGGACCATGAATGAGGTCATCATCTGGAGACAGTTGACCAGGCAGAGCGAGAATCCGTCTTGTTGTCCTTTTATTTGTCTCTGCTGAAGACAGGATAAGACAGGTGGAATAATGTGGATGTAGTGGCTGTCAGTATGAGTTCTCAGTTCCTTGACTTCACTCTGCTGTCTATGAATTATTTGTGGAGCCAGCAATGACAAAAGAGTGTGTCTCATCAGACGCCACCTCAAGCTCTTTTGATATTTGCGAGAAGAATGACGTGGAAACATCCATATTCAGGGTGTTATGTGTATCCGGCGAGCATTTGTACAGCTGTACACACACATCTACACCTTTGATATGTGGAGAGAGACATATGATAGCCGATTTCTGGTGGAGATGGGAAAGTGCCTCTCAGCGTTGTGTAAGCTGTCTGCTGACACGTGCAAAAAATCGTTCACATGCCTGGAGCATAGAGTTGGTTAGCTGTCTTGTGTTATAGACTGTGCGAGATGGGCTCTGTGTACACTGCAGGGACTTGTTTCAATTCTGTAATGATTGCTGGATGTGCCATAACAAGGTACAATATTTTACATTCCATATGAGGCATATTTTTCGATCCCTGTGGAGACACATCAAAACCCCAAGTGCAGTTTATTAGTATCAGTGGTGAAAATTAACCTTTTCAATATTAGTGCTGTCAAAATTAGCACGTTAACGCAGGCGATTACATTTTTCAGTTTAACATGTTAAAATTATTTAAAGCCGTTAACACAGGGGCGGGGCCTAGGGTTGGCCACCCTACTCATAACTGCTAATTCTGTCTCTTTTTTCTTGACAAGAAGTGCATTTATTCAGTCGCAGAACATCTTTACGAGCACATCAAACAGGAGACCTTTAAGCCGCGCGTTCCAACTTCCAACTTCAGTGCGGAAACTGTACTGTGCAGCACGTTCTCTTCAATTACACGCACAAAGGCGCCAGCGCTTGCATAGCTTGTATCATTTCATATCAAATCGTGAAAGAAACTGCAAGCATGCAATGTAGTGATCAGTTAAGTCATGAAGTTACCAAAAAGGCGATTTAAGCTGTCATAAAACTGTGTATGCATGTTATATGTTATATATTAGTTACATGAAGAACATTTCTCTGAAATGGTTTTCAAAACTGTCCTGGAACATCCTATCACTGTCTCCCTCATCTAACGCACCCGATTCAACTCGTCACTTCATTAGAAGAGACTGAAATGGGTCCGACCTGAAATGGGTCAGAAAAGGTATAGTTGAGAGAAAATACGATGCGTGTCAGATCCACGTCACGTTAAGCAGTGACAGCTCTTAAAGAAATAGAAGCCAAAACAAACTAATAACCAACTGCTGTGATGTCTGTTCATCAAGAACAAAAGAAAAAAGAGGAAATCAATAACTTTCATAGTTTTAAGGATTCATCTGTATTTAGTTTAGAATTTAGTATTTGATAACTTTATTCAATTTCTGTATATTTCTGCTGAGGGGCACAAATCCGTATTGGTATCATTGATACTGGCCTTCAGTCATAAAAAAGATGCCATTAAACAAATATTAAAAATATACTGTCTTTATGTTGTTTGCACATTAATTTGAAGATTGAATGTGAAATTATTGCAATATAAAGGTATATTTAAAAACTTTAATGTTAGGTGGGATTAATCGCAATTAATTTCAGAAAAAAATGTGTGATTAATTAGTTTTTCAATCGATTGACAGCACTATTCAATATATGAAAACAAAAGTGAGATTCAACACAGGAAATATGCATGATTTGAACAGTCAAGTCACATTTATTTATCTAGCGTTTTATACAATACAAATTCTTTCGAAGCAACTTCACAGTAATAAACAGGAAAAATTGCAAAATTAAAGACATAAACTAAATTCATGATCTGTTGTAAAATGGCTCTACAGAAGACAATAGCTTTATTATTCAGCACAAGTCAGTTCAGTGTTGATTGAGTTTAGTTCATTAACTGTAGTAAAGTTCATCAGTTATGAAACAAGATCAGTTCAGCTATTAGAAGCTCTACAGAAGACAATAGTGTTGTCATTCACCTCGAGTCAGTTCAGTGTTGATTCTGTTCAGTATAATAATATTATCAATGTTGCAAAATTTGTCAATTATGAAACATAATTTAGCCATAAAGCTATAAAAAGCTATAAAATCATGGAGATTCACAGATATTATCTGGTGCTTTCAACACATGGCAAATGTTTAGAAATAGACAATTTTAAATTTCTATTTCTATTTTTTGTTATTTATCCCCAAATTAAAGATCAAGGGGTTTATATTAGAAATGTAAGTCATGCTTTATCATTGTTTTTTGTTTTTTTTGTTTTTTTACCGTACTATCCTGCTATCCTGGAGAATGATGGGAAATGCAGTTTTGCCACACAAGCCTAACAGCTCCTAAACTAACAATATGATTAGCATTTTCTGTACATAAACAGTTAAATGCCTACAAACTAAACATTCACTGTTCCAACATTAGCTTCTGTTAGGACTGTTTAAAGATCCCATGAATTGAAAATTGAGTTTTATAGCTTCTAGTCCATGTCTGTTATTATTATATTATATTACTATGCTATTATATTACTATTACTGTATTACTATTGAATTATATGCTAGCGTAAAATAATAATAATAATAATAATTACAGTATCTTTTGGGAAAACAGACCAAGACTATTGATGACTCATGTTGCACTTGTGGACGTATCTAATTTTCTGGTCCAATCAAACGGTCGCTAGAATGAGAATGCCCCTCCTACCAATACCATGGCTTATGGCTGTCACATAAATAAAAACCTGATGGTTAAATTTTGCTAGTAAATTGCCTTTTAATATGTTCCTCCCCAACTTTCTGTTTCAATAGGAAATGCATCAACAAAGGAAAGGAAAGTCGTAAATCTCGTAAATACGATTATTTTAACATGTCAGCCAGACAAGAGAGCTCTATATACAAAAATCCTAATGGAATAACACTGGAAAGGGAAAGCAAAGAAAGAAAAGATAGACTTTCACAATAAGAGCCTAAATAAATTCAAAATAAAAGACTGAACACGAGACATGAAGACAAAACAAAAATCAACACAACCATTAGCCAAACAAACAAACAAACTCTCTCACTCCCAGTTTGCTTGAATCTGTTTTCTCTTGTCTCTCGCCCTGGACTAACCCACCACTCAATTCACTTCCCCAGAGAAGACAAACAGACAAAGAAGAGGTATAAAGCCAGTGTTTGTGTGCAAGAAAACAAAAGTAGTAAATCTGCCAGCCCCCAAGGTACGGGACCCTCCCAGCCCTGCTAACCGTTAATCAGCCCTGCCTCTGTGTGTGTGTGTGTGTGTTAGCTGGGCTAATGATTTCCCAGCTAGACCACCACACCAGCCCCCCATGACCCCCTGAGCTAGCCCCCAAAATCAATCTTGCTCTCATGAATTATTGAGTTGTTTGCCTTCAGCCTTTTACAATAGACACTAAAGGAGACCTGTCTCCCTCTTTTCCTTTCTCTCTCAGACTATTTTTGCTCTTTTTTTTACTCTATTTCTATCATTGGGTTGGTTTGCTGGGGACTCTGTCAAAGAGGTTTCCAGAGGTCAGGTCATCTTTCTTGCCAGGTGAAAGTATGGACTGTGTGTGTGCTTTTGGCTAAAGAGTCAATTTCCTGTTGCGTCAATGCAAGATGATGCCTGTAATAAGGATGTCAAAAGTACCAGTACTTAAGTGGATGCTGTCTTTGTGTAATTTAAAGCATTTTTACTATTTATATTAATTGTTTACTATTTAAATATATTTGTATTTTTTTATAAATGCTTTTTTAAAATTTATTTATACATTTACAAATATTTTAATTATTTTTAATTATTTAGAAAATGTTGGTAATCTTTTCATTTAATTCATGAAGTACTGTATTATTACTATTTTTAGTATTTTTAATATTTGTATTTATTGAATATTTTATTTTAAAATAAATGTTTTAACATCTAAATATTTAAAATATTTTTAATTATTTAGAAAATTATATCAATCTTTTGATTTGACTAATGAAGTAATTGAAAATACTGTTTCCATGTTTTGCATTGATAAAATATCCTGAAGGATCCCTCAAAGGGATGTGAAACCCAACAATAACAACAAATTACAAACCATCAACATGCAAATTCATTATCTACTTGTGTTTCTAGTTCAAGTAGTTATATTAGCACCACAAAAAAGGTAGTTGAACTCAGCAGTCCAACAAGGTGTCTTGTTATAGAATAACTGTGCCTACAACACCGAATATAAGCATGAATATGATCCAGGTGAACCAGTCATCAGCTTGATTTCCATATCTCCAGGGACCTCTCGGTTTGATTGACAGCTCTCTGTTCCCACACTGGGGTGAGCAATTACCAGTCCTGCATATTAAGGATTGCTTGTGTTAAATGATGCTCCCGTGTGATTTTCTCTTTCTGTTTAGTTTTTTTTTTTTGTGGCTGGTGTTGCATTTATGCGTATTTGAAACTGAGAGAGAGAGAAATTTCATCTAAAAACATAATAGCAAGAGTTACGAGTGAGTCATTCCATAGCAGTGATTTAATCATGGCATGACATCATCGTTTGAGTGACATCACGCCTAGTAATCGTGTCACACCCTTTTTTGAGTCATGGAACTGGCATTAAAGGAATAACTCATTGCAAAGTGAAATCAGCCTCATGTCATTTGACACCCATGTAACTTACTTTCTTCCTTGGAGCACACAAGGAAATGTTATGTGAAATGTTCATGCTGCTCTTTCCCAAGTAGCAAGGAGCTGTCAAATACTGAAAATGTTTAAAAAGCACCAAAAATTTTCAAAATGATCTTCATACATTAATATACGGCTGGTCAAAATGCATTACACCAGGTTTGACACACTGACAATGCAGAACCAATTATATTTCATGACAATGACATCAGACTTGGCCCAACATATATTATGAGCGAGAATGAGATTTGCAAACTATATGTCATAGGGGTTTAGAGTAAATCATGACAATTTTAAGCTTAACATTAACAGTGAGATATTTCTCGATTGCTTTCAGCGCATGATGTGTGATATAAGTGAGATTTCACTAATTAGATAACAGACTATTAGTAACACTGATATTGTTTAATAACTGATAGTGGCATAATTTACAGTTTTGGGTCAATTATAGGGTATAGAGAGTGTGCGTAAGAGAACAAGGTGGGACCATATGGTCTGTTCTGCATTCAGTTTAACTAACACAATATGTAAACGCACACAAGAATATGCCTAGTATTTCTCTTGGCATGATGGTATTGACACTGTTGCAATAGTGGTATCATGTGACTGCTGCTGTCAGCATCATTCTCACCACTACATCGGGAGCCAATTCTACAGTATTCAACAAATTGATTGATCTGCTCACATTTTTCATGTTTAATTTTAAATGCAATTTTATGTACACATGCTATAAAACAAAATGTGTAAATGCTCAGAAATGCACAATATTTGCAGTTAATGCATGGTATAACTCCTTTATTACTATGTTATAAATGTGTAATAACACAACTTTAAATCTCTTTTTACGGATTTGGGCAATAGTGAATGGCATAATTTAAATCATGCAGAATAGATTAGTTGGTGAGGCTGAAGGAGGAAGAACCCAAGTGAGTGAGTTCAAGGAGAGAGAGACCCAAAAAATACAAAGAATGTGGATAGGGAAGACCCCCCCTCTCCCAATCTCTCTCTCTCTCTCTCTCTCTTTCTGATTCACTTGGAAGTGTGCGTTAGCCCTCATAAAATATTAATGTTGGTTGTGCTCAGAGCCATAATTGCCATCTCAGCCCGTGAATAATTTATGCTGCTGTGCTGTTCACATGGGCTCATTTACTCTTGGTGTGGCTCGCACCATACAGGAATATGGCACAGGCAGCTATGGCCGCTGTTTTGCATTTAGTAACCAAATTAGATTACCTCATGCAAAAGCTTCTCTCATCATGATATCAGCCCTACTGAATTTCAGGAAATGCAAAATCCTGCTTCTTCATCGTCAGTCACTCGCAATACAGTTTTACCAGGAACTAAACGCACTGAAATAACACTGTGCCGTGAGTGTTTAAATTACGCCATTGTGATTCATTTCAACATACTCTCCCTCTCTATTAAATTATACTCATTATAGACACACAAAACTACAAATGTTTACAAAGAGAATTTTTAAAAAGTGAAATTTGAATTTAGTTTAAAAGAGATGTTTGCATTTATTGATCTACTAATCACAATTAAATGATTGGATTGATAATATGTGACCCTGGACCACAAAGCCAGTCATGAGGGTCAATTTTTTGAAATTGAGATTTATACATCTGAAAACTGAATAAATGTGCTTTCCATTTATGTATGGTTTGTTAGGATAGGACAATATTTGGCCGAGATACAACTATTTGAACATCTGGAATCTGAGGGTGCAAAACAATAAAAAATATTGAGAAAATTGCCTTTAAATTTGTCCAAATGAAGTTCTTAGCAATGCATATTACTAATCAAAAAATATGTTTTATATATATATATTTACGGTAGGAAATTTCAAAAATATCTTCATGGAACATGATCTTTACTTAATATCCTAATGATTTTTGGCATAAAAGAAAAATCGATAATTCTGACCCATACAATGTATTTTTGGCTATTGCTACAAATATACCCCAGCGACTTAAGACTGGTTTTGTGGTCCAGGGTCACATAGAATAGAATAGAATAGAATAGAATAGAATAGAATAGAATAGAATAGAATAGAATAGAATAGAATAATCTGAATTTTCTACAGCAGACAAAATAGGATTGAAATGGGTTTTAAGTTAAGAAACTCATGGCTAGTAGATTATTTGCAACACTTTTCATTTTTACAGTGTTTATTCATCGTGTTGTTCATGTTCCAGATGTAACCTACAACCTGAACTAGCCTTGCCATAACCAATTATTTGATATGTCAAAGAAAAATGATCAAAAACATACTAATCATATACATGTCATTGTGTAAATTAATTACACTTTTACTGAATTTTCTTAATAAATTAATCGATCCAGGCAACAGAATGTGCAGAAATTAAGACCCTGAATAAAAACTGAAGAGCTGCTGCATTCCCATCCATTATTTTACTCTAAGGAGGTTTGTTTTATTTGGTGTATCCTCCTGTTTTTCTCCTGAATTCATCAGCGGTGGTATATTGTGATCTGTTCTAGAGAGGTCACAGGTGTCTCACTGTTAGCTCGTGTAAGTAAGTACGGCTCCACACTCAACCCCTCTAGTAATTGGCCTTCATTGGAGTGCCCTTAACTGAAGACGACAGCAAGGTCCTTTCAATTATGGAACTGTAGGATGACTGTGAGTGTGTGAGTGTGTGTTCATGAGATGATACACACACACCTGAGTGCTCTTTGCCATATAACTGGGCTTGTCGGGCCACATTAGGTCAAAAGTATTAAGCAGCCTCCTGATATTAATCTGACTCTTATAAAAGCACATATCAAAATGGATATACACACACAAATGCACATCTACAGTGTATCTGGACACTTAAGTCACACTCTATGTCCATTATATTAAAACTAAGTGGCATCTGCAAACAGATTTTCTAACTTCACTTTTAATTAATTCACAAATTGCACATTCTTGACAGTTTTGAATGAATTACGAGTATCTTTTTAACAGTGCTTTCTTGGATTGCTTTTTTTTGTAAAGGATACATATGATGCTGCCTTCAAATTTGGCTAAAATGAGGTGTCTTACTAGGCAGCATAATTAAGTTACCAACCTTTTGAAACAGCCTTTTGTCGCAATGATGCTTTTGGAACAGAGCAATCGTGGGTGTGTTTGAAACAGAGTTATAGAAAGAAAAGCTGATTCATTTTCTAACACATTCAGTGTCATATTGACAAAAGAGACAGACAGAATTGCAAACAAAGAGGCAAGAGAGAAATACATGAGAAAAAAGGTCCTGACAGACGGGTATGTGCCATGGCATTATCCAGTTAGACACACACACTGTTTGTATGCCAGTCAGAGCAGCTGGTATTGTGCTGTTACAGCTCTAATGCCAGTCTGTGAGTGAAGGGTTTGTGCTAGTGCCCATGAATGTGCCCGCTTTCTGCTTACCATGATTATGAGAGAGACAGACATGTTTTTCTGTTTGGATGGGACTCCGTGTGTGTATGTGTGTGTGTCTTTGAATCGGCGAGCTGTCTTAGCAGCGTTTCCCCGTACGACAGATGGACGCTCCACATTTCAGCACACTGCCTGTTGCTGTGTGTGTTTGTGTTACTGAACTTTTAGGATGTGTAAAAGCTCATAGTCTCTTTAAAAATGTTGTACAGTGGTTCTTCAGTGGTTCAACCTTCAGTACAGTGGTTCGACCTTTTTTAAATCAAGAACCTTTTTTGTAGGGTTATTCAGATATTTCATTATCTGGACAAAAGTAAATATATTTCTCATGGTAAAGACTTTAATTTAAATTAATTTAATTTTTTAATTTAATTTTATTTAATTTTATTTAATTTAATTTTATTTTATTTTATTTTATTTTATTTTATTTTATTTTATTTTATTTTATTTTATTTTATTTTATTTTATTTTATTTTATTTTATTTTATTTTATTTTATTTTATTTTATTTTATTTTATTTTAGTTTAGTTTAGTTTAGTTTAGTTTAGTTTAGTTTAGTTTAGTGAATTACTAGTTTATATACAAATTTATAAATATATAAAATATTTGGACATTTTACAATCTGAACTAACATTGCCGTATCATAAAAAGCTTAAATTATCTAATATTTTACAATACTTTTTGACCTTGACACACAATCATAAGGGTCTTCAGGTGGCTTGTGTAAGATATATTTTAAGATTGGATTTTCTATTTGTTTGTTTGCTTGTTTTGTTTTAGTTATTTAGTTGTTGCAACATATGACTTTTTGTTGATGTTTTCTTAAATGTGTTTTTTTGCCCTTATAAATGTTAATATAATATTATGGCAAACAACTTATGTCCCTCAAAAGCAATAATTCAGAAATTAAAAACATGCTTTTACTGTGTGTCTATAAACTTTAGTGTCCTTGATATGCTACTATAATTCTAAAAGTTCATAAAATACACTTCAAGTGTGCTATTCACTATAAAAAAGTCAAAAAACTATTATATGTCCCACCCCCAGTTACTGTTTTAACAAGAAGTATGTTAACATATACGAAAATTGCGCTCATCAAACTATTTAAAGGGATCTTTAAGGTACCAGTATAGATGTTTTCTTAAGAACTAGAATCAAAAGATCTTTGTGGAACTTACAAAGGTTCTCCTGTGGCATCAGAATCACCATTTTTGGTCCTAATTGGATCTGTCTAATTTCACTGTCAGAGGTTTGGTGAACTTGAGAACTGGTCAACAGGCCTATTTACAGTGTTTAAATGTTTATCTATTCTGTATTAGCTTTTCAGAACATTCAATGGATTCCTTCAAACCACCACTAACTAATAATTTTTCTTCTTTTGCAGATTTTTTCTCAAGTTTTTCCTGAAATGCAATCAGAACTGCCTGAAGAATGCAGGAAATCCACGGGACATGCGGCGCTTTCAGGTAAACCATTTAGCTTTTAAACTGTTCATTCATTAGCACATTACTTCTTCTCACTTTCCAACCATCCATCCTTCTAACTCAGTGTTTCCAACTCTCTTAGTCTGCTTTCGCCTTTGTTTTTGTATACTAGTGTAGAATATTTGGAGTAACGGTGCTCATGTGGGAAATATTTCTTTATCTGTGTGTAGTTTTACTCTCTTCAGCATTTGATGGTATTATAAATCTGGCTCCGAGCCTGTAAACACACTCTGCATAATTGCACAACAGTGTCACTCACGCAGTGCGCGTGTGTTTGAGTGTAAGACATTGAGTAAATAACCTATCACTACTTTGCAAGAAACACAAGACCTTGACCTCTAGTCATTCATTGGTATGTGACCCTTGCTGCTTTCACAACACTCTTACACACAAGTATACACACACACACTTTCACTGTCTCTTGCCACTACTTGTTAAGTCCTTACACTGTTCTAACAGTCATCAGACATGGATCATTAAAAACAACATGAATTTAATTTAATTTCTTATAACAATCTTTTAGACAAAAAGTATAAAATTTGTCGTTGTGGTGATACCGATACAGCCTGTAGGTCTGGTCTGATTGTCTTTTCTGCTGATGTTCTGTTAGGGTTAGTAGAATAAGTTTAGTATGCAAAGTTACATGTAGTTGCAAAGTTACTTCTAGATAACAGAATGTCTGAAGTGGATTCAAAGCTACCTACAGGTTTTATTGAGTTGGCTCCAAAATATCAGCCCGTTTTGGATCAGTATTCAGTGTTGAAGTAAGATATTATCTCAGCAGCTGTCGGTATAGTTCTGTCTATAAACGAATCATCTGCAGCGCTCTACGAGTGAACTCACAGTGATTGTGTAATTAGCAGCAGAACGCAGTCATATTTTACACCGAGCGTGCAAGAATGCAGGAAAGAGACTTTCCATCACACACATACACAATGTGAAGTCGTAGTACGGTGGCCTCTTGCAGTCTCAGATGTTTCTTCTAAAATTCCTTACAGGAGAACAACAAATAAGACACATGTTGAGATACAGTAAGAGAACAGAGATGTAAATGTGATGTATTTTGCTTAGCTCAAATTAATTGGTCAGATGTGATCTTGGAAGTGAGAAATATTTGAGCTCGTATTAAGATCTCTGAGCTTTTATTTTAGTTCAGATCTCTTCTTAAACTTTAAAGGAGAAACATGTGATTACTAAAGTACTCTTCTCAGGAGAAAAATCTGAGAAGCAGGATAATTAAAGGGATAGTTCACCCAATTATGAAAATTACTCCATGATTTACTCACCCTTAAGCTATTTTAGGTGTATATGACTTTCTTCTTTCAGACGAATACAATCAGAGGTATATTCAAAAATATCCTGGTTCTTTCAAGCTTTATAATAGCAGTGAATGGGGGTTGAGATTTTGAAGCCCAAAAAAGTGCATCCATCCATCATAAAAAGTGCTCCACACGGCTCTGGGGGATTAAATGGTTAGTTCACTCAAAAATGAAAATTAGTCCATGTTTCACTCACCCTCAAGGCATCCTAGGTGTATATGTATAGGCCTTCTGAAGTGAATTTATGCTTTATGTAAGACAAAATATCTATATTTAAAACTTTATAAACCATAATCTCTAGCTTCCACTAACTGTTGTACACTCATTCATTCCAGTGGATGACGTAGGATGTAGGTGTAGCGTAAAGCTCCAGTGAGAAAAGCTTACACCACGCCTACGTCCTACGTAGTGTTTTCAAAAGTACCGACCGTGATACCATTCGGTACTGTAATTTTAAAAACGTCCATTTCCCGCTAAGATTTCAGCGCTGTTGAGCGGATCCTTAAACAGCGCTGATTGGTCATTGTGTTCACGCACTCAACAGATTAGTCTGTGATTGGCTTCAATGATCATCGCTTCACGCTCTTCACCGAGCGGTTCATTGATCATTGAAGCCAATCACAGACTAATCTGTTGAGCACGTGAACACAAAATGGCCGTTTTTAAATTTTCAGTACCGAATGGTATCGCGGTCGGTACTTTTGACAACAATAGTCCTACGTCATACGCTGGAGCGCCACTCTCTTGTGAACATGCATACTACAGTTAGAGGAAGCTGAAGATTACTGTTTATAAAGTTTTATGAAAGGGTTATGAAAGGTTCATATTTTGGTTTTGGGAGTCCCCAACAACAGGTTGACATGCATGCAAGGTCAAAAAACACTTTCATTTTCTTATAATATGCATTTATTTTTACCTTATTTGCTCAACGACTCCCAAACGATTCGCTCAACGATTCATTTTTCCAAACCCCTCCTTTGTGTGACGCTAATTTGCGGTGATTAGTCGATTTCATTTAAAGCAGTGTGCAGTGCTGCTTTGTGTACAGCCGTTACGAGGGAAACAGCTATTTTTAACGCTCCAAAAGTGGCACCTAGTGGCAACAAGTGGGCCGGCAATATGCTAATGTTTCATGCTGACCTCAACATGAAACGGCTTAAGATTCGTTTTAAAAACAACTCGTTTCAATGACTCAGAGTCGACTCTTTCTTTTGAGAGACAATATCTTTATACACGGTGTACTTTCAGATTTCAAACTTCGCAGGATGTTTTCATTCACTTAGAGCTGTGTTACACACTGCATGAAAGGTAATTTTCAAAAATCCAGAGCCATTTGGAGTTTTTTTTTTATGATGGATGGATGCACTTTTTTGGGCTTCAAAATCTCAACTGCCAATAACTGCTATTATAAAGCTTGGATGAGAAAGGATATTTTTAACTCTGACTGTATTTGTCTGAAAGTCATATACACCAAGGATGGAGTAATTTTCATTTTTGGGTGAATTGTCTCTTTAATGTCCATTTCATTGCTGTCTAGGAGCAACAATTGAGATATTAAAGGGAATCACAACTCAAAGAAGCATTAAGGACTGTGAGTAGTAAAAAAGAGATAGGGAGAGAAAATGAAATGAAAGTGTAAGTATATGCTTAGTCACGTCCCTTAGAGACTTACCTCTCTTCACCAAGTCCTTTCTTTTTTGAAGAGGCAGAATGTCCTCTCAAAGCTCAACAGCAATTGAAATAAAAGGCTCTATGTGGGGTACCAGGGGGCCTCTGCAGCTTAAGAGGGCCCGTTTGTGCCAGTCATAATGGCAACCTCCAACACTTGTTACGTTCTTCGCATTGTCTCAGTGCGCACAAGTACTGACCGCTTTTTAATTGAATTAATCCGAGCCAACCTCTATCAGCAATCAATCGGAGAGAGCGGGGCATTGTGGGAAAGGCAGAGAAGTGTGTTTGTGTGTGGTGTTAATTAGTGTACAGCATGGAAATGATTATAGACTGTGAGTGCTTTTATCGCAGCGCCGCTGGTGAGGTGCGGCTTCAATTCAGGTTATTGCCGGCACAAAAATTACACACTTTACTTCAAAGTGACAAAATAAAATCTTTTTCTGTCATTTATGCCCATAAGCTTTTTTTCACAGGTGGTTGTGTCGACGACAGTGAGCGTAGAAGGACATGTTCTGGCTGTTTCGGATAATATGTTTGTGCACAACAACTCCAAACATGGCAGAAGAGCTCGGCGACTGGACCCGTCAGAGGGAACACCATCATATCTGGAACACGGTGAGTTACTGAAGATTTAACATCAAGAATTTAGCAGACAAATGGGATTGTATATACTTCTTTCTGTTGAATTGGCTGCTAAATAGAATTGGGAAGTCTTATTCGTTTTAATGAATCGGACAGTTGATTTGAACGAATTGATTCAAAATACAAAGTCTTTTCTGCCTACTCATCCCGTCCCAATTGGTTGGCAACAGGAAGAAACGAAAAATGGCGTCAGAAGGAGCAAGATGAGGTTGGCTAGTTTGTGAACAGGGACCCTGACAGATCATGTAGACTCACACTTTATTATACTGTGATGAAATATGCAATAAGCCTCTGCAAGCCTCTGACAATAACCACACACACAAGTCTACATTTTATTAATAGTGTGTTGATACAAAATCTTAAACTCCATCCAGTATGTGTGAATGAGTTGCTGAGAGATAACGCTTAGCTGTCGGAGTCGTCCGTGAGCTTTGGCCCTTTAAGTCACTTCTCCAGTGGTGCGGAGAGAGTAAAAGATGAAGCAGAGATTAATTAAAGCACTAACCTGTGCCCTCCCTCATTCCTTTAACCCATCCCTCCATCTGCAGAAATTACTGTGGCGGGGTTTAATTGAATGCAGAGGATAAAAATTATGCACAGAGCCAGATATATTAAACTCAAAAGCACAGATTTTTAAATATGGGACAGCTACTGTACCATGGTACTGATTAGCATCCCAAATGAAAATTGACTATGGTTGTACTACAAATAAAACCAAAAAAACATGGTTACTATATAGTTAAACCATGGTCACCACAAATTAACCATGGTTTTGCTAACCATAGTTTAACCGTGGTATTTGTAGTAAAACTGTGGTTATACAAATGGTAATAAATACACCAAAAACATGGTTACTACACGTTTACTACAATAAACCATGGTTAATTTTCATGAGGTATATTCATGTACTATAGTTTTTATATGGTAAGGTACTACTGAGAAGTACTGTTTCTAACATGGAGACTTGATTCCAGTGGAGTTGCTATCCAGTGGGGTTTGTTGCTAGCATGTTGCTAAGCTAATAGCATGATACCCCAAAAAGCATACATAGCACAAATAAATGCAGGGTAAAGAACAATCTCAAACAATTTAATTGCTTTTCAGTATTGAATAAATTATACATTATATAGTCAGCATTTCTTTATCCGTCATATTACATGAAAACTGCTAAACTGCTAATTAAGCTAAGCTATAAGTTTAGCTTCCCTATACTCACTCGCTATTCCCTACATTTGGCTACTTTGCTAATATAGTTAATTGAATAAGTGAATAAAAACAAGAGCTTGCATTCAGAAAATGAGTGGAAATTAATTGTGCATGGGTATTTTCTAGCAGCCAACTGTTGAGCGCACATTGGTTGTACACTGTTAAGGTGCATTACGGGATTGAATGAGTTTACTCAATATTGTCCATTATGGTTTTGGATACCAATACAAATGGCTGCATAATACAAACCAATACATTTAAAAAAAAAAAAAAAAAAAACATTCTGGCGTCCTCTGTGATTGGTCCATCTCTAAAATGTTTATTTTGTCCATGGCTATTTCATTTTGACAGACATGGCAAAAAATGAATGCTTTAATGCACACTGCATATTCTTAGCATTGTCAGTATAAATTCACCTTAAAATCCCGCTGACGTAATGCAGCGGAAAATCCCGCTTTTGACGCCACATCCATCACATTGGATTACTGACGACTGACACCTCGCTTAAATAATGTGTGACAAAAATTGTCTCAGAATGCCATTTCTACCTCATTCGCTAAAGCTCTTAAAAATTCACAAAGTATTCATTTGGATAGGGTGTTTTTGATTATTTGTGTTTTATGGCTGTAGATTCTCTTGGTGGAGTTTAGCTTTAGCGTTAGCTTTCCCCGAGCCCATCTGTGCAAGACCAAGCTCACACTGACATGCTTTACAAAGACTCTTGAAGTATTTATCTAGACGTCTGACCAATCCAATCAGTGTCCCATTTAGCTTGTCAAGGATTTAGATGTCCAGGGAAATTTGTTGGATCTGGATGGAAGAACAGAACATATGATGTGGTGATTTACGGTCGTGGATGAATATGGTGTGATAAGCTGTGATGGTCTCTTGGGGTCTGTGGCCGCGTGCTGGCGGCATCAAGCGCTATCAGGAGGTCTGTTTGCATTTGGATGAAAGACAGAAAGTACAGATTTACAGTTTGTATTGACAGTAAGCCTCTGTTTTTTTATTTTGGTTAGAGTTTCAGTTTATTACATCTCAGATGGATACGCTCAGGACATCCGTTCAATCCACAACTTTAATTAGTGGTGCTTGTTAAGTTTTAGTTTTTCTGTTTGGCGGCTCAGAAAATGGGTGAAAAGGATACCACATCCCATTTCTTCCATTGTTGTTTAGTGCATGTAACTGCTGTTATTTAATTGCATATTGTTTATAAGGTGCAGATTGAATTATGAGCAAAGGGATGATATTAATTGGGCTTATCATGGTTGAGGTTCTAATAGGCCCCAAACTGACCTCAGATCAGGTCTGAAATGTTTCATTAAGACAGCAGCAGTTAGAATAAACTCAATGAGTGCAACCCCGATAACAACAACTGGCTGGCTGGATGTATTTATCTCCTGGAGCTGGAGGTTGGTGTGTGACCCCAAATACTCCAGCCTACAGCATTAAATGAGTTTATAAGAAAGGGAAAGCAGGAAAAATGGCTCAGCTGAGCGCATCCCAGCGGAAGATGGTCTCTCTGTCCCAGAGCACCAAGCACAAACCCTAGGGACATGGAAAGGGGATGCAATCTGTCCATGGTGTGCACTAATGTGCTATATACCTTATGTGGGCAGTGATTTTAAATTCGCTGTATAGTTTCTGTGATTTTAGTTTCTACTTTTAACATGTTTTTAATCAAATTGGCTTCACTCTACTTTCAAAAGTTCTTTTGTATATACTATATTCACTTTTAAATGTATTTACAGAGAGACAAATAAAAAACACAGCCCTGGTGTTGCTACAGCCAAGCTCCCCTACAGGAATTATTGCTCCTAACTAATAAATATTAATAGTATTATAAATTAATATTAATAATATTATAAATATCAATTATTAAATTATTCCTGTTATGCAGTGTCTGTATTTTTTATTTTTTTTAATAAATATTCTAGTAATAATTGTTGTTATTTTGTCACATACCACAGAACAACCCCCAAAATCAATTGCTAATACTAATAGTGATATTTATTTATTTATTTACTTATTTATTTAACTCACCAAAATATGGAAAAAGTTAGTTTTAAAAGGTGTAATGAAAAGCTTTTGAAAAAGCAGCCCAAATTCTCTTAAGTGTGATATTATGATAAAAGAAAACATATTTTAAAATGGTTAGTTTAATTTTCATAAAATATATTATGACATGAAAGGACACATATAGGAATATCCTAAAATATATCTGCTTAATTTTCACTTTTGTTGTGTGTTTTTGTGCTGTACTGTGTTGATCAAGTGTAATTGCTCAGATGTGCATTGCCCTGTGTTCGTACCCCTGTCTTTTGCTTTTGTGTTTTGTGTGTGAGACTTTGTACATTGTAAATTAAACGTGTGTGTGTGTGTGTGTGTGTGTGTGTGTCAGAGCAGCATGGTGAGCAGATGGCTTAGAGAAAGCCACAGAAAGTTTAATCCTATCAGATGGATTCATGCGTCTCCATCTGCTTAATCCAGCTACCATTTCAGCCTCCGCCAAAAACCTCCACTCACGCCAAGATTACCGCCACAGATTGCACCTCATCTTCCCTACTTTACCACCCCACCTAACGCCAAAGTGGGTGTGTGTATGTCTCATTTCACCCTCCAGGTCTGGATTTCTTTCCTTTCTAGCATCTGACACAAGCATGACATGTAAAAAGAGAAGATTAACATGTGTTTACGGAACACGAGAAGTTGTTCTTTTCAGTAATCTAAAGCTGTTTGTGATTAGGATTTAGGGATGTTTTTCAAATTACAAAAGGGGGAGGGAAACAAATATTGGCCACAGATTAAGCTTTTGGCCTTTGAGCTATTAAATATGATAGCTTTTTGAAATCTAATAACCAATTGATTGGAATTTCAAATCTGTGGCAAGCCTTTGTATTTGAGAGCCCAGATGTGGTTTTTTTTGGTTTGTTAGCGTTTATGCATTTTTCTATGACAGGACAGTAGAGATATAACAGGAAGTGAGTGGGAGAGAGAGAGATGGGAACGGGAAAGGTCCACGAGGTGGGATTCGATCTCGGGACACCTGAAGCGCAACTGTGCCATATGTGGGCACGCTGCCCACAAGGCTATCGGTGCTGACTTTTTTTTTTTTTTAAATATTTAAAGAAACTTGAATTGTTTTGCAAATTCCAAATTCCTGACATTTATCACTTTAACAGATATAATTACATTATATAATACTTAACAAATCATTAGTTAAAAATTGTAGTCATTAGTTAAAAATACTTTATATAATCACTGTACAATAGTCACTGTGTAATCTTAATGAATAAAACAAAAATAATAATGAATTAATTAAATAATAGTAAAATTATAATAATAATTGATAGTTAATTATTGTAATAGTATCAATGATCATGACATGATCGAGACATAACAAACTGCAAAATAAGTTGTTGTGGAAATATTTTAAAGATTTTGAATACCCTTAATTCTACATATAAATTCTACACATCCCTGACCCCTTACTTGTTCATTTTTTAAATATGTTGTCTAATTTGAGTTATAAGTATTCTCAGCTCCATTGGACATATTTGACCACATTTAAATCCATACCAGTGGATTTAAAAATAAATGAAAATAAATAAATAGGTAAAGAATAAATAGACAGATAGATAGATAGATAGATAGATAGATAGATAGATAGATAGATAGATAGATAGATAGATAGATAGATAGATAGATAGATAGATAGATAGATAGATAGATAGATAGATAGATAGATAGATAGATAGAAAATAAAACACATTTATTACTGATTTACCTATGAAATCAATGCTGAAAAAAATGAAATTTATTATACTATTTTAGTTTTTTTTTTAATTTTCTATAATTAAAAAAAAAAAAAAAATTCTATTTATTTCAGCCACTAATCATTTTTAGCACTTCTTAAGATTTATATATATATATATATATATATATATATATATATGTGTGTGTGTGTGTGTGTGTGTGTGTGTAATATTTAAAATATTTGACCATATTCAAATCCATTCCAGTGGATTTCAAAATTAAAAATCAAAAAATTAAATAAAATAATGTATTACAGATTTACCTATAAAATCAATGCTGAAAAATAAAACCTGATTAATGAAATGAATCATACTTTTTTTATTTTCTATTTATTTCAGACATCAATCATTGTTTGTGCTCCTCAAAAATGTTTTTGTTGGACCTCATGTGTCTGATCATTGAGCAGTGCTGACATGTTTCTCATGCTGCTTGACTCTTCATGTTCACTGTAACAGCTCAGCTTAGCCTAGTAAGGTTACAATATATCTTACCCGAATTGCATCTCACAGCGTGTGGATCTAACAGTCACGCTGGCCCATCACAACCCTTCCTCTCTTTATATCTCATTACTGTGAGTGACGCTTTGGCATTTGGGAGCTAAATGCAGGTAAACGCCGGCTGTTTAAATTGCTTTCTTTGCCCCCTGCTAGCACGAGACTCTGCGTCTCGGAGGGGAGCAGACAGCTCTAATAAGCAAACTGACCTTTCTCTGTGGTGGTCCCTTTCTCACTCAGCCACTGATCCACGGCCGCCGCAGAGAGCAACAAACAGAACACGCTAAACGCACCGCTGTACCTCGACGCCCGGTGACAAAAACACGTGTCTCCTACAGCAGGAGGCCTAAGGTCACCTTATTTATACCAAGACATACAACAGCACTTTAATGGTAATGTCTACTCTTAGGATACTTGAAGAATTGATAAGCAGTTTGGCTGTGAGTTTTTAACCAAATAACAATTTATGATCTTGCTCAAGATCTGCTGATATTTTCGCTAGTTTCACTAGTGTTAAATTTTACAAAAATAATTTCTGTGGGCACTTTTGGCCATATGGACTTTTTGAAAAATAATGTGTCTTGAGACTTTTTTCCCACTCTCACAAAAGCTTTTTGGTTGTTTTTGTTTTATTTTTAAAATAAAATGACCAATACTTTTGTCTTTCTGAGGCCAATTTTGAAGCTTAATTTGAAATGAAATACTGTAAAACTTTACTGTAGACATACAGTAGAAATCTTTTTTAAACTTAAAAAACTCTTTGTTTAGATTATTGTAGTTTATATTAAACATGGTAACACTGTATTTTACAGTGCCCTTGTTACACATCTTACTTGATCTGACTATAGTAATAACAGTAAATTATGCATAATTATAAGCAATTAACCCTAAACAAACCCCAACCCTGTTTATATATTAAGTTTATGTTCTTAATTAACATTACTCATTGCATGTTTTTAGAATTACACTGTAAAAAGGACACCTTAAAAATAGAGTGTAACCAAATGTAAAAATGTACATATTTATGATTGATTTTCATACTTAAAAATTAAGAGTCTGGGTCTGGGACGGGGTAAAACAATAAAGTTTATAATAAAACCATGATAAAAAGTTTCCAAAACAATAGTTTCCAGTCATTTTAATGTTGTCTTTAAAATTATGAAATTTTTTAATAAAAATCAACCATATGGACATTGAAAGTGCAGCATAAAAAGTTGAAGAAACACCCCAAACCAATGCCAAAACTATCCTAAATCTAGTAACAAATGATTTGTACATTAGTACATAGAGGTATTGAGGTTTTTGCATCTTTCTAGCTATAAAAGAGTAAATCTATTGGCAGTCCTGCCCATTTGAGGCGATGTCTCACAGTTCTGCTACAACCCAAGCATTTCCTTACTGTGCCCTCAAAGTATGGATATGCCAGCTCGAGCGTAGAGTTGGACTGGAATTCTTGGTGTAAGTGATCCCTTGTTTTTACGCCTAATGTGTGCTACGAGAGCTGTGAAAACCACCGACACTTTTCCAGAGCCTGTGGTATGGGACTCTTAGTTGAATCCAGCTGTGTGAGTTTTCTTAGTGACATTTGTGTGTTTTTGGTTTCCTGCTTTGGCCTTGAAATAAGAGACTGAGAGGTGTCAAGACTTCCCCCAGACCCCAGGAAATAAACTGCATTCGAATGGCACCTTTAACCTCGAAATCTGCAACCCTCACACGAATGTTGACCCTGAATGTTAGGAAGTTCTCTACAAAACCTCTAATCATGGTCAAGTAATGCTAATATTGGATAACTACACTAAGTACAGATGATTAAAGTCAATTTTCGTTTTTCTCTTTTCTCTAAACTGGTCCTGTGGCGTTTCTGGAAGTAGCTGCACCTTGTATCAAAGCCATCAGTCCCAGTGAAGGCTGGACAACAGGAGGTGCTACTGTTATCATCATCGGAGACAACTTCTTTGACGGGCTGCAGGTCATCTTCGGAACCATGTTAGTCTGGAGTGAGGTGAGTTTGCAAGACATATATTTCCATCTGTCCAGCTGAACTTGGGTTTTTCTCACTTCTTGTTGCTACAGTGTGATCTCATTAGTAGGTATTTATACATAAAGTGTGGTTCTAGGACATTTACACTTTTGTATGTTTGCATTGACAATGAAACATGCATTATTACTGACAGCATCTTAAACTTAAACACATTGTATGAAACTTTAGAGTTTTCAAACTAAAATCATTGTCACCTTAAAATGTAGTTGTCTGTTACTTAAAATGTATAAACTTGGTTAGGATTAAGGTTAGGGTTGGGACTCTAAGATTCTAAGATCTAAGATTAAGATTTTTTGTTGTTGTTGCTAAAGCTGTGTATTGAAGTCCACATATTATAAAATAAAATAAAAAAAATAATAAATAATATAAAATAAAAATAATAAATTGTCACAATTATAACAAGTCGTAATTAGGATAAAATAAAAAGTCAGTAATTAAAAAAGTAATTAATAAAAAGTCATAATTCAGACATACTAAGTCATATAAGATGACGTTATATTTATGAAACAAAAACTAGAAATTTACATATTGTAAGCTGAAATTCTGAGATATTGAAAAATAGGCTGTCATAATTACAACAAAACATTTTAATGATGAGATAGAAGTCATAATTATATGCTAAACAGTCATATTAAGCTTGTAAGTCAACAGTTACTTTTTATCACATAATTTTTGTTACAATTTCAACTTTTTTTCTCATAATTATCAGTAGGAAAATAGCTTGCATACATATGTTTTTATGTATACATTTAAATGTATATATATAAAAAATGGATTGTTGACCTCAATGCTTTCTTTATCATATCATCACGTTCTTTAATAAGTAGTAATGGCTTAAGAAAGAGGTAAAGACACTCCATAAACATGTACATGTGGAAAACATGGTATTAGTGGAATAATTTACTTTTTTACTCTTTAGACTGTTGAATTATTGAAAATGAATGCATGCTTGTGTCATGACCGCTTTGCCACCTAAGGTGTGCGGTAATTCAATGGCCCATTGTTAATTATTCCTTACATACTATGTTAAAAAATGTTTTAATTATTGCACATTTACCTGATTAATCAAAGTTCAAATAGTCTACATTTAGTTTAGTGTAAATGATATCTTAAATACAACATTAATAAAAGTCCTCCAGTGTTGTTTGCTTAATGCAGTTACATCTGTCACCTTTCCCGAAGCTGTCAATGACACCCATTGTCCTATCAGAATACATTAGCGTTGTGCTAGGCCGACATTACGCAGGTGATTAAGTTACTGCGCTTAAGTGATTAAGAAATGTGATACTTTCAATAGCTGCTCAATTGTTTTGACATGTCTTTGTACAAGAAACTGAGCAGCTTGTTTAACGCTGGCTAACTGCTCAATAGCGGCGGGTTTAAAGGTGCTCAAATCAGTGGTGGCGAATCACATACACAAACACATTGATCTGGAGTGTTTTGTAGTACTTCTCACTTCAGACCGACACTCTTCATGAGCACTACTGAGTGTTCATCAAGCACCAACCCTGATACAGATTTCCCACTGCATATTCAGCTAACCTCTTTGATCTGCTGATGCTAAGTGCTAAACGAGCTAATGACTGTGTGTGTGTGTGTGATGAACTACATCTGGTACCGATTAAATACACTGTGCTGAAATCTCCCTATAGCGGTTCCTGTGGACCTCATAACCTTGTGACCTTTACCTCCTGACCCCGTGACCCCCGTACACGGGGGGCCCATCAAGAGCCACGTAGTTCCCTTCAGCTGCAGTGCCAGCGGGGATCTGATTACCACAGATAGCATCTAACGAGGGAGGAAGAGAACAAGAGCAAGGGAGGGTCCAAGGAAGATCTGTTTCTTTCATTTCTTCTCCTCCTACCCATTCACTGTCTTCTGAACACAGTCATTTTTGTCTGTCGTTCTCAAATTGTAGCATTCATTAACATTGTGCTTCGAAGACGTCCTTTTGTGGACTCTTAAGGGCCCTTGTCTTTCTATAGCATGTGCAGTATGTACTGTAGTCAAATGGGCAGTTAGGAACAAATAGCCACTTAGATAACCAGAGAGAGTATATACTATGATGACTGTACTGGATTTAGTTTAAACTTCGGTAACACTTTAGATTAGGGAACAAATTCATTATTAACTAAAGCGGGATTTATACTTTCGCCTGGCTCCGCTCCGTGAGCCTCCACTGATATTTCGATTTAGCTCTAAAATATTTTAGAAAGTTCTTTGTTTAATATTTAATTATTAATGGCACTGGCATTGACGAAAAATTTGCATTTGCATTCTTGTCAATGAATGATCTGGAACACTCTGAATAGGCACAAAACTCTGAGAAACTGCATATACAATTCATTCACAGTTGATTTCAGAATAGTTCGACATTAGCATGTTGCTAAGCTAACAACATGATACTCTCCCTAGTGAAAATATATTTATTTTTTTACTAGGACTAATAAGCACAAACCACATAAATACATTTTTGTATTTATTTTTAGTGATAGTATTGGATTACCTTTTTAGTAGGATTACTTTTGTAGTCGACAGTTAATTTGGAATGGCTCACTAGCGTGCTACTCCTTTTCCTGATACTTTAAATGAATATTTGAATGCTATTCTGAATTCAGTCAACATTTCTCTTGACTCCTTTTGCCTGTTTGGATTTATTTTTCACATTTATTCAGCATTTTATGATTGCCTTGTCTAGAATTTGGCCGCAATGAGCTCTCTCAAAAGAAGCATAACTTTGCTGGCTACATCATTTTGGAATGCTTTTGCATCCGGAGTGCGTCTAATGCCATAAATGCTGTCAAGCTAGGAAGTTCACTTGTTTACTGTTTTGAAATTAAGTTTATGACTGTGAGAGACAAATGTTCAAAGATGTTTTAGACAACAGCTCATATGAACCACATGCACATAGACCGTGAGATGCTGAAAGACAGTGTGCTGTTAATTACGTCTCTGAGGAGCTCCACCTGTCCTCTTCCAGCCTTCATCTACGCCATCCCTTCACCACCCACCATAAACAGCCTGATACTGATTAGACTATATTCATACACTCACGTACAAACACACACATGGCACACACACAGTCAGATTGTTTACTGATCAGAACTGGATCAAAGAACATAATCAGCCAGGGCAAATGAACAAACAAAACACAACTAACTTCTGCCAACAAATGCTGCTAGAGTTTTTCTCAGAACTAACTTCACTGTTCTGAGACTTTTTCAATAACTTGTGTCAATGCGATTTTTTTTGTGGATTTATGAAGTCAGTATCTGCTGCCTTTCATGTCACAGCACAGGATAGTCACAAGTCAAGTGTTTGGAACTGTGTTTGTTAACATTATTTTTCCTGTAGCTTCAGAGCTATTAGTCAGTCGCAAAGCATTTACGGTTCTAATGATTGGCTCAAAACAACCGAGCTTCAGAACTGAGCGCCCATTGTCAAAGATGGTAGATTTCAATTCTCATACGTCCTGTGCCAGCCAAGCAACTGCCATTGAGGGGAACGGAAGTGCCATGTGTCTCCAGGTATTATAGACCTCCTTGAGTCTAACGTCCTCTCTCTATCTCATTTTCTCCTCACAGCTCATCACACCTCATGCCATCAGAGTTCAGACCCCTCCACGTCACATCCCCGGGGTCGTAGAGGTCACGCTCTCCTATAAGTCCAAACAGTTTTGCAAAGGCACACCAGGAAGATTCATCTACACAGGTAAGCTGTTCATCTTAAAACAAGAAATGGTAACACTTTTTTTTTATGGTGTCCTTGTTACACATTACATGTACTTAAACCCTAATCCTAACCCTTACCATATAGTAGATACATTAATGAATTACTCCGCACTTAAATGTATAATTACACTGTAACAAGGACACATCATTACAAAAACAGGTTGGTCACAAAAGAGGTGTGCTATTGCTTTTCAAATGTCATTAAAAAAAATCCCCTTGCTCTGGAGGAGGAACCTAAGTTATATCTAGAGAAAGAATAGACTAGAACCAAACAAACATGCAAACTCCATTTGCATTTTCTTCAAAAAAAGTTCAAATGTAACAAGTAATTCTGGTATTATGGGTGTATGTTTCAATGCAGTGAACAGTATTTTCCAAATGTCTGAGTATGTACAGGATGCATAAAATCCTATTCATATCTCTTAAAAAAAAATCCACTTTTATTTAAAGAGATTTGCATAGGATTTAAAACTGTTTTTTTTTTGTATAGAATGCATAGAATTATTTGCTATGTGAAGGACTGCTGTTGATTTTTCTCACAAGCACACACACACACACACACAAAACCACGCTCTGTAGTGCAGCTTTGTTAGCTTAATTACTGTTGATGGAGAAAATATAACAGCTAATGCTCATAAAACTCGTTACAATTAAGGAAGAAAACAAGATGTATTTTATAGGCGACCATACTGAAGCCATTTAAACAGTGAGACAAACTGACAAACTGTGCAGCTTACATGAAACCGTTAAAGCGTAAATATTCAAACAAACACAAAAGTGCCTCAGTTAAGTTTGGTCTAGTAGACTCACATACAAATTACAAAATTACAGATTTCTGTTCTATATACACTGTATGAATAGGACATGTATGTTTATACTATGCTGTATTTAACTGTTAGACAGGCCAAAAATGCACATTGTTAAAAAGTGATGCAACGCGATTGCGCTTTGCTCTTACCTCATACCCCAGCCCGATCAATGCCTATTTCTTCCATGAGGTCAAAGGTCAGCTCGCTGCCTAATTTCATGCTTATTTTTTCTGTTGCTTTTTGTTTGTACTTACTCGCTGGTGTTAAATCATCACGCACACCCACACAAACAAGAGGACACACTTGAAAGTGATTTTAAATCAAAGGCGAATTAAAAGAGAAAAATAGCTGATCTGGTGCACAGATGGATCTTATGAGAGGGCGACCGACTCGTTCCAGTGAGGAAGGGAGAGGGAAACAGTATGTGCGTCCACAGAAGTTAAGTGCCACGATAGGCATGGTATCAGAGTTGTAGGTGGCAACCAGTGACACTGAAAGGAAGACACAGATGGCACATTTATTATTTTATTTCTTTCACCCACTTCTACGAGTATATCAGACATTTCTCTCAGGCGCCGGGCAGAAAATCTTTGGAAACAGAAGCAAATGTAGTGAAATTCATGCCTTTGAGTGTAAATCTTCAAACTTATAGCTGTGCTACTGGTAACCTTCAGCTTTTTAAACTAATTGTGTACCTTACTCTTGAAAATGAACTCAAGTTGGCACCTTTCGGGGCATCACCGACGTTAAGCAACTGGCACACAAAGATGGCAGCTGGCATGGGTATTAGAAGTACCCAGAAGACAGCTGGCAATGCTAATCAGTCTCTGTTAGCCGAGGCCGCTAGCAAAGGCTATTTGCATAGAACACTAGCAAACCCTCAGAACTAATTGAATCAATACAGGCAAAGCCACGGACGCCTCCCACCAGGCTCTGGCCGGGCATTAATCAATGGCTACCTGGAAACTACAACTGAAGTCGGAATCCATAAATGGCTAAATCAGTCAACCACAACAAGAACATAAGTTGAACATAAGGTCTTGCAGACGATGACACAAGAAAGTCTGTGATTTTGGCCTGTGTTTTACACGAAAATACAGGTTGAGTTTTGTTTTCAAGTTTTTGTAGTACAATAAAGTTACAAAACAGAACACATGCTTTCATTAAACAGCTAGATGAAGTACAGGAGAATTAAAATGAAGGCAAGTATATAGACGTATTGTTTTCTTACAACAATACACCTGATACCTGGAAGTCTGCTTCCAGAGTGTTCCAGTCTGCTAAAAACGCTGCTTGAACCACTTATGGTGGTTCATATCCGGTTTAAACTGGTCTAGCTGATTTCCCACCCTGCTCAGCTGGCGTTCTGCTTGTTTAACTAGTCTCCTAGCCTTTTTAGCTGTCCAAAACCCCTCTAAAACCATCACATCAGACTATGAATGTGTAATATATCACTACAATATTGGCCGTCAGCAAATATCAGAGACTTTTTTTACTGAATTTGTTATAGAAATGTAATCGTTTATACTCATTTCCCATTTTTACATTTAGATTACCAATAATATAATAACACTGTTAAATGCTAAATAAATAATTACTAAATAATTTTTTCATATTTAATGTTTTTTTTGTTTTATATATATATATATATATATATATATATATATATATTAGTGCTGTGATCACTAAATTCTAGTATATCATTTTAATATCGACCATAACATGAAAAGAATTATTAGTATTGGCCAGAATTTTAAGGCAGCGGCTATTTGCACTAAGGGTAAATAGAGATAGAGGCTAATTACACTAAGTGCAAATAGCTATAGATTCTATTTACACAATGTTAAAATAGCAGATTTTTCTGCTATACTACATTTTAAAACAGTATGCATTAATAACGTACTGAGTGTAAATTATATTTTTAATTCAAATTATTAAATGGATGCCACCTTATTAGGGCAATAAAGCCCTCCCTACACCTACCCTTACCCTTCCCCATACTTTATTTTCAACTTTTTTATTATTTCCTTCATTTTTATTGAGAATAAATGCCTTTCCAATGTGATATAAGATTTTAAAAGGGAGGGGAAAAGTTTGTCAAAAGGCGGATTCGAACTCGGGTCGATCGCATCAAAAAGACTATGATACGCAATTGGCCATCTACGCCACTGAAGCTGTTGTTAGATGATCGTCTTTTGTAGGGTTGACTATCCCAATCACATGTTGGTGGGATGAGTTAGTGTAAATAGCTTCTGCCAACAAGGCGGGCTATTTTCTACTTAGTGTAAATAGACACTCTGGAATTTTGATATCTCTCTGCATCCCTATACCTGACAGCTAAGAGCAGCAAACCACTTTAGTCTGGTTTCAGCTAGTTTTTTCAGCAGGGTTGTCTGTTTCTCTGTCTGTGTCTCTCTCTCTCATCCTGGTGTTTCTGTTGTACTGGACACCATAAACAGATCCCTGGGGACAAACTAATACATCTCATATAATTGACAGTGTAGGTTCTGTGTCACTTCTAAAACTGAATGTCAGCGGCGTGTGTTTGTTAGGAGGAAGTGCAAAGTGCCAATCGATAAACCATTGGAGCAACAGAGACAAATCCTGCCTATGGAACTGCCGTAACATTCACAAGAATCGCAGGGAAACAGATCTGAGACGGAAAGGCCATGTTTTTTCTATTCTGTTCGCAATTCCACTCACTTTATTTCATTTTAGAATTTTGAGGTTGATATTTCCTATATTTGTTTTATCCCTTATGTAACATTGTAACATTATGTAACGTAACAGTGATGCCAAATCACTCTTTCCTTTAAAGTTATCATAAAAAAACAAAACATTCATAACCTATTTTACTTGCATGCTGTTACATATTTCCAATGTGAAAAAAAAATAATAATAATTGATTTAAAAGTGGGTGGTTGGTGGGAAGGGTTTGAAAAATAATATGATTGGTTACAACATCCAAACAAAATGTTGTTGTAGAACTAGAGCAACTTGTCACATTTTAATGGAAGATATTCTTTGGAATAACAAATAATTAGTGAGTAAAATACATGTAAATTAAAATAACTTTAATATTTTACATGTTTATTATTATAGTGTTATGTAATTATATATTATATTAATATATTTAAGTTTTTTTTTAATTAGATTTAATTAAAAATATGGTCGACCATATGGTCCATTTCTATGACATGTTGATATTGCTTTCTGACATAGCTGAAAACTCTACTAGCATCCCATAAAACTGCACTATGGGAAGTATAGTAGAAAACAGAAAGGAAGTTTCATTGGTGATTCAAAGCACGAGTTCATTTTTTACAGTCATTTTAACCAAATATCACCTCTTAATAGCAAAGCGCCTCTTCTGCTAGCATTTCTGCTTGCTAGACAGGCAGTAATTGGTGACGTTAAAAATTCTGCGGGATCTACTGCTGCCAACTTAATGCTTTATTGTCGGAAGGGACGAGCACCTCCAATTAGATTACAGGCAATTCCAGGTCACTGCAAGATCGGACTGCAGCCAGATATCTCTGCAGTGGTCACAACGGCTAGTAGCGCTGTAGATGAATCACACACACCAACACACATACTGCTAACAAGACCCCAAAGGACGACTTTTGAGGCTTTATTATATAACACAGCCTCAGTGAAAACAAGAGCACAATGGAAATACACTATTAGTCAGCACACCAAGCAGAAAAAAAACACAAGAGTGGTTTTGGGTTTCTCAAAGTAATGAGAAAAACTGCTCTAGTCTAAAAAAACGACACACTGCATGTTATATATTTGTGTATAGTTCTCTCATGTAAAGAAACATTTCCTTCATTCTGTAAGGAAAGTGTACTTCAAACCCAATTCAGCAGCACCTCCTCTACATCTGCCTCCAACATCTCTTTTACCGCCAGTTGTTTTGTATCATAAAGATGCAACATTAGAAAGAAAAAAGTGTGGTAGAATAAGAGAAGGGGGAAAGACAAGAATAAGATTGTTCTCTATTGATCTTAAAGTGGTGTGGCTTGGAAAAAATAACTCATCTATAATAAGGGGGGAAGAATGAAGCAATAATTCAGAGGTATTGAACGCTCCACTGCCGTGGGTATTGATCCCCCAGAGCTCGTACCTGAAGGGGGGGAAATACATGCGCCCTCTGGGAAGAAGGGGGAGGGAAGTGGTGACATTCCCTTGCTCATTACTGCAGTACTACAGCAGGAAAAGGATAGGAGTTTTAGTTAAAGATGATCCATACAGTCGTAGTGCTGTCAGAGCCATGGACCTGCTTGTTCCAAGAATAGATTCGGGATTGTTGTTGATTTGAGTGGATAACGTTCAATTTGATTCTGTTTTGCCTGATTCAATTCGGATTTGATTCAAACATTCTTGAAAAACATTGTTTTAGTGAAAGACAACTCGTGCGTCATGGTTGCTAGAGCACTGGACCTGCCGGTTCTAGAATCAATTCTGTTGTAGATTCAATCCGATTTGGTACATTTGGGTTTGAATTTTTTAGGGATCAATACAGATCGTTCTGACAGAGCTCACGGTCTACTTGTTATAGAATGTAATCAATTATTTTTAATTCAATTGATTTTGATTCGTTCATTTAAATTTAGTTTGTTTTAAAACATTTTTAGTGAAAGACGATCCATCATGGTGCTGACACACCACTAGACCTGCTGGTTGTAGAATAGAATAATTTATTTTCTAGCTTTTATTCCATCAATTTGATTTCATTCAATTTTTTTATTTAATTCAATTTGTTTGATTTGATTCAAACACTCTAAAAAGAATGTTTTAGTGAAAGCTGATCTACAATATACCATATTAGTTCTACTAGAGCGCCTGGTCTGGTGGTTCTTGAATAGAATTGATATTGTTATGTAATTGATTAATTTGCTTTGATTCGATAATGTTCAATTTGCTTTTATTTAGCTAGATTCAATTTGTTTGAATTTGATTCAAAAACTAATTAATTATAGATCTGATTAATTCGCTTTGACTAAACATCGAATTAGATTTTGTTTTGATTTGACTGAAGTTGGTTCTACAATAAAATTGATTCGGTTATATATTTGATTCTTTAATTAGATTTGCTTTATTCGATGTGTTCAATTAGATTATAATTATCATTTATGTGAAGACTCAGTTTTATTTTAACGTTTTAAAAAGAATTTTATAAAACAAAACTTAAAGGCATAGTTCACCCTAAAATGAAAATTCTGTCATGAATTACTCACCTACATGTTTTTTTCCAAACCCTTAAGACCTTTGTTCATCGTTGGAACACAAATTAAGATATTTTTTGATGAAATCCAAGAGATTTCTGACCCTCCATAGACATCTTTTAATTTGTGTTCCGAAGATGAATTTTCATTTTAGGGTGAACTGTCCCTTTAACATGGGAAGTAAGGCAACGACTCAATGAACAAACAAGCAATTCTCAATTCATTCGCCAATCACTTTTAAGGTCTATCAAATCAATGAATCTAATGAATCTATTGGATTTTGTGTGGGTTTGGCTCGACTGTAGAGTGAGTGTATGCGCAATAGGCAATTACGTACCCAATTACTACCCATCACGCCACTTTACTATGCTCAAATTAAATGAGGACTTACCTCATGCTTCCCTGTCTCCTCTTTCCACACTATCCCTTCTACTCACAACATTCCCTCCTCCAGGTCATTATAGTGAAATATGATGAGGCCTGGATCTGCCCTCATGAAATTTCAATAAGAATTGATCTCTGTGATTGCAAGAGATTCTTCTCAGAGAGCGAGGGATAGAAATAAGTGATACGCACAGGGTGGGGGTATATTTTCTCATTAATTTATTGTCAATGATGTTCTAGTCATATCAGTGTGACAGTATCAACCAATCGTTTTGTGCTGACAGCTCACAGACGTTGCGGCAGTGGCACTATTCATCGATCCTGCTTTTGGACATTGGACATTAGTAGACAATGTTTGCACAGGCTCGTGATATTCTCTGTTTGGTTCGGTTAACATCCAAAATTCTTACAATTCCATTAAGTTCAGATACATTAGACCAGGTAGAACTGTCATAGGCCTATGGATTTCCAGTATCATACCAATATATGATATATACTATGGCAGTTGGATTGCGTTGGATTGTTTGTCAGACTCACCATGCTAGCACGTTCAATCCGATATATATATATTTTTTTCTCTCTTTTTTTTCTATTCCCTTCTGAAACATTTTGGGCCGCTAATTAGCTAGTAGCACAGTTAGATACTTCTCTCACTTAGGCTATTTTTGGCTATTTAACCGCTAAAGCTACCAAGGGAGAGCTATAAACCAACATCCCTGTGCAAATTGATGCCATGTGGTATTAATACGAGGAAAACAATAAAACAGTTTGAAGAAGTGGAGTTAGGCCAAGCTATAAATACTTACCGTGTGGTTAGTGCTTGTTTCGCATGTAGTGAATACTGCACTCGGCAACAATGAAAAGTTAGGCCAACGATAATCCCACTTCCCCATTTTGGGAAGAGAACTTTTCGTACAGTAGAGATATTTAAATAGTTGAAGGGCTTCATTCTCTTTCTGAGAACTTCATTGTCTCGAGTTTGTCCCTTTTTAGACCCCTGAAGGATTATTTCCTCTATAGAAATTGACTTTATATGTCTCATTGCCCTTGATATCTCTGTGTTCTTTTAAGCGAGGGCTAGAGGATGTGGTGACCAAATCAAAAAGTATATCAAATTGGAAACTCATATTCTCTTGAGGGACACAATGACCCACAGTATCAGCCTGTGTTGAAAGTGGATGAAAGGTTCTTTCATAAGAAACAGCTTCTTCAAAAACACAGTTTGGACTAGGGTTATTTCTTCGAAAGGGTTTTGGAACGTGACTCAAGAAATATTGTGGTTTAAGAACGCATGATTGCCTATGTATGTATGTATTTATTTAGTGACAGTTTTTATTTATTACATGCATCACTTCATACATATTAGCATACAATTATTTTTATTTATTTATTTATTTTAATGAGCAGGCACACAGTGGCCCCACAGGTTTGAAAGTCACACTTAAAAATGAATAAGTGTTATAAAAAGTTTTATAATGTAATATAATATATTATAATATACATTATGAAAAAAATATCATTTGTTTTTATTACCTAATTAACTTATTAATATGTATTAATGAATAACAGTCATTGTTATTTGTATTTGTAGTTATTACATGGATATCTTGCTACATATTACCATATATAAGTATTTTTACTGAATAAAGTATTTAACAAATATATAATATAATATAATATTATTCTTATCTACTGTGGCTGGATGTTAATGTACATTAAATCACAAATGCATTGCTTGACATTTCTAACTCTTTTGGAGTAGTGACCCACAAAAAGCATTTTAATACACAACAAATCTCACTTTAAAATGCATGAATGGCATTAGATTAGATGCAAAATATTATTTAATTGAGATTGGTACCAAGATAAATTATATTAAATTCATTAAGTCAATTCTTAGTGAAAAACAAATCCTAATGTTTTATCTTTCCCCACACGTCTTGAGAACCCCTTTGTCCCCTCACCTCTCTCTCTCTCTCTCTTTCTTCCTCTCTGTTGACCTCTGGGTCTCTCGGTAAGTGAATGTTTTCCCCAGGCTGAGTGAGAGGATTGGATACAATGTAGAAATCAATGGCAATAAGAGAGAAGTGAAGTACTCCTGACACATACAAGCATGTGAATGTGTTTGGGAGCGCACTGACTCATCCATCTCCATATCACTTTATTAACAGAGGCCCCGCACACAGAAATACACACACACGCCAGCTTTCTCCTTCATCCAGACAGGTTTTTAGATTAATTAGATATTATCAACCAACATATCCGAGGAACTGTATAATGAAAGGTCATTTATTGCTGTAATAACTGTGAACAGCAGCACTTATGCGGTCATTAACCTATATGTTCTTAATTGCCAAGCACTAACTTCAATATAACTTAAACAGAATTTACAGTATCTTAACCATCTGCTCCAACCGACAGGAAAGTACCTACGTTTCATGCCCCAGCAGCCCCTAACACTCCCTCACACTCAAACTGCCCAAACCACTCTCTCTTTCTCTCTTCCTCTTTTCTCTCTTTCTTCTCACACATCCATCCTTCAACAGCCTTGGGACCAGACACTCATATGACATGTTATTTATGAACATTTTGCAATACATACATATTTTGGGTTTAATCAGATGCCATTTTTGGATCCCATGAACACTGAACCACATGCTAACCAAAACACAGAGGACAGCGAACAACTTGGCACCTGTAAAACACAAGCTGTTATGAATATAAGACGAATATAGGATGACTCCTGTAACGTCTTTCATGTAATTTTCCACACTGTTAAATGCTTTGCACAATGAAAAAGTAATTTTTGCTATTTATTTATTTATTAGATTTAATAAAGAAGTTAAGATATGATTTAATTAATAATAATATAATTGAATATTTATTAATATAATATAGGAAATAGTAATTAATATAATATAATATGAACTCATGATAATTATTTTATCCTTATATATATTTTTTAATAATTCATATATTTGAATTGATTTAATTAATATTATTTATTAAATGTCATCTTCATATTACAAAATGTATTATGTGATAATATAATATAATATAATATAATATAATATAATATAATATAATATAATATAATATAATATAATATAATATAATATAATATAATATAATATAATATAATATAATATAATATAATATAATATATTATATTATAATGTGTGTGTGTGTGTGTGTGTGTGTGTGTGTGTGTGTATAAAATAAATGTGTTTATTTATTATTTATTTTTATTTATTTATTAATTTTTTCTGCCTCTTTAGAAAATGTAGTTTGTCTGAGCTGGTTAGAACTGTCTTGAATGCTAATGCCATTAGGAGTTTTTGTTTGGTCCCCTACTTTTAAGCAGGCTCTCAAAACTGTGGCACTTTACAAACAAAGTGCCATCATGTACAGATCTTCTACATCCATTTTCTGTCCATTACAGGAGCAATTGGTGTCAGATAGCTTGTTAATATCTCTCCTGTCCTCCATCTCATCCCTCGCTCAGATTGAGTGACAGGCTTTCGTGTTTTTGACAGCATAAAGACTTTATGCAAAGTAATTGCTGTGTGAAATGTAAAACATAAGCGTCCTGTGGTTATTACACGCTATATGCGCTTTCTGCACTTAACATGGGCATAAGAATTCCCAACAATTTTAAATGACTTCCATTAGAACTGTTGTATATATTATTATTGCACTTTTTCTGAGGAGTTATTACTCTAGGTTGGAGTGAATTGTGTGTATATTTAAAAAAAAAAAAAAAAGATAATGCTTCAACTAAATGTCCATGTTCAATTTTGTTCCAAAAATATGCAAAGCCTTTTATTCTTTGCAGCACATTAAAAGGAAAAAAAAATCTAACTAGTCTTCTAAAATTACATCAAATATGATGGATTTGTCTCTTTTGTTTGTGGCCACAGCTCTGAATGAACCCACCATAGACTACGGTTTTCAGCGGTTACAGAAGGTGATACCTCGGCATCCAGGAGACCCTGAACGCTTGCCAAAGGTACGAAATCGTATTTCCACTATTTCAAACAAAACAGATCCAACACACTATTTTCAACAGAAACGTGCTTTTGAAATGGACTGAAGTGAAGTGAAATATTTTTATGTTATGTAAGTTTATATATTTATTTAATATATTATCATTTTATGTAGTTTATTTGAATCTCTATTTTAGATATAAAATATATGACTGATTAATGTTTGGAGGCTTAATTGCATAACTCCGTTGAACTAACAGGTTTATCAAGAATGCATGTTGCTTGGGCTGAATCATGAATCATTATACAGCTGTATGCATTTCATCTGACATTCCTCTATCACTATTAAGTGCTTCCAGATCATCTTTCCTTGATTTAGAAAGAGTTTTACAGCATTAGCTATAACATCAAAGTAATGAGTCTCACTCATGAAGGACTGAGATGGCGGGCCGGCCTCTGTTATGTCATCATTGTCTTGGTGATGAAACTCATATGGTAATAATTCTGCTTGGATGAACATTAGAGTCTGTTGCAAAGGGACAGAAAGAGTTGCATCATGAAAAAAAAAGTAAAAAAAATAAAAATTCCGTCTGTTGCTGTTTTACTTCTACATGTATACAGAGCCATGTTTGCACGTGTTGTGTTTGTTGTAAATGGATCGTCTTGAGTGTAACAAGTACTCTATATAGTGCTTCATCTGTTTTTCAGTTTGTCCCAATTTGGTCTTAATGAAACCGTATTTTTAACTGTGTAAATACTCCAAATAAGCTAGCGTCACAGAGGGAGGAGGTATTTGGTTTGCATTTGTTGTGCTGGAGCTCTAGAAATATGACATAAAACATTCTTTGTTCAATCACTGTGATTCACAGTTCAAATCTCAGTTATACCGGGACTAGGTCAGGTGTCAGAAAACACTGGCTTAGATTTCGCCAAGTACAGCGTGTTCCTGGATCAACTTTCTTGTTGGTTCTGGAACAACATTCCTATTGACAAATCCAATTTATTTTTTTATTTTTTATTTTTTTGAAGGTTTAGGGTTAGACCGCCACTTAGGCCTGAGGTTTGGGACTAAAGCAACATTCTGGCATTTTGATTTAATATATTAATTATAATATAATATAATATAATATAATATAATATAATATAATATAATATAATATAATATAATATAATATAATATAATATAATATAATATAATATAATATAATATAATATATAATATAATATAATATAATAAAATGAAAATGTATAATTAATAAATTAATAGCAAAATTTACTGAAAGGGTATTTAATGACAAGATTATTATATTATTTTATATTATATATAAATATATTCCTGTTAAGCAAATATTTACTCCAGTTATTTCCTTATGTTTTGACACTTTTATCATTTAGGCATTAGAGAAATAATTGTAAACCTTATGAATGTGAGTTTTTCAGTTTGTTTTTCATTGTCCCCTTGCTTATTATATTATATTATATTATATTATATTATATTATATTATATTATATTATATTATATTATATTATATTATATTATATTATATTATATTATATTATATTATATTATATTATATTATATTATATTATATTATATTATATTATATTATATTATATTTAGATTAGATTGTTTATGAGCTATTAGATTAATATTATATTATTTTGCAGTAGCTATTTACGCTAAGTGAAAATAGCAGTATTTTCTTAGCGATTTGCTATTTACACTAAGTGCAAATAGCTATAGATTCTATTTACACTATGTTAAAATAGCAGGATTTTCTGCTATTGCAAATAGTGGCAAATATCTGCACCTCAGTATTGTAATATATTATAAAACAGTATGTAATAATAACGTATTGAGTATAAATTATAATTTTAATTCAAATTATTAAATGCATGCCACCTTATTGGGACAATAAAGCCCTACACCTACACTAACGCTACCCAATAGTTTATTTTCATCTTTGTGATTTGTTCCTTATTTTTTATTGACTATAAATGCCTTTCTGATGTGTTATGAGATTTGAAAAGGGAGGGGGAAAAAATCCACAAAAGGTGAATTCGAACCCGGGTCGATCGCATCAAAAAGACTTTGATACGCACTTTACCATCTACACCACTGAAGCTGTTGTTAGATGATCATCTTTTGTAGTGTTGACTCGCCCAATCACATGTTGGTGGGCTGAGTTAGTGTAAATAGCCTCTGCCAACAAGGCAGGCTATTTGCAGTTAGTGTAAATAGACACTCCAATATTATTTTTAATCTCCGGCAAATTATATGTTGATGAGAATCAACCTGTCAGAGACTTTCGCTAGACCACCGCCTTTCTCTAGCCTTAAAATCTGATTCTTTGATGGGAATATTATTCCAGAGCCAGCAATGATGCTGTTTCAGGAAGATTCTAAATTTCCCTTTCTACATTCATCTTCTGTTTGGAGCGTTGAGTTTATTTTGCTTGTTCATTTCACAAGTGTATATGTTTGGTCATGTGCTGAGAGCTTATTGTATATACACGTGAGTGTTTGTTTGTCTGTTTGTGTGTGTGTGTGTGTGTGTGTGTGTGTGTGAGTTTAAGAGCGCGGGCACCCAGAGGTGATCCATCATGGTGAAGTCAGCTGTCCAGCGGTGCCTCCCGGCAGGTCAGCGATCGAAGTCTCCGCTGGCCGGACTTTATTATTGCTCCAGCACCAGTAATTGAGTCACAGCAGTGGATGTGTGTGTGTGTGTGTGTGTGTGTTTGAAAGCAGGAAGAGAAATTATTCCAGCACACTGGCACCTCTGACATTCAGAACAGTGTTGAGCTCAATGAAGAGGTCGGACATATGGAGGAACAGAGAATCATACATAATCTCTCGCTCTCTCTCCATCTCTCTGGTCTTGGCTGCTGTCCCATTGGCAGCGGCGGCGCCACACACACACGCTCTGTTCCTCTCCGCCCCATCGATTTTCTCGTCCTTATTGAGGTAATAACAGTTTGTTGACGGGGCTCTCTTTTCAACTGCTCACCTCAATCATACCAGCCAAACACAGGGACGCCACAGAGAGAGAGACTGGCACACACACACACACACACACACACACACACACAGAGAGAGAGAAATCTAAATGAAGACATGCCATAGACTTCTACTGTTTTTATATAAAGCTGATTTACAGACAAACTTATTTTTTGCTTATGAAGCTACTGTATGTGTTTACAATAAAATGAATCTACTGTAAGCAGATTTAAAACTCAAAATGTATGTAAGATAGTTGTTATTTATAGGTTTTTTTAAAGCAAAATTCATACAGCAATCTGAAATGGCCACTTTTAATCACTTTTTGGAATTTGAAACACCTGATTAAGCAAACATTTGCTGTACAATACATGCAATATTATCTACTTCTTTGTTTCTGACATCAGTAATTAGAGAGGTAATTTTGGACATTTCCCCCCAGTTCATTTTTCAGTGTTTCTGCTATCTAAACCTCTCAGTTAGAGGCTGTAATGTTCTCAGTTCAAAGCCAGACGCAGACAGACCTGAGAAGCTCAGAAGGACAGACGGTGTAGTAGCCCGTATGAAAGGATTAGAGAGGACAACAGAAGTGTGAATGCTCTACTGGACATTTACATTGACAATGAGACCTGACATGGACCTATACAACCTGCCCATTTTGGAGACTTTTTTAATCAGTTTTTAGTATTTGTTTTCTTAAAGAAGTTGCTCCAGTGCTGCATGACTTTATAGCTTCCGTCGACACAAAAAAACAATGTTAAAGCATTTCAATTTAATCATAAAAACACCAAAAGAAGACAAAAAAACATAAATACCCATAAGACTCATTCACTTTATTCAAAATGTTCTGTTGCCATACAGTAGCTTAGTATAAGGAGAAGGAAAAAAAGTCATTATTTGTAATACATTTAGAGAGAGGTCTTCTATGATCTTCATTCTAGCACATGTTTTCAAAGGCCACAGTTTCATCTCAGTCCATTTCTTACTGTAAACCTGTAACTACTTGACTTAAAACTTGACTTTTTTTTTTTTTTAATGGAACCGTTTATTAAACCTTTATACAAATTCTAAAAAAAGTTTGCATATATGTTTTTTGAGTTTGTCTGTTATCATCAGGTACATTTTTATAGCTCATATTGTACTATACAGGAGAATATGGAGCTCGAGAAGGAAAAATAACTATTGATTATTATAGGATAATGTAGAAAAAAATATGTGTATATATATATATATATACTATTATAAAAGACTGAATAATGTATCCAATTTGTTGCAGATGTTGTCATTCATATGGCCAAAAAGTAAAATGAAATGTATAGCTTGCAATGTAAATCAATGAGATCTTAACATACATAAAATGTATATAAATATCAGTTGCCACTATGTATCTCCCAATGTTTTAGTAAGGTGATATTTAAATGCTTAGTTTTATGATCAAAGCTTTATACTTTTTATTTTGGACAAAAAATATAATGCAATGCAGTGCAAAGATGATCTGAACTTAGAAATGTGCGTAGGCTTTATAGGGTTAAATAAATAGCAGGTTTTAGGAAATATCAACTAAAAAACCTTTCCGGGAAACCTAATTTGATGTTGTCATGAGCTTATGCTGTCATCATCTGATGATGTCTTTCTGCATCAGAGCTGATCTAATCAACATTGTGAACAAATGCAGAACAGTAAATCGCTTTATCAAAATGATGATCTAAACATGATATGTGAGGCACAGTCATATAATGTTAGGACAATCGTCAGTTTTTGAAGGTGTTGGGTGAGCTATTGTTGATCAGTAAGGATACTTACGGATTGTCTTTAACTTATAGTTATGTTTGATTATCAGTTTTGTCATGATTTCCATGTTTTCTTTTATGTGGGTTTTATGATTTCTTAACCGAACTGATCACTGTTTGACTTTTATGGATGAGCCTTAGTACCTGGTCCAAAGGCATAGGAAAACATATTACATTTGTGATGTATAGAGCTCAGTGTTTCTGCTATACAGTATTCATCATCGACCTCTGCTCCTCATCTTTTCCGCTGAATTTGATTGATGTTTTGGCTGAACTCGCACGTACTGGGAATTCACTGCCTCCAGGCCGCCCCACGTTCACTCGGGCCCTTTCGCTCGCCAGTATCCCTCTCGCACTCCCCCACGCTGGGCTGCAGAGGGACTCTCCTCCGCCTCCTCACTCTCGCTGCAGGATCTATCGCTCTAACAGCTCCCCGTGACGATAATGAGAGGTTAACACAGTGCCAGCACGGCCATAATTGAGTGAATTTAGCACCTTGGACAGCGCACTAAAACTCCTCATTGCTTGCCTGACCCCCCGTCAAGTTTTGTTTGTGCGTTTGTGTCTGCGTGTGTGTGTGTGTGCGTGCGTGTGCGCGCGGTGCGACACACCCCAGGGCTGATTGGGAGGCAATATGTTCCAACACAGTGCTCACACACACATGCTAAGGGGTAAGATCCTGGTGAAGGTTGCATTCAGAGGGGGGAGCAATTTTCTGCCTGTCACTCGGTTAGCTGGAGCAGCGCCCTTCTGCATTAACTTCTCTCAAAGACCTCCCACTTGCCAATATACAGGACAGAGAAATATAAGGAAAACACTTGAGAAACGTGTGAACGGTTCTGCAATTCAAACAACTAACAACAGTACCCTTACAAAAAAAAAAAAAAAAAAAAACATTAAATTTAAAGGGCCTCATTATTTCGGATACATGAGCAGAACAAATTTCTTTGTAAATTGTTTGTAAAACCATTAATTCATGCAACAATTTACATTTATATACAATATATTTACATTTATATAAATTAAACAATTAGCATAGCATTGATGTACAATTTAGAGTTATGACTGATTAAGAAAGTTGTTTTGATTCATTTGTATTATTTATAGAATTATTTATATAAATTATATTTATAATTATTTTTGCAAAAATGTTTTTCAAATGATTGGAACAGTTTATGATTAAAAGTTTTATGAATTCAACAACTTAGATAAGAAATGTTTTAACAAAAGATTTACACATGAATATGGCCAATTACATATTAAATCCAATCACAATAATAAATGTGAACAATTAACATTAACGTTAATGCAACAATTTATATATGAACAGTTCTACTTTACATTTCAATAATACAGTAATTTAGATAAGAATGGTTTTATAAGTGATTTACAGTTATGCCAATGCAACATTTAACAGAAGAATTGTTTTAGACGCTATTTACTGTACATTTGTATCAATGCACCAGTTAATGAAAGAATGGTTTTATTCACTTTTTGCATCAATGCAACATTTAATGTAAAAAGTTAACATTTATTTCATTAATAACATGCAATAATTTATGTAAGAATGGTTGTCAATTCTGGAATGGTTTTGCAACGATTTGATTAACATTCATATCAATGCAACAATTAACACACACACACACACAAAATATTTTGGAAACTATTTACATTTATATCAGTGCAATTCAGAGCAATTGAAGAGTTATTAGAGTTATTAGAGTTAACTCTATTAATTATTAGAGTTTTTGTTTGCTTCTGTTTTATGAATGAGGCCCAGTGTGTGAAAATATTTAATTATCATTTGATATTTAAAAATTTCACATGTGAAATCTTGGTAATGGGTTTCAAAATCACAGAAAAGTTGCGATTTTGTGAAAATGTGAAATTCGTGTCGTTTTTCCATAAGGGTATTTTGACTTGTTATTGCATTTGATTTATGAGAGATGTCGAATGACAAACCAACATGATGTGATCCGTATTGCATCATTAATTCATTGTTTGTGAAAATTTGTTCAAAACACAGGATTTTGTGGCTCAACTTTTACTGGCCAAGACATGCACTTGTCCCATGCTTGCACATCCCATGCTAGTTTGATAATGTGGAGATATTGCACAAGCCACATAATCACATTATTAAAGCAACACAAAAGTCGCTAATGTTTTCCAGCCATTGCACTTAAACAGTCATGACACCCGTTGTCCTTCTTCCCCATCATGTGACTGCGCAGAAAAGCATATGTTAAAGTAATTACTTCTCATTAGCGGGAACGCATCGATTCCATCTCTGATGTACCGTCATCGCAAGAGCTCTTACGAGAGCTGGCTCTCCGCTGAGTTATTGCCCAGTACTGTGAAACCGAGTGACCTTCACTGCAAACATAGATTGCATTGTCCTTCCTCAACGCAAAGCAGATGTTTGCTGAAATACTGCACTTTTTCATCCTGACAGACATAGAACAATTGAGCAAACATCAGCTCCATGTGTTCCACTTGGCTGTGATCGTCGATGTTATTAAACGGAAATTCAACCCTTTTTCATCTGTGAAAGAGAACAACATCACATTGTATAGTTACAAGTGACAAGTATTATGGATTGTAAATGTATGAAGATTGAACTGAGGATGACCTTTTTTATCATTAATATTTCCTTTGTTTGTTTTGTTGTGCATGCAGGAAGTGATTTTGAAGAGAGCAGCAGATCTAGTGGAAGCACTTTATGGAATGCCTCATAACAACCAGGTGAGGAAGAAACTCCTTGATTATCACTGATAAATGACAGTCGCATAAATTCCTGTTAACACATGTTGAAAATATATGGGAGTTTCTATCTGTATTGTTGTCCCTGCAAACTTAAAATGACCTGCAAATTTTAACACACACACACACACACACACACACACACACACACACACACACATATATATATATATATATATATATATATATATATATATATAATATATACAGTATGTACAAACTATTTTTTGTCTATGAATAATGTTCAGCGGTGTACAAACATTACAGAACAATTATGAATTTTTTATTTATTTATTTTTTTTGCCATCTAAAAACTGAAAAGTTGTGGTGGCATTTCCAACACATCTAATAATATCACATCTAATGTATTGGGTTTAACAGTGTTCTGTGATGGGAATGACAATTTGAAAATGGCATTTCAAATTTATTTGAATAAAATGAGTGATTACTTTGTTTTTCTAAGGCTACTTTCATAAACAAGTATACTAACTTTTGAAGGAGAAAAAAAATTGTGACAAAATAGTTAGCCAAGAAGGACATGAAAACACAACGGATGTAATTTGTGTTATATATTTAAATTAGTGCTGTCAAATAATTAATTGCGATTAATCACATCCAAAATAAAAGCTTTTGTTTACATAATATACAGTATGTGTGTGTGTGTGTGTGTGTGTGTACTATGTATATTTATTATATATATATATATATATATATATATATATATATTGAAAATATTTACATGTATTTACATGTATATACTTATATTCATGTAATTTATATATATATATATATATATATACAGGTGCTGGTCATATAATTAGAATATCATCAAAAGTTGATTTATTTCACTAATTCCATTCAAAAGTGAAACTTGTATATTATATTCATTCATTACACACAGACTGATATATTTCAAATGTTTATTTCTTTTAATTTTGATGATTAGAGCTTACAGCTCATGAAAGTCAAAAATCAGTATCTCAAAATATTAGAATATTACTTAAGACCAATACAAAGAAAGGATTTTTAGAAATCTTGGCCAACTGAAAAGTATGAAAATGAAAAGTATGAGCATGTACAGCACTCAATACTTAGTTGGGGCTCCTTTTGCCTGAATTACTGCAGCAATGCGGCGTGGCATGGAGTCGATCAGTCTGTGGCACTGCTCAGGTGTTATGAGAGCCCAGGTTGCTCTGATAGTGGCCTTCAGCTCATCTGCATTGTTGGGTCTGGTGTCTCTCATCTTCCTCTTGACAATACCCCATAGATTCTCTATGGGGTTCAGGTCAGGCGAGTTTGCTGGCCAATCAAGCACAGTAACACTATGGTCATTGAACCAGCTTTTGGTACCTTTGGCAGTGTGGGCAGGTGCCAAGTCCTGCTGGAAAATGAAATCAGCATCTCCATAAAGCTTGTCAGCAGAAGGAAGCAGGAAGTGCTCTAAAATTTCCTGGTAGATGGCTGCGTTAACTGTGGACTTCAGAAAACACAGCAGATGACATGGCAGCCCAAATCATCACTGACTGTGGAAACTTCACACTGGACTTCAAGCAACATGGATTCTGTGCCTCTCCACTCTTCCTTCAGACTCTGGGACCTTGATTTCCAAATGAAATGTAAAATTTACTTTCATCTGAAAAGAGGACTTTGGACCACTGAGCAAAAGTCCAGTTCTTTTTCTCCACAGCGCAGATAAGATGCTTCTGATGTTGTCTCTGGTTCAGAAGTGGCTTGGTAGCCCTTTTCCTGAAGACGTCTGAGCGTGGTGACTCTTGATGCACTGACTCCAGCTTCAGTTCTCTCCTTGTGAAGCTCTCCCAAGTGTTTGAATCAGCTTTGCTTGACTGTATTCTCAAGCTTGCTGTCATCCCTGTTGCTTGTGCACCTTTTCCTACCCAAATTCTTCCTTCCAGTCAACTTTGCATTTAATATGCTTTGATACAGCACTCTGTAAACAGCCACACCTTTCAGTAATGACCTTCTGTGACTTACCCTCTTTGTGAAGGGTGTCAATGTCCGTCTTCTGGATCATTGCCAAGTCAGCAGTCTTCCCCACTATTGTGGTTTCAAAGAACAAGAGATACCCAGAATTTATACTGTATGGATGGCCATTTATTCAAACTCAAATGTAAATATTCTAATATTTTGAGATACTGATTTTTGACTTTCATGAGCTGTAAGCTCTAATCATCAAAATTAAAAGAAATAAACATTTGAAATATATCAGTCTGTGTGTAATGAATGAATATAATATACAAGTTTCACTTTTTGAATGGAATTAGTGAAATAAATCAACTTTTTGATGATATTCTAATTATATGACCAGCACCTGTATATATACATACATACATATAATGTAACATATGTTTTTAATTATATACATGCATAGGTGTGTATTTAAATATACATAATAAATACACACAGCACACACACATATGCTATGTCGACAAAAAAACGTTTATTTTGGATGCGATTAATCGTGATTAATCATTTAACAGCACTAATTTAAATTAATTTAAGACAACAAAACTCAATTTTGTCCTTTTTTAAATTATTGTTCATTATTTTATTGTTTTATTGTTCATGTTGTTGTTGTTTTGTTTGCTTTTTTTTTGATGGTCTCCCTAGAAATTCAGTTGACTATAAGTAACTTTGCAAATACATGTCAACTATAACTCTCATTAGAGTATTAGTAGAGTATTTGAATGTTAGATTAGGGTTAGTAGAAGTTGACATGTACTTGCAAAATTACTTATAGCCAGTAGAATGTGTGTTGGGGGACATCAAAATAAAGTGTTAGCAGATATTAAGCAGACAGTCTACTCTAATGACTACTAGTGGACATTTAATTGCCAAGTTGCTTAAAGTAAACAGAATGTCTAAAAGCGACCATCAAAATAAAGTGTTGCCAAAATCAGTCCAGGGACATAAAAGTTGAAAGTGTTCAATTGTGAGAGATGATGGTTCATTTTTCCTTAGGAAATCATTCTTAAGCGAGCAGCAGACATTGCTGAAGCTCTGTACAATGTGCCACGAAACCACAACCAGCTCACCGGCCTCACCAACAGCTCCGTCCATGCAAGCATGATGGGAGTGAACTCCTTCACTGGACAGCTCGCCGTTAACGTCTCAGAGTCGTCACAGGGTGGAAACCAGGGTGAGATGTTATTCTCTTGCTTTTTCCCTCTTCACAGACATACACACACTCTTGCTCAAGCGTGCTCTAAAGAAAACTTGATGTGTAGGATGAAGGTTATCAAAGCTGAATACTGCCACGCTACTTTGATGTGAGGCTAAGTTGAAGTTTTCTCTGTGTCTGGCTGCAGGTTTCAGTCGTAACACGAGTAGCGTATCACCACACGGATATGTGCCCAGTTCTACCCCTCAGCAGAGCAGTTACAGTACGGTATCCACCAGCATGAACGGCTACGGCAACAGCGGCATGACCAACCTGACCGGCTCCCCGAGCTTCCTGAACGGCTCTGCCGCCAACTCGCCCTACGCAAGTGAGTATTGAGATGTGATGTTCTATATGTGACACTGGACCACAAACCCAGTCATAAGGGTCAATTTTTTGAAATTGAGATTCATATATCACCCCGAAAGCTATAGTAAATAAGCTTTCCATCAATGTATGGTTTGTTAGGATAGGACAATATTTGGCTGAGATACAACTATTTGAAAATCTGGAATGTGAGGGTGAAAAAAAACCCTATATATTGAGAAAGTCGCCTTTAAAGTTGTCCAAATGAAGTTCTTAGCAATGCATATTACTAATCAGAAATTTAATTTTGATATATTTATGGTAGAAAATTTACAAAATTTCTTTTTATAGCTTTCCTGTAGCTCAAATAGTAGAGCATGGCGCTAGCAACGCCAAGATCATGGGATCGATTCCCAGGGAAAGCAAGAGCTGATAAAATGTAAGAACTGTAATTTGAATGCAATGTAAGTTGCTTTGGATAAAAGCGTCTGCTAAATGCATAAATGTAAATGTAAAATATCTTCATGGAACATGATCTTTACTTAATATACTAATGATTTTTGGCATAAAAGAAAAATCGATAATTTTGACCCATACAATGTATTGTTGGCTATTTCTACAAATATACCCCAGCGACTTATGACTGGTTTGTGCTCCAGAGTCACATATATTCTTCCTTTCTTTCATAAAACTCAAAGGTAGATGTATAACAGAATGTCCAAGCTGCTCTTTTCCAATGAAAGTGAAATGATAAAAATTCATTTTAAAAGTAACAAAAAAATAAATTAAATAAATTAAATTTAATCATTTTGAAGTTATAAATAATTGGAAATAATGTTGTTATTATTAATTGGAGTACGTTTTACAAGAAAATACTACTTTAGTCTTTCCACTTCAAATTTTCATATATTATGATATATTATTTAGTTATTATTATTTAAATATTTAGTAAAAAATCTTTCAAAGTAAATCCTACATTCATTTTTTTTTTTTTTTGTAGTCTGCATGGTCCATGTATTATATTTCCAAGTTATCTGAAGCCATATGATTGCTTTATGTCAGGAACAGATTGATATTTTTAACTTGAATAAAATCTTTCCTCTGCTGTAGCTTTTAAATCTGGCTTTCACTTGAAGACATGTCACAAAATGTGATGTCAAGGCATCAGACCTACTGTGACATCCTTTTGTGTGCAATGTTTAAATACATGCACGTGTAAATGAGCAATAAAATCCATTCAAAAGGCATTTAAAATACAGTATTTAGGTACTATTGTTTTATGGGGTGAAATTTGACAGTTGAAGTGTTTAATTCACATGCTTCAACAAGCCCTTGTTTCCAAACAAACTTCTGTCTTTGATGCACAATCATTGCAGGAAGTCTGACAGTATGGGCCTTTAGGTCTGATAGAATTCCCAACTGAGAATTCCCACAATGCTCTGCAGTCTATATTCAACAGCTCTTAAAAAGTTGTCTCCTCTCTCTCTTCTGTTCGCCTGACAGTGCTCCTCACTCCAGCTGTTATTTATTGAGCTAATACTTAATTGCTTGCTCTTTCCAATTAACCAGACATGCGAAAGTGAGCCAGAGACAAAAGAATTTGGAATATTCCAAGAGTGATGTGTTTGTTTGGTTAATTATGACTTGAGCAGTGAGGGTGTGTGTCCGGGGGGGCAATCTGACATTAAATCTTAAAAAGGCGAGATGAGCAGCACGCAAAACTTTGACACAAACATCCCGTGCAAAGGAAAAGAAAGCAATCAGGAATTCTGCAATGCAACCCTGCCCACTCTATCCTCTGATGACTCTGGCCTTCTTTCCAAAAACAGGGTTTTATTGACTCTATCAAATTTAAATTCCTTTTTGGCCTGTGTATTAAACACTGTTAATTAAATCAATAAAGTAATTGAAGGGGCAACACTTCAGTTTCACTGCTAACATCCAGCAATGTTAACAAGTATTATAAAAGGCTCACTGACTCCATCAGACACTTCCAATCAATCGCAGAGACCCCTGTTAAGCTTCCAGTTTTCACTAATTGATTAGTTAAGACTTGATAAATGGATTCTGCCTTTGTTATAAGGTTTCAGCTGAACTAATTTGACGACATTATTAAAAATAAAAACCAATACAGCTGAGTTTCAAACACAGCTAAATAGTTGTCGCCTGTATTTTAATTGGTATACGAGCATTTTTAGCATCACAATTTGTGTTTAAGAAATAAACACCCTAGTGAAAAATAAATACACTAAAATATATTTGAAATATGTTTATTTCATGCTAAGTATACTACAAATACATTTACCTATTTATGTACTTAAAAATCCCTTGCATTTGTACTTTAGGTGTACTAAGCTGGTATGCTTAAATTGTGCTAAATTGGAACAACTAATTTTTTACTTAATGCATTTGAATTGTGTGGAAGTAGTGCTGAAGTCCAACTAAAGATATACTGAAGTATATTTGATTGTGCTAGTGGAACTATTGCAAGTATGCTTCAGGTACACTTTAAATATCTTGCTTTTAAAGACCGATATTATTCAAAAAGCAAACAATCCTCATCAATAGTGTCATTTAAACACATTTTAGGCTTAATATTAAGAAATGTGCATTGTGCACAAGTAGTACGCCCAGTGGTGTAGTCTACGTGATACGCAGGTATATGCCGTATACCCACTAGGAAAGGTCAAGGACTTCCGTATTCCCACTTAAAAAAGCGCGACGATACGTCACAACGGTGAGCGCGATTTCACCAAGTACAACATGTTCCTGGAACAACATTCCAATCAACCAATCAGAATTGAGGGATAACTTTTCAGGAAATATCTGTTTGGCTTATGATCAGGGTTAGGTCCCTCTACACCCTTGTTAATCAGCTATCATTTCACACTGATTTTATGAATAAATTATGGGTAGGGATTGGGTTAAGTCTATATTTTTGGAGAATAATGTTGATCCAGGAACGTGTCTTACTTCGCAAAATCACGGAGACCACGTAACAACAACTTTCACACGTTAATTCATAAATTCACCCCATCTGTGTTGTGATCAAAGCACTGACTTTGTGTTTCTGTCGATGATCAGTGCTATTGTGCAACTCTTTCGATTTCAACTGACTGGCCGCCGAGGCCATGCTAAAATTGCGCCACTGCTGTGCGTTGCCATGAAAGCTTATCATTTACACGTGTTTTTATACCCATTTAAACATTCAAAAGAGTTTAAAGCATTCAAACACAGGACGTGGAAAAACTCAAATGAGTACACAGAGAGCCGTAAACATAAACTTAAGTGAACGTAATAGTTGAGAGAGAAATCGGATGTGTTGGATGTATTGTTTCTAAAGTGATCGCACCTAATTTACTAGCTGCTGTCGGTGTCCTTAATGTTAATCCAAGAAATTAAATCAGAGAAAATCACTCACAGCTCTTTACTCAACACGTTCTCACTCCCAACTCGTCACATATTGAAGCTTGGTCAGGACCACTGGGCGTCACTTTTTGACGTTCAAGGTACCCCTTTGACTTGCAAGGCCCTCCAGTGCTTTAAAGAAGAAACCCTTGGCGTCAATATGCCGACGCGAAAGGTACTGGGAATTTTGTCGTCATGATTAAATTATATATTGGGTAATAATATTGCTATTATTGCATATATGTTGGGGTGTGATTTTTCAATGTAAACAGTCACAACAGTTTAATTTATATTACATTATTTACACATTTATGAGCACGTAACCCAATCCCTGTGCCTAAACCTACCAATTGTCAATAAAACACAAGATATAACAGGCAGATACAACTACTGTAATAATTTATTCAAAAAGTATTAATATTCCAAGTCTTCCGAGGAATAGACGTGATCGCCATCTCCGTGCGCCGTAATGCTCTTCCTGTGTGCAGTCTTATATTGCACTTATATTCGCCTGTTACGTGTTTAATATTGTTCAGAAGTGAGTAGGTTTAGGGTAGGGATGGGGTTAGGTGCTCCAATAAAAGTATGAATTTATATAAAATTATTTCTATTTTTTACAAATGCATGCAAACCATTAAATTGAGACAAACAACTGAAAACAACAGAGGACCCTGCAAGTTGAAAAATGACACTAAAGGGGTACCTTGAGTGTCAAAAAGCGACACCAGGTGGTCTTGACCAATCTTCAATATGTGATGAGTTGGGAGTGAGAACGTGTTAGTACAACAACATGGCCCTGGGAGCAGTGACAGATCAGTCAACTGTCCCCAGCGTCTTTCACACAGTCATTACCTGACCTGGTCACAATCAAATATGTTAGCTTTACTTCGCAGCATAAAGGAAAGTATGCATTTATTTGTAAATGTATCTTTTTGAAAATTAAAGTAAATGAGGGGAGTTGAAATATTTCTTATACTGTGGCTCCCTCTGTACTGAAATTGTCCTCTAGAGAGGGCATTTACACTCAGCCAGTGCAAGTCTATTTGAAATCTTTGATTTTTGATAATTATTTATATGAAAACTGTAAGTCTCATCAGTTAAAAAAGATATAGCAACAAACTACAGATCAGGTCCAAGGTCTCTGCCGAGTTTGGTGCTTGTAGCATTAATACAGTACAGTTGAAAATTCTTGGTCTCAGAAGAATAATAATAAGTTTAAATAGTATAACAGTCTGTTGACATTCTCGGACCAACATAACTAGCTAATAACTTCAGTGACGTTAGTGTAGTGGATCAATGAATGCGGGAGAAGGGAGCGATAACAGATACTGTGTATGTGTGTGTGTGTGTCTGTGTCTGTGTACAGCAGTTAAACCAAATACAATGTTTATATCTCCTTGTTTCAGATGATGAGAGAGATGAGAACTCCTGGCCAGCCTTGTGGACTGAAGGTCAGGCTAGGGAATTTAAAAACAGGCACTCTTAAATGTGCATTGAAAATTGCCAGCTGATAAAACCTGTGCTCCAGGGACCATATTCAGGAGAAATGTAGCTCTTAACTGGCTGAGTTAGATGATTAACACTAAACAGTAGAAAATCAGTCCAGTCTCCCCAGCTGTAAATGTCATTGGCTGTTAAAGTCTTGTGTTGCTTATAATAAATTGACATGTTGATATCACATAAGCAGTCTTTCAGAATGCTGTCAGTTACATGTAGATGCATGCTGTACACATTAGTGAGTGTGATGGTGCTTATGGGGTGTCGCTCTGGGACGGGTGAGGGAGGGAGAAATCACAGTATGCTCACTACAAAAAACTAGACTACACCACTGAGTACTCCAAATAAAAATTGAATTATACTTTTTACATCAATAAGTCTCGAGCAATATGTTAGTAAATATGTTAATAGATTTGAACTATACTTAGTATGAAATAAATGTATTTTAAATACAGTATATTACTTTTTTAACTAGGGCAATTGTTCAAATGTATTCTTCTGTGATTGAGATTAATTGCAACTAATCTTTTTCCCACAAGACTTTTTGTTTCCTAATTTATCTCTTCCTTGCTTGTCTTTCTGCTGAATCCAAAATATGTTTCTCAACCCCGCTCTCTGCATTCCTGCAGTCGTTCCCTCCAGCCCCACCATGGCCTCCTCCACCAGCCTGCCCTCAAACTGCAGCAGCTCCTCTGGAATCTTCTCCTTCTCTCCGGCAAACATGGTTTCAGCTGTGAAACAGAAGAGCGCGTTCGCTCCTGTCGTTCGGCCCCAGTCCTCACCTCCACCTACATGCACTAGCACCAATGGGAACGGTCTCCAAGGTAACGCACAAGTCCTTCACACTCAAATTCTGCTGGGGTGGGATTTTTATGACAGTAATGATATCATCAAACTTGAACTGAAATCACTGCAGCAATAAAACGGATGTTCACTGACAACACTGTATAAAAGTGTGCAAATTACTTCCAGAGGGTTGACTTCTCAGAAGGAAAATCTATCATTTATTTAAATAATTTACAATTATTTAAAATAGTTCAAATCTATTAACATATTTACTGACACATCGCTTGAGACTTACTGATATTAACATTTTAATTAAACTTATTTGGAGTACTACTTGTGCACAATGTAGAATTCTTAACATTAAGCCTAAAATGCGTTTTAATGTCACTATTGAGGAGGATTGTATTATCTTTGAATAATATTGGTCTTTAAATGCAAGATATTTAAAGTGTTCCTGAACTTGCAATAGTTCCACTTTAGCATAATCAAATGTGCTTCAGTTCATTATATCTTTAGTTGGACTTCAGCACAACTTCGGCACAATTAAAGTGCATTAAGTACAAAATGAGTTGATCCATTTTTAAGTAATTGAAGGGTATTTTTATTAAGTTCATAAACATGTTAATGTATTTGTAGTATACTTAGCATGAAATAAATGTGTTTCAAATGCATTTTAGTATATTTATTTTTCACTAGGGAAATATGACAGTAATGTTGTTTCGGTGATACTGAAGTACAATACTGATTATAATAGAAAGTCCTTAGCTGGAAAATCCACTAGCCGACAAAACTGGTTACATGTTATTTAAGCATAAAGGTTTTATTTTTTTTGGTGAATACACTACTATTCAAACATTTTGGGATTGGTATATTTTAATGTTTTTTTTTTCTTTTTTCTTTTTTTGTCTCTAATGCTCACTAAGACTGCATTTATCTGATAAAAATACAGTAAAATTGTGAAATATTATTACAATTTAAAAGAACACTTTTATATTTGAATATGTTTTAAAAAAAAATTGTATCTCTGCGATGGCAAATCTGAATTTTCAGCATAATTTCTCCAGTCTTCAGTGTCACATGATCCTTCAGAAAACATTGTATTTGCTGCTCAATAAACATTTCTTAATATTATCAGTTGCAAACGGTTGTTCTGCTTAATATTTATGGAGTTTTTTTGATGAATAGAAAGTTCAAAAGAACAGCTTTTTAAGTAGTATTTTTTTTTTTTTTTTTTTTTTTGTGACAGCATACAAGTCTTTAATGTCACTTTTATTCAATTTAATGCATCCTTGATGAATAATAATAATAATAATAATAATAAAATCCTACTGACCCCAAACATCTAAATGGTAATGTATGTGACACCACTAAAGTCCAGTGAGGATCTGTGACATAGTAAACTAGAGGCATGAATATCTAATCTTCCTTTTGACCATATACTCACCCATCATTCGATCTGATATTAGCATCTCTCTCTCTTCTTTCCCTTTCCCTTCTTCTTCTCTCCACTGCCCTCAGATCAGTCTTTTGTCGACTCTAACAAGTACTCCACAGCCAGCGCGCTCCAGGGCCTGGCCTTCTCCTGAAGTATGTTACTCATCCGTTACTCCTCCCACATCCATCCCACTGTTTCTATATCTGATCATCCATTTACCAACAAATAACAGTGCTCTAGCACAAGTATGCTTATTTTTTAAGGTGAAGTGCGTAGTCTGATGTTAAAATACTTATAATCCCATGCTATAGGAAATTCTGAGAATTTGAGAAACCTGTCCGAAAACAGTCATTATTTTTGCAATTCCATTTAAACTTACACACTTCACCTTTAAATATCCCATGTTTCCCGTATATCACACTCTAGTTTTCCATTTCAGTACATCATGCTATATACCTGCAGAACATGTTACAATGAAAATTATGTTACAGTGTGTCAGTTTTATGTGTGAGTGTGTGTTTGCATGCTTTCAAGGTTGTGTTTCACCTCCAGCGGTTCCTAGAGAATCCAAAACAGTTCACCTCTCTTCTTTTCTTGTTTGTCAGCAGTTGCTAAACTCATGTTGAGTCAGATCTGCAGTGCTAAGCATTTTCCTTGTGTGTAAAAAAAAAAAAAAGTTCATGTCAGCCTAACTAAAGAGAGTGAAGTTTCTGGCATGAATGATGTGATAGACTTTCTCAGATTTCCTTGAATTCATCATTTTTAGTGGTGTACACCAGGGCAAGCATGACCTTACAAGCCCAGAAATGGTTTGCAAACAATTAGATGATTAATCAAGTGCTTCAAGTCTCTCATTTTTGGCAGTTTTGCATTGACGCTGAAAGAGATTAGGATTTATCCCTCTGAAGGGGCAACAGTTTTCTGAGTTTTCTGATTTCTGAGTTTAAAGAACTGCAAAAAATATAAAACGGTGTCCAATCTGGTGCTTGCTTTGCTGTACAACTCAAACTCTTAGACGTTAGTTTCATTCTCTCACACTTCATTTTAATGTGCAGCCAGGTCTGTTTCAATGATGGCATGTTTAATGGAGTAAAGTGAACTAACACTCTGTGTCTTTCTCTCTTCACAGTTATCCCTGGAATGATCGTTCCTCCAATGTAGGGTGCGTGTGTGTGTGTGTGTGTGTGTGTGTGTGTGTGCAGACGGAAAGATGAAACATGCTCTTTCATGCCACTGGTCTCACTGAGCGTGTGCAGAATACTCCGGCGCTGGACTGACCTCGTGGCCCTGTTCTGAAGGATGAAAAACTACAAACTCAGGCCCTTTTTAAACACAATCTGCTTTGAAACAAAAAGATATAGAGGAAGAACGATACGAGAAAAATATCGAACTGAACTGTTGTACCTCCCTGTTTTGATGTTGAAATTTGTACTCACCTTCTAGACACTTTTTAAGATAAGGGGCGACAGCACAAATGATGCTCACCCGCCCCGTCTACACTATAACATGAGAGGTATATTTATTTTAAAAACGTAGTTATTGATTTGCCATCATATTTGTGTGTTTCTGTGTGTACCACCCTTTTATGAAATGATACCTGACACAATATTGCAGTGGTTTCTATTTATGATTTTAGATGAAGGATTGCAAGTGATTTTTGCGCAGTAATGTCCCACTGAATTTGTGAAATTGCATTTGAATTTGAAGTCAATCAGTCTACAAAATGCCAGCAATGTAAACTCATATTAAAAAATTAATTTATGCCTTTTTTTTTTTTACCATGGTTAAAAACCGATTCAGAGCTGAGAAACTCTTTTTGTCACTGTCTTGATTTTCACATTCATATTCCATTTGTTGATATTATGCTGCCTTCAAGTCCTTCTGGGAAGTTTAGATTCGAAAAACTTTTCAAGAGACTTTGGTTGGGAAAAATGGGCATGTTTGGCAATTTCATATTTCTCTCTTTTTAAACTTAACGGTAAGCTTTTTAGCACCACTGCAACAAAACTAAAGGGATAGTTTTCCCAAAAAATGAAAAGTCATCATTTACTCACTCTCAAGTTGTTCCAAACCTGTTTGGTTATTAAAATATCTTTTGTGTTCAACAGGAGAACAAAATTCATGCATGTTTGGAACAACTTGAGGACATAAATGATGACCAAAGGATGCATGTAAAGTGTGTACCTGATGTTTTATGTAGTTTTTATAGTTATTCCTTCAAAGATTGATAGTTTTGTCGCATAAAGTAGTGTTTTTGGTTTAGCTTTATTGCTATTCTTGATCCATAGCACACAAACTGCATATTAACAGTCCATTTTCAAAGTTATTAAGATCAGTTTGTTTCCTCAATGATTTGAATTGGCAGAGCACTAACTCAGAAAGACTTAAGTAAAAGAAACTAAAGTTTCTCACTGGAGATCAAGATATTGCTTTGATAAATCTGCCATGACTTGAAGGCAACATTTGACATTTCATGCTCATCTCAAGCCAGTTGTATCATTATGTAATGCCTAAATGTATAGACCAAACACTTACCCATAGTAACACTTACAGAGACAAGGCCGTCAAAAATCCCAAAAAGCGATTGCTGCCTTCTTTTCATAACTACTCTCTATGGAGGATCTGCAGTGTCAAAAACAAAAACGCAAATTATTAGTGTTTCATGCCATTTTAATGACCTTTTTTTCTTTTAATTTGTTTGTGTTGTTGAAAAAAACTGTGATAACTTTTTTTTATACTTTAGTTTGCAATGGACTTCCTCCAGTAGATAATGTTCAGACTGAACCGACTGAAAGGTCGAGGAGGAAGACAATTAAGTATTGGAGCTGTTTTGCTTTTCTTTTGTAGTTCAGTGGTTCTCAACTGGTTTTACCTTTGAGTTTGCCCAACACAGCCCTGAAATTATCATGCAAAAGTAATGAAAATGTTTTTAAAATCAACACTGAAATGCATTCAAATCACTATGCACATTATATGATTTTGATTTACCAATGTTCTTCCCGCAACTGTTTAGACCTGTTGGCCATTTTTAGGCCCCGTCCCACCAGTTGAGAACTACCGATGTAGATCAGTCTGAGTGTATGTTCAGGAGATGAAGGGTTTGGATGTTACGGCATAGTCAGCACTGTGAAATCTCTGTACCCTTCTCACGAATGATCCGAGATCTAGATGAAGCCATTACATTGGATTCTGGCGTGTATGCTTTGTACAGACTGATAAATATGTTTGATTTTATAATTCTCTTTTATTTTGCCAAAGTCATTGTTTTAAATATATTTATACATCAGAATGGAGTCATAAGGCAGCTTTAACCTAGACAACCTAGTGTCACTGATATAATGTTTACGACATGCTTAGCAGATCTCATTGACTTTAGTTCTGAGATTTTGATGATCACGAAGGGATATATGTAGGATATCCATATGAATATTGTATGTATGTATCGCTTGAAATTGTACATGCTCCAAACTGTCTTCATGTTTGCGTGTTTTCACTCATTATGGCGATGATCTGTTTTTATTTTGTCATCTGCCAAGTTGTGTCCATAAATGTGATTTTGGAATTTTATTTGTATAGTAATTTTTGTATGTCGAAGAACAACTTTTTTTTTTTTTGGCCGTTCGCACAGAGCGATTGGATTATTATTATTTTTTTTCTCTATGAAAATGTTATACCATTTTGTTACATTGATTTTGTTTCAGATGGCAAGATTTGTTAAATAGTTTGTATTTTAATGCAATGAAGTTTGAGAGTATATTCAACATGTAAACAATATAATCTTTTAATTTTGCTTCTCTGGACCTTGCAGAGAAAAGGATAGTTATTGTTTTCATGCTCAGCAAATATACAGTAATATCTCCCTGTTTTTGAATATTTTCTCTCCGGAATTAGCTTTTTTAAAGGGAAAATAATACACTTTTTTTTTTTTTCCCCTTTATTTCCCTTGTGAATAATTCCACAATCCTTGTTTTTTTTTTTTTTTTTTTTGTGGAAGTGTACCAACAATCAAATGTCTTAATGCAGATTTCTCTTTTTTACATTATTTATTTATTTTTTAAAAAATTATTTTGATAGTTTGGTTAGATAAAAATATAAATGAACAAGTTAAACTATGGAGTAACAGCACAAGAGTCTATACAGTTATTCGCGCATTCATTTCATTCCATGACACTCCTCTCCACTGTCATGTCTTAATGAGTTTCATCCTTTTTTTGTTCCAGTGCATCACATCACAAAACTTTCTGTGTTTCTTGAACATCTAAGTCGGTATATGTGGCTCATTTCTTTCTGAATCGTGGCTTTTCCCATTATTTAAATGGACATCAATTGCAAAGTTATCATTTGATGGCTACATGATTTATTGATTAAAATGTCACGCATCCAAATTGACAAGTCATCTGCTACTATTTTTCCTGTTGATTACATACTTGTTGTAGACTGGACTTTCAGTGGGCAGTTATTACTGGTGAAAAATATAAAGAGAAACTACTGTAAAGATGATCATTTTTTAAATTACCTTTGAACTGTAAAATAACTTTTTGACTTTCACAATATTTAATTAAAGTTTCCTCTTGTCTGTGATTCTTCATTCTTTGTGTTTTTTTGTTGTTAATTTAAATAAAAAAAAATTAATTGATTTTCAAATGTGAGGAATAAATCTAAGCATATAGGATGGGGCTGTTTAAATTGTAGTTGTTGTGGGAAATTAAAATGTGTAGCATTTACGACATTGCAATAAAGCAATGATTTATATATGTATAAAGAAATGACGCGACGTTATAGTGCAGGGGTTCACATGATCACGCACAAGCCTGTCATCTGCAATAAGAGTTATATTCACATCAATTTATATTCACATCAGAAATTAAGTGCACCTTATTAGTAATATGGACCCATTTTAATGACTTAAGTTCATTAATATATTACATGCTTCTGGAATAGAGAATATGACCACTGCTGCTTTAACATATGGCTCTGGTCTGGTCTTTTTTTTTCATTAAAATGCATTTGGCACTTAATTGATTCATCATTTACATTTACAGTCATCAGCAGATATACTCGCATATGTAAAATGAACTGGTTTGAATGGCTTGAAAAATGTCTGTCCACTGACCTCAGTACAGAAGGTTGAGTTCTGCAGGAATTCAATGGCTGTGTCGGTTGTACATTTTCTGCCAATTATCTTGCATAGTCTTTTCTTTTTACTTGAGCTGATTGTCTGGGACATTTTAACTTCTATGTTGAAATTTATGTGTCCACGACTTTGTCCTATAAAAGAAAATAATGTAACAATAGTTTTACATTTTCTAAGCAGTGCTTATGTAAAATGTAAGTAAGACTCACTGCTGTGCTCCAGGGTAGTTGCTAGGTGGGTTCCAGGGTGTTCTGTATTTTAGATGTATTCTAGTCATTATATTACTCAGGACACTCCATAAATTTTTACCCTGTTTATCAAGAAAAGTAATAGCACATCTTTCCAAAACAAATCACATGATTTGAGGTATCATTTAATAACATTTAAAAAAAAAAATAAATAAATGTGTGGTATTTTATAATTGTTTGTCTTAAACATTCACTGGATGAATCATTGACTCAAACTATAGGCGCCAATCCTGTAGGTGCTCAGGGACTCGAGCATCCATGGAAGACGTGATTTTTTATTTTTTATTTTTACTTTAACCAATCAAAAAATTCAACTGAGATTTGGGAACCTCTATGATTGGTGGATCCCTGCAGGTCATAATGCACACAAATGTATCTTCATAGTGGCCAGTTAATCATGTTTTGTTCATTCTGTTCCCCAAATCAGTCAATAATCTAAAATAATTACAAGCGTTGAACCCTTTGTTCATTTCATATATCTGTGATTTCATGATGTTTTTAACATTAAATAAAAAGGCTGCCTACTGTACACCGTGAGCATTCCTTAACTTATTAACATGACATGCTGCAACAATTAAAATGTGGTCTACCTGTAAAATTGGCTAATTGACCCTTCGCAAAGACCCGACCCCTTTGTTACTGTTGTTACGTCTGACAAGCCATGGCACTCTCACATGATGTTCTCACGAAGTTAAAAATACATTACAGAGCAAGAGCAGGTTATTTTTGGTATAAAAAAACAGCTTTCAAATTGTGTTATTTTGTAAGAAATTTAACAATAAATACTGTTTTGTGGCTCTTTAATGTGTTGTGACAGATCGATTTAGTGCCTCACATGAACCGATCATCTCTTCCTCTTTACTAGTTACAGCATGAAATAAACATGAACGAACATCAGAATGTGTCTTGTTTTAACCTTGGAAAGGAAATGGAAAGGAAAGGTGATCAATACATACCAATTGTTTGTCGGACAAAATGGTGGATTCTGCATTATGATTGGTCAGATCGCCTGTCAGTCAAACTCTCTGCGAAGGGTCAATTGGTGGCTAATTTGTATTAATTCGTACAAATTGTTAAATTAATGGTGGGGTTAATTATGGACTTTCATGTTTTTTCCTAAAAATAGAATGTTTCATATAAAATAAAATAGATTTAAGATGACATGTCGGGATAAAAAAAATTCTGCAGAGCAACACAGTAGTGCCATTTTCAGAATGAATCAATGTTTTAGTTGGGGGGGGGTGGTTCTTAATAAATTGGTTGAATTTTGAAATGACGCATTCATGAAGACATCTACTGACGTATTCATGTAACTAAATTTAACATTAATCTAACTTAATGTAACTTACCTTTGTCTAGAATTACATCTTCCTTTCTCCATTTTAGTTCCAATGTTGTGTGCATATTTTTGTACAGAAATACAATAATTTCCATGCACTCACACATTAATACTACACTTGATCTTCTTCTTATTACCTTCAAGTGCACTGTGTGAACACGTTTACACACAAACACACACACACACACATGTTCGTTTTTGTGAAAAGTGGGGACATCCCATAGGCGTAATGGTTTTTATAGTGTACTTACTGTATGTGCTATTGCCCTACACCAACCCTACACCTAAACCTACCCCTTACAGGAGACTGTGCATTTCAACTTTCCCCCCCAAAAAAACTCACTCTGTATGATTTATAAGCATTTTGAAAAGTGGGGACATGGGTCAATGTCCTGAAAAGTCACCTTCACCTTGTAATACCTATGTCATACCTTTGTCATTATACAAATCTATGTCCTGACTTTTCACAAAAACGCACGCACACACACACACACACACAGAGAGAGAGAGCTGGGAGGTGTGTGTGACAATGATGGGAACACAGGGGGTTAAGTGACAGTGCTTTAGGCTTCCATTAGCTAATGGATCAGTGTGAGTGTGTCTTGCCACTTCCCTCCTGCGTTTAACCCCTGTGCACCGCCCCCCATCTCCCCCTCGGTCTGTCTGTCATACTTACCCACTCCTCTAATGCAGCCACTGAACAGATTGATGAATAATAGAGGACATAATTTAACAATCAGGGATGGAGAGCTATTTATCCTAACTGACAGCGGGGTTGTTAAAATCATCGTAGAACCGCACAAGGTTTGGGATGTTCATAGGGTTAATGAGTGGGAGGGGACAGCTGATTCTGGGTCAGTTTTACTCTGTATTTAGAGACTAAGGTTAGTATGGGCTGAAAACATCTGGATTGATATGGAAAAATCATAATTTCAAATAATCTAATTTATTTTGACGATAAACATTAAATTAAATTAATCAGCATTTCATTTATTTTATTAAAATTAATTTGTTTTGTTTTTTTTAATTGAAACTCTTAATACATATACATACAGTATACACATACATATATAAGGTTGGGTGACATATGATCAAATAAATAAATAAATGTACATTCAATTTAAACAAATAAATAAATATTCATATGATACCCCTGATTGTTAGCATTAAAGTACATTTTAGTTTTTTTTTTTTTCCTCAGAATTTAATAAAGCTATGGTCATGATGAAAATACTTATTACTATTTATAACAGTAAATAAACAAGTTTATTTTATGTTGTCCTTGTTACAGTGTGATTGTATATTTAAGTATACCAAGTAATATTACTTATATACTGTATACTTACATATACTTACATAACATATACTTAGTATAGGGTTAGAGTTAGGATTGCCGTTTGGTTTAGGATCAGTTGCATGTAATTATGCATAATTAACACATTTTTGTTATATGTAATTTATGCATATTTTTTTACTATAGGACTATGTAACATGTAACAAAGACACTGTAAAATAATGTGTTCCAAAAAAAAAAGAAAAGAAAAAAGAAAAAAAGAAACATCTGTTAACTTTTCTCAACATGTCACTTGTATACTTGTAATATGTATTGAGTACAAAAGTGATTCGTAAAAAAACATAAAAAAAAACTGTATATCTTATTGTTTAAAAATAAAACAATAAAAACAAGATATGTGTGCAGATATTCAGCAAACCGTGTTTGAGCTGACACAAGTACCTTCTGTTAACAGAATGTCTCAACTGGAAGTTTCAGTCTGAATTGCAGTGAACTGACTGACTCTGCAGTGAAACGGGTATTTATAAAAGTCTTATTTCTGCTGGACACACACTTTGCTAGAGCTCTGAGCTGGCATATCAAATGTTTAGTCATGGAGGAAGAAAGGGCAAAGGTATAAATCAAGTTTCCTCAAAGATATCTGCACTTTTTGCAGATGTATATGTCTGTCAACACTTTCTATTCATGTAGTTTTAGATTATCCTGTTTATTCCTCCTGTAAAACAATGCTAATCTATGGCCCAATTATCAATATTTTACAATTAAACAGCACAAAGATAGACCCTGATGATGTCATGGGAGCCGGTGACCCCTGCACACTAAATAATTGAGATAATTACAATCTATGATGTCACCTTAAGTCCCTTAAATATTTGACAAGGCACGTCCTATGGGTCACACGGGCCTGCCTGAGACTTTAGAGCCATTATAAAACCTGCATTAAGAGCCTGGGGACCCCTATAGTACAGAGCAATAAATCTACTGGCTCTCCACATTCTTTTGTCCTTTTGGAGTGAAGGTACAGAATATTTTGTATAGGTACAGGACATTTTCCACTGACTGGGTGTTCTGTTAAGGCCAGGACACACCAAGCCAACGGTCAGGCTAGTTTTTTTTTTTCTTTTTTTTTTCGGTATGTTATTAATTAAAGCAAAAGTGATGAAAGCGAGCAAGTAAGTCAAGATGGCACAGACAGAAGGCTGTTTTAATGTTACATTGCCTTACCCGAGCATTCCGATATGCAAATATTTGCATAACAACTTGAGCCACTTAAAATGAAGAAAGTTATCTACATAGACTGATATTCAAAATGGTAAGCAAGCTCTGCTTTGTTTATGTTTCATATATATATCTGCATATATCTCACATATTGTTTTGGTTTCTCCTTTTGAATGATGAGTATAGACTATTGATAGCTGCTGATATAGACAGTCAATTCCTCAGTCAATTTCCCCGTGATCTTACTCTTGAATTCTTTTGGGAATTTGAGCTCTGTCCTATTTTGTGTTGTAATGATTCCATGATTTTCCTGTCCTCACCTCTCATCTATAAATCTGTTCTGTGTCCTTTCTCTCCAGTGGGTCAAAGACTATGGTTGCCCAACGCTGACCATCCGCCAGTATAAAGAATGCCAACATAGCTCTCCTAGAGGCAAAATACCACACTTTCACAATATTTGGAAACTCTCAATGAGCACAAGCCAACAGTAACATGAGCTGGGGTTTTTGGACTGTAAATGTTGGTAAGTTGAGTAAGCTGAAGGTTGTGCAAGATATAATGCTGATTCAAAGCATGATTCTGAAAGCACAAAGATGTAAGGCCTTTCACTCCACTCTTTTCTCACTTTCTAACATTCATGTTATCTTGTACAGACAATACATGCAGTTGACCAACACAATTCACTGAGGATTTATAGTTGTGCAGATGTTTATGGTCCGGGAGCTCCTGCGGTAATATTAGTAATACATTTGAGTCTGTTTCAAAAATGTCTGAGGTCAAATTCATAATGACTTCAGTATGAGGTTCTGGCATTAACCAAGTATTGAGAGGTGCTGTGTTTATTGACTTTCTTAAATAGCGTTTTCCAAATCAGTGAACTTGCAACTATATTTGCAATATTAATCATTACAGAATTTTGACTAATGGAATTCTGTTGGATAAAAAGCAGACAAACAATAGGATATTATTTTAAAGAGTATTCATTTTTCTCTTTTCAAAGGAATAGTTCAATCAGTTCACTCTAATGTTGTTCTAAACCAATGCTATTTCTTTCTTTGCACATGGGAGATATTTAGCAGAATTTCAAAGCTGCTATTTTCCATACCATACCACGAAGGTTAATATTTAAAAAAAAAAAAAAAAAAAGTTAACACTTTATTTCGATAGTCCACTTTAGACATTCTACTAACAGTAAGTAACTTTGCAACTACATGTCGACTAGCAGTCATTAGAGTATTAGTATACTGTCTGCTTAATATCTTCTAACACTTTATTTTGATGGGTTCACAACATACAACATACTGACTATAAGAAACTTTGCAAGTATATGTCAACTTATTCTACTAACCCTAAACCTACCCTACTGAGAGTTAGTAGACATGTAGATGCTAATTAATGAGAATTAGTTGACATGTAGTTGACACGTAGTTACAAAGTTATTTATGGTTAGTAGAATGTCTAAACTGGACTATCAAAATAAAGTGTAACCAAAAAAAAAAAAAAAAAACGACAAAAGCACCCCATCTGCAATATTCCAAGTCTTCAGAAGTCGTATCAAAGTTTTGTACAGAAATTGTTTACCCAAAAGGGAAAACTGTCCAAATAGCATCTTTATTTATTCACCATTTGTTTTCCATAGAAAACAAGCTAGATACTTTTGAAGAATCCTTGTGCAGCTGACATACAATGCAGAAAAATTTCAGCATATGGGTTTGGAGCAACATTAGGGTCATTAAATAATAACAGAATTAATTTTTTTTACACCGTAGCTCTGAAATCTCATTTACACATGCACATATTCCAACGTGGCAAACTTGGTTACATCATTACAACCCCCATAATGTTGTGAGATGTCACGGTTAAGAAAGCAAGGTGGTTCTTGCAATTCATCATGTGTCACTCTCTCTCTCTCCCTCTCTCTCTCCCTCTCTCTCTCTCTCTTTCTCTCCAAGAGGGGTCTGGGATCAGCATAGAAATTTCATGAGCCATTCATCATATTGAAAACACTTAAAACACATGCGAGGCCCTCTCCAATAATCATTCAGCATTCTTTTGGCAGCCCCCCAGCTTTAGCCCAGTAACATCTGGCTCAATGAGGGGTGCACAGATCCATTCATTCATTCATTCATTCACATTTTGGTTTTGAAAACCAAAAAAAAAAAAAAAAAAAAAAAAAAATATATATATATATATATATATATATATATATATATAAATTAAAATTGTGTGTGTGTGTGTGTGTGTGTGTCTGAAAGTGGAAAGAAAAGTTGGTCAAAGTGGAAATTAATATATAATAAATATTTAAAATGTTTAAGAAAATGTCACTCTTTGTTTAGATAATCACAGTAGTTGCCTTTATTATGGATCAACTAAAATATTTAATATATAATATTTCATAATATTAAAAAAAAAAATTCTGGGGAAAAGAAAAAAAAACAATAAAATGAATAACACGTTATTTCTTGTTACACGTGTTTTATGTAAATCAGCAACTAACCCTAAGCAAAACCCTAACCCTATGGGTAGGTACATGGTTTTAACTAATATTGCCTAGTAATTAATTGTATAATTACATTGTAACAAGGACACCTTAAAATCAAGTGTAACCATAAAATCTATAGGCATTTGAAAGACAGAATATAAGACACAAAAAAAAAAAATATATATATATATATATATATATATATAATGAAAGGTGTATAACAAAGTTCCCAAAACAGTTTTAATTTGACCTTTATATATATAAAAAACTAAAAGTTTTAGTAAAAATCAAGTCCTGGGCATAAAAGTGAAAATGCTTGAAAAACGCAAGTTGTTAGTTAACTTTTAAAAATAGTTACAAAGCACAACATCTCCTCTGAATGATCAGAAGTGACTGTAAATGGCTGCTGGCTGGAGTCCTGGATGCAATTGCTTTATCTATAATCAGGTCTGTCTATCTGACCAAAAACCATAAACAGACTCAACCCCAAATTTGCTTTGGAAAATTTGTCTTGGTTTCGCTGTTACAAACCTGCGCTGGTCATCTGAGAAGTCTCACATGACAAATGCTGGTGAAGGTTAGAAATTTAGCAGATGTTTTTGGCCACATACTTGTGTAAAGTATGTTTTTGTCATTAGATGCTTTGAATTGCTTGTTGAAAACATGTTTGTTTGTTCAGCATGTGCACAGATAGAGTGGGGGTACAGAAATACAGACCAAGTGAATATGATATATGATAGGTTATAAGACTCTGTGACTGTGACAAAGAGTTATCCTCTATTTGAACTCAGCCTGCAGCTACAGTATTTGTGCAGTAGCATCCTCACTAAGTATTAGCATGGCAACTGAATTTCATTAGAGAACTCTGCATCTGAAGTCTTTAGGATCTTCATTTTGGTGATTAAGGCCTAGCCTAGCTTGCATTACTGTTGCAACATGTTTATGTTCAATGTAAATGTCAATGTGTAAAGTTCAATGCAGTTTCTAGCTGAAATGATCAGTAGTGGCAGTAAAACATCAACTTCTATTCCTTTTCACACAAATTGTAAATTAGTGATTAATAAAGACCAATTTTCTAGTGGTTCCCTGCACAATACTATGTTATGACCTCAAAGCATTTTTACCACAGTGCCTGATTTGTAAACTATCTTAACATAATCAGCTCCACATGTATGGCTTTTCTGACATAGACATAGTGTCATGAAACTCTAGATGGCGCAAGCTGATAGGTTCTAACTCAATCTGACATAATCACATCATTATTCACATTGCACAGCTGATTGGTTTATTTCGCATCAGCAATATTCAAATACTTGGCCAGTGCTTGCTGTAGCAGTTGTCAGAAACCCTCCACCTTCCCCAGCTCCACCTGTATAGATCTGCTACAGGTAATTGCATGTATGTTATGTATGGGAGTAACGTCATATGTTATATGTGGATGCACTGGCAGTAGCAAGACTCGGTACCAAGATAGGCTCATTGGAAATACGTGCCTCTACCTACATTTCCAACATACCTATACACACGAATCGCTGCAGTTTCCAGTTGAAATGAATACTAGAGGCAGTAAAACTCCGACAACTTTTATTCCTTTTCACACAAAATATGATTTGCAGCTCCACAGTTTTGATTACTAAAGCCTAATTTTTGCGTAATTACTTGAGGAATATTATGTTATGATTTCAAAACAATTTTAACATGCTTCGAGATTTGAAAACTGATACTTTTGAACGTGTCGTCACATATACAGCTTCATATGCATGAGTTTTCGAATTCAGTAGGTTTGCTCGGTAGCTCAAGCGATACGGCTTTGCACTTGAGTGATGAAGGGCTCTGGTACGAACCCCGTTCAACAAAACAGCTCAAATCCGCATAAGGATGTTAAAATAGAACAGTTGCATCAACAAATGTGTTTTTATATCACTTCTGCATTTGTTAACACTATCGGGTAGGTTTAGGGTTGGGTTTGTTGTAGGGGATATGTCCAACACGATAGAGCATTAACTTTTAGCAACACTCATCGGATATTTGAATTACAAACCACCACAATGCGTACCTGAAGCAATGTAATACAAACTCAGCAATACTTGCCTATATCATTGTAACAAAAACATGCCAGGGTCACGTATTGAACCCACGTTTTAGCGCCGTTCACTGGACGTTTCACTTTGAAACTGCCACGAAACGTGCAGTAAGGTACGTAATAACGGTATTGCAGAAATGTATTTAGAGGCACGTATTTCGAATTAGCCTGGGTTGCTCGGTACTTACTCTGCAGCAGTATATTCTGCCAAGACACATTAACATTGGTATGTAAATTACCATGCTACACTTTCCGATAGTTGGACATTCCACTTCGACAAAATATGAAAGAAGCAGCATAACATCATTATTAACATGTTGGTAACACTTTATTTTGATGGTCCCTTTTGAACATTCTGTTGACACTAAGTGATGTTGCAACTACATGTCAACAAACTCTCATAAAAGTATTAATAGACTGTGTGCTTCATATCTACTTGTGTTGGTCTCCCAACAGATATTTATACTGACTATAAGTAACTTTGCAAGAACATGTCAACTTAATCTAACCCTAACCCTACCAGTCAACTAAAACACTACTAACAATCTAATGAGAGTTAGTAGAAATGTAGGTGCAACATTACTTATAGTCAATAGAATGTGTTAAAGGGACTATCAAAATAAAGTGAAACCAACATGTTTTCCAATAAGCCTGAGTTGTTATATTTCACATAGGCCTACATAAATGTCTTCTTTTTTTCAGTTTGTTCAGTTTATTGCTAAATTTCTTGTCATCATTACAAAATCTGCTTTGTTATCGCTAAAGCTCTCTTGTAATTGTTCTAGGTCGACATGTTAAAGAAGTAGGTTTGCCACAGAAAACTCCACTTAAACCATTTGAATGTTCACGGCTAATACATCATCTGATGCATTTTACCATGGTGAAACAGACCATATCCTAAAATCTGATCTCCGTCTAAACCAGCTCTTAAAACTGACCTCAGAGCAGATGTGGAGGGTACCAAGTATCTATGCAAGCTGGAGAGGAGAAATAATTCTTCTTAATAGTTGGTTGAACTCAAGATTTTGGCGCCGCCATTGCAGGCCGAACCATTCATTAGCACTAATTTGACATGTTTACCACCCAGGATCCACATATCAGATAATAAACAAGATTGATTGCACTCAAGTGGAGACACTTTCAGCAGCATGTCTGGTTTGGAAGCAAAGTACTCATGAAGGATCAAGTTATTCATGCGTCAAGATGGTGTGTGAGTTTGTATGGGTTTGTGTGTGCTCTCTTTCCATATGCTATAGTATGAGACAAAATTATAAATGTGATTTTAACATTAGAGTCTTTTACTTTGCTAATGTTCCTGATTTCATTATGAATGATTCTTCAGTACATATTATTATTAGAAATAATGTTCGTCCTCATCATCGCTTATCAACCTTGCATTGCCTCTGAAATGACTGTCCTTTTCTGCTGACATCATCAGATCTGGCCCAAGGGATCAAGGTTTAGCTACACGTAGTTAGCATAGCCCCATCAGCACCTGCTGTTAGCTACATAATCTGGTCCAAACCACATCTTTCTCTATTGACAGCCATTTAAAATTATTCATGTATTTTGACGAAATTACTTTTTCGATATGTATAATACCATTCTTGAATGAAACACCTGCTTTTCACAATCCTATCAATTCCTGATGAATAAAAATAAATCCCATTGTACATTTTTCTAATTTCATATCCAGTTCACTCGTAAATGTCAGAAATATAATGTTTTTGAATATGCAGTCATTCCAATCAATGGAAATAAAGAGGAAATTGTAATTAATCCTGCTAACTACAAGCCATATCCTGCCATATCCAGTCACTCAAGGCCATGATTAATAATGATTTGAGATATATGGACTATGCAAAAGTTGTAGTGATTGGGTACCTTTGGTTTGCTGAGTTAAATGCACATAATGTCCTCAAGAACTGAAATATGACATGATACTTGGGGGGATCTTTAACATCTGAAGATATTTAACTTACTCCCCTCCCCTCCGCCCTTGTACAGCTGGTCTTGATGTAGCCAAACCAGGAGATTGGGAGTAACATGTTCCAGGATCAACTCAAGCTCTGGGAATTATGGAATTACCTCCTCCAGCCCCCTGCCACCCCCCCAGCCAAAAACTCTCATTCCTACCAACGACTCCCCAAGAGCGTCAACACCTAAAAAATGTGAATTTACACTTCAGTGCTTCCTAATGTCAAGGTCTACTTTCTTTTTACCCTTTTGTCCTCTATTACATTCATATTGTTGCCTGTCATTCTATTGTTTCTTTAGTATTATGCAAGTTCCTTCACATATTTGTGATTTTTCAGCCTTGTGAGATGATTTTCACATTTTTGAAGGAACATACTGAACTTTAGTCCAGACAAGCTCCAAAAAAACAAAAAAACAGCAAGCCTTATTAGCCATCTTAAATTAGTCTCAAATTTAAAATTCAAAACTACATAAAATGTATAAAGCATGCAAGCTGTGATGTTTCATTGAAAGCTCTCTGTATTCATTAGTTTTATGTATGAATGTATTTATGTCTCAGGTTAGACCTATTGGTTATACCTGGATTTGTTTGTTTTTTGCACTGAAAAGATGCAAGACTTGAGGAATTACAGCATATTTTATAATGAAACTTGGAAAATCTTCACATTCCAAAATGATTAGTCCAAAGTGAAAATTAAAGAAAAAAAATACCATGAGAAATTCTCATCTGGTTGTTATTATAGTCGCTTTTCTTCTGAGTGTGTGTGTGTTCGTAAAACGTGACATCCTGCTAGTGTTAGTGCTGTTTTTCAAAATTATGCTTTATAAACATCTGGTCAACCTTTCACTTACATGCATTTGAAAGATTGTCTCTTCACCTCTAATAAAACACACAGTTAAACTGAGCAAGCTATGGTAAACTTACTATACAATTTCTGTGAAAACGGGGGATAAGCGGGATCTTTTGCCATGTCATACACCCTTATTTGTGCATTATCAGTCATTCTGAAGCATGTTACTGTAAATGATAATATTATGAAAATATTCAATTTCACATGTAGCCTATACAGACACATAACATACCAAGTCCTGCAAAATATTAGGTATGAATGTTAAAGGGAAAGTACACTACAGGATGTAATCTTTATAAAAGCAAATACGGTAGCACTTTATTTTACAGTCCTGTTCCTCATGTACATACTATGTATTTATTAATGTTATTACAATAACTGGGTAATAACAAGGTACTAACCCCGAACCTAAACCTAACCCTACCCCATTTAGTTACCTTATGTTACCAGTACTTTCTAGGTAAGTACACTTTAAGTACACTGTAAGTACATGTACTGTAAAATAAAGTACAACAGCAAATACAGTACTCTAATATATCCATTAAAGATAACAATAGTTTGTAAGAAAGAAAAGCATATAAAGAGAGAGATAAACAAATGTTCTCAGTAAGAATATTGCATGTAAACTTCTGAGACAGCAAATAGTTGGTCAGTTATGGCTCTTATAAGTGTGCATTTGCCGATCTCTCCCTTCACAGGAGGCACAGAGATCATATTTGAGCTCAGTATGTGAAAGGAAATCTCAAAGCGCCTTAGGGCCAAAAGTATGGTGTGTTTTTCTTGGCCTCCACTCCATTTTTTTCTCCACATAATTTCACAGATTCGAAACACTGAACTGGAGTGATTTGTTGCTTTTTGCTGTACGGTACAACAATTACACAACATGTCAAAGCAATGTGAGTTTGGCAGTTCATTTTGGGCTGACAGAGAAACCTTTCAACAACATAATAATTAACCTATGAGAAACATGTGATATTTAAAATTAACGAGGCAATTAGAATAATAGTTTTTGTGGATGTTTTGTGTATTTGAATGACTTTGCCGAGATCTTTTAAGTTAAAATATGAGACTGGATGGATCTGGTCACAGTTTCTCCTTATTGTGATCTAGTCAATGCTGAAGGATGTCATCATTTTGACATGTATATAAAAAGGGAACCTTTTTCTTCCTTGCCCATGAAGACAAGGAAGGAAAGCCAAGAAACATGGAGCAAGAGTAAATACTGGTGAATCATGAGTGGATCACCTTAGCTTTCACTTTCTTAGTTTTTAAGTCCAAAATACACAGACACAGGTCTGAAAATAAATAAATGCATTGAAAGTTTTATGCAATTATACATGAGACCTAAACCTAGTTTTCAAAATTGCTGCTATATTGCATATTTGACGATCATCCAAACCACTAGAACCAACCAAACCACAACCACAGTTACTTCACCAAGTGAAAAGTGTAAAATTGACTTTCTGTGAATTGTCAGACTCATAAACCCCAAACAGAAATGGAAAGCTAATGAAGGAGAGAGATGTAACGCACTTGACCTTGGGAGTTTAGCTCACAAGAGGGTCATTTCATTCTGTCTGATTTCAAGATGACTCACAGTTCTACTGCTTTAGAACCTAAGCATGGATCGCTCTGGTTTCAAAGCTGATAATTGTACTAAGGAAGGTCTTCTGGCTTTGATGGGACCATCAAAACTGAACAAGCTCCCTCTCTTGTGTTCTTATCTTTTGGGATTCATCCTTGGTGCTTGACATAGTAATTCATTATTTACCTCTCCATTTGCAGCGTTTGCACTCTCTTGGTTTGTAAAATTTTAGTTATAATTAAAATTAGTAGGCGGAAGCAAGTACAAATCAAACAAACAAACTTCTGGAGCCCCGCAGGGCTCTGTGTTTGGCCATCTTTTATTTTTATAATTCAGCAAGCTGACATTTGATGGATAGAAAATTTGTGCAAAATCACAGCTTACAATTTAATTTCCAAGCAAATTAGCAAATTAGAATGATTTCTGACAGATTGTGTGACACTGAAGACTGGAGTAATGATGCTGAAAATTCAGCTTTGTATCACAGGAATAAATTACATTTTAAAATATATTCATATAGAAATCAGTTATTTTAAAATATAATAATATTTCATAATATTACTGTTTTTTACTGTATTTTGGATCAAATAAATGCAGCCTTGGTGAGATTTCTTTCAAAAACATTAAAAAATCTTATTCTAAACTTTTGTACTGTACATGCATGGTAGCGGAACATCTTAGTTCTTGTACATCATTAAAGCTCATGACTACATCTCAGTAATTAAACCCCTATAATTGCTACTGAAATGATAATCTATTCAGTGTCACTGGAGTTCCTTCACCACTCATGTGGAACTTCCTTGCAAAAGATACGCATTTTAATGGCCTTTTGGTAACTAGATTTTAGTTACAGCCAGTCATGTGGCCATTGTACACCAAGACTAAAACTGCAAAATACCCATCTGGTACTCGTGAACCCCAGGGCTATTTCTCACCGTAGACGGTCCATCATTGGCTTTCATACCCAACTAGCCTTTCTGGCCTTTCTGGCCTGGACTCACTGCTGGAAACTGGCACTGGTCTTCAAATGCTGGTAGAGCTGGCAAAGGATTTCTCCATCCTGGAACGTGATTATCAGAGATGACCATCTAATCTGAGTAAACATTAGATTGCTTTTCTGTTCTGGGTACAGTCAGACGTGGTCGTTGGGTTGACAAGTAAATTAATAGGACCTCAAGCTGGCCTGGACTTTGGCCAGTTGCATATTTGTTTTGCAATTATCTTGTAAATGTATTCTTTGGTGCTCTGTTGAAAGTTTTTTGCAAAATTTTTTTGTTGCAGTTTCTCATATCCCAGATGAACAACACTGTAGATCTGTGGCGCTATCAAAATCTGTTTGCTTTAAATTCATCCTCTCATTTCCGCTTGTATAGATAATTTAAAACGTAAAGTCTATATGAAATGAAAATTCACCATATCTATAATCTAAATACATTTTATTGGTCTTATTTTGAATGATTTATCCATGCAAGTGTTTAATTGGTAACTTTTTTCAGTCATACTTATTTTAAGGTCCAGTTCTTGCTATTAACAAACCATTAACTACGACTTTTGCCTCAATAAACTCCTAATTTGCTGCTTATTAATAGTTAGTAAGGTAGTTGTTAAGTTTAGGTATTGGGTAGGATTAGGGATGTAGATAATGGTCATGCAGAATATGTGCTTTATAATTACTAAGAGTCAATATGTTAAAAAATGTTGGGACGTTTTTTAAATTTGAATAAAATGAAAACAAAAAGAGTTTCAAATCACATGAGCCAATATTTTATTCACAATAGAACATAGATAACATAACAAATGTTTAAACTGAGAAATTGTAAAATTGTATGCACAAAATGAGCTCATTTCAAATTTGATGCCTGCTACAGGTCTCAAAATAGTTGGGACGGGGCATGTTTACCATGGTGTAACATCTCCTCTTCTTTTCAAAACAGTTTGAAGATGTCTGGGCATGGAGTTTTGGTGCTGGAATTTGGTCCCATTCTTGCCTGATATAGTTTTCCAGCTGCTGAAGAGTTCGTGGTCATCTTTGACATATTTTTCATTTAATGATGCACCAAATGTTCTCTATAGGTAAAGATCTGGACTGCAGGCAGGCCAATTCAGCACCCGGACTCTTCTACTACGAAGCCATGCTGTTGTAATAGCTGCAGTATGTGGTTTTGCATTGTCCTGCTGAAATACACAAGGCCTTCCCTGAAATAGACGTTTGCTCATCTGGAGGGGAGCATATGTTGTTCTAAAACCTTTATATACCTTTCAGCATTCATAGTACCTTCCAAAACATGCAAGCTGCCCATACCATATGCACTTATGAACCCCATACCATCAGAGATGCTGGCTTTTGAACTGAACGCTGATAATACGCTGGGAGGTCTCCCTCCTCTTTAGCCCGGAAGACACGGTATCCGTGATTTCCAACAAGAATGTCAAATTTGGACTCGTCTGACCATAGAAAACTTTTCCACTTTGAAACAGTCCATTTTAAATGAGACTTGGTTCACAGGACACGACAGGCGCTTCTGGACCACGTTCACATATGGCTTCCTTTTTGCATGATAGAGCTTTAGTTGGCATCTGCAGATGGCACGGCGGATTTTTTACTGACAGTGGTTTCTGGAAGTATTCCTGAGCCCATTTAGTAATTTCAATGACAGAATCATGCCGATGAGTGATGCAGTGTCATCTGAGGGCCCGAAGACCACAGGCATCCAACAAAAGTCTTCTGCCTTTTCCCCTTACGCATAGAAATTTCTCCAGTTTCTCTGAATATTTTAATGATGTTATGCACTGTAGATTATGAGATTTGCAAAGCCTTTGCAATTTGATGTTGAGGAATCTTTTTTCTCACTCTTTCACAGATTGGAGAGCCTCTGCCCATCTTTACTTCTGAGAGACTCTGCCTCTCTAAGACATCCCTTTTATAACTAATCATGTTACAGACCTGATGTCAATTAACTTAATTAGTTGCTAGATGTTCTCCCAGCTGAATCTTTTCAAAATGTCTTGCTTTTTTAGCCCTTTGTTGCCCCCATGCCAACTTTTTGGAGACCCGTAGCAGGCATCAAATTTGAAATGAGCTCATTTAGTGGTTAAAAGAGTAAAATTTCTCAGTTTAAACATTAGTTGTTCTCTATGTTCTATTGTGAATAAAATATTGGCTCATGTGATTTGAAAGTGTTTTAGTTTTAATTTTATTCAGATTTAAAAAAAAACATCCCAACATTTCCGGAATTTGGGTTGTATGTCACAATATGGAAGAAAAGATCTATTGCTACTCCCGTTTAAAAAAAAAAAAAAAAAAAAAATCCAACTTCATAGGTGCAAAAGTCTGTTAAATGAGCTTATGTAAATATTGAAAAAGGATTTAGTGTTTTGTAAGCACATTAATCATGTAAATAGCTTTAGTCTTCCATCATTTCAGATTCCCCATGTGATAAACGGGAGGAATATTACTGCACTAATAGTTTTTGACTGAGTAATATTTAAAATCCAATCTCATTCCATACTGTCACAGCAAAATATGACATCAGTTCGGACTGGCAAGAAAAAGCTAAATCTGCAATGCAAGACAGAAAGCAGAGAGTGATTGGACATGGAGGAGAAGGGTGCGGCGTCTTCTGCTTCACTGGGGCGTCAACTGATCACACCCAGAATGCTGTAATGAAACAATCATCCAGGATTCGACGGGTGGAGAGACATAGGGAAACGGGGGTAAATGGAGGTCTTTCTGTTGATGTGTGATTCTTACTAAACAAACTGTGAGAGAAATAACAAATCTTATACATTACATTACAGTACAAGGGAGAATGTGGAGAAAACTGATCAAAGTTCTGCCTAAACTATGCTCCTGATGTGTGCTGTGTGAATTCTGTTGGCTGCAGGGTGGATTTATCTTGCTTTCAAGCCAGAGTTTGATAGTTGGCATCAAAGCTTTTACAATGGCATGGCATAAAATGACAGAGAACACTATCATATCTGTTCTAGATTGAGCTGCAATGATTTGCTGCAAAACTTATTTTTATAAACTGCATATTTAAAAAAAATGGAACAAAATTGTAAAGTGTTTAAATTATAATGTTGGATATTTGTGAAGAAAATAAAACTAAATAACCAACCTTCAGTAACATCTAGACTATTTTTTCACATTCACAGATTTTTAAATAAATGTAAAAAAAAAAAAAAACATTTGATGCATGATATTGCATCGGGTTTATTCATAATCTTGTTTAAAAGACATTAGCATATATTGTTTTTTGGATGCTGGTGTAGTCTGCTTGACCTTTGGTCAACCAGCTTCAGCAGGTCCAATCAAATTGAATCAAACTATAATTTTAAACAAATCCAAATCTCTCAAGATAAATCTAGAATGCTAAATAGGCTGTTTTTTTCCCTCACGTCCTCCATCTTCACATGCAAGAAAGTTGTGTGGCTGTTGAAAGAGGGCATACACCACACTAGATTTCCCATAAGCTTTCTTCAGCTACATTACCATCTACACCCTCAGATGGTCCCTTAAAAACAGTTCCCGCACCGTAACTCAAATCTGTGTAAAACGCTCCATAATGGTCCTTTTAGCTTGCTCTTCATCCATAAATAGAACCAGCTGATACTGAGGCCTGCAAAAGACGCTCACATTCCACTCGCAGTGAAGTTCTCGTCTGGCCACCACTGGGTTGTTGACAAGCAAATCATAACATTTCCCATTGTGTATCTGTAAAAAATGAGGGAGATAGAGGTGAATTATGCAATTTAAGAATATAACCCTAAACCTTCCTTTGCTTGTGGTTGCCACCACAGCATTTGTTTTGGTTTGCAGTGATATTTTAGTACATTGAAAACATTGGCAAATGCCTTTTTTTTGCCCTGAGAATATGCTGGAGAAATTCTTATGGAATTGTTTCCTGGAGTTAAAGACCCACAGAACATTACTGGTCAGGATGATTTGAGAAAAGATCCCATTTGAAAAGTTTCTCACAGAGGTTTTGATGTCTTTGAGCTATACTCATTTGACATACAAAGGTTCAGTGTTCACAAAGAAGTGATATTCTCTTCAAAACATCTGCAGCAGACATAAGAACCATCGAAACGTTTATTAGCTTAAAGTGAATGCCGTGATCCATCCAACAACTGATCTTGAAATTCCATCCCTGGATGTACCACAGGGTTCAGCGGACCTTCTCACTTTCTGAAGGTTCGACAGCTCATCTGTCTACACCCCAGCGGGCTGGTGACCGTGAGATGGATGGATGTGTTGAGAGCCCGTGGCTCAGTTCCTTCCTCTCAGTGTTTGAGCTAATCAATCAGCGAGTGGATCGGGCAGGACCATATGCACCTTAACGCTCAGCTGATGCCCGCTGCTGACCCTCTCTTACCCTACAGCTGCACTTGAGAGAGACAACAACATGGGATGCCGTTTCATGCTCATCTGGGTCTCGTTCTCAGCAGCCACATGTTGGTTTTTGTTATCCAGCTATACGAATGCTGCACTATTTTGAATTTAGATGATATACCACACTTAAAGGCTTGATTTTGCTTATTAAAGGTTCACACTGCAGATACAACGATGTTTTGGCAGTTACTTTTATCCAAAACACCCTTGGGGTTTGAACCTGTGACCGTAGTGTTGCTAACCCATGCTCTACGTTTGACATACTGGACATTTGGATGTTGCTGCAAGTGGTGGATTGTGAGTTGTTACTTTGTAATTGGTCCATCCATTTGCTCCAGTTTTTTAAGGGTGGACTCTTTTGAAATTGGGACAGGTAGCAAACAACTAGTAACCACCCAGAGCTCATTATTTTAATGCCTTGACAGGCATTAAAAACATAGGTAATGGCTTTTTTGTAAATATAAAGTGAAATTGTGACACCAACTAAATCTGGACAAAACAAAGTTAAGTTTGTTTAGGTACTTTTCATGTTAATATATTTTATGAACAGACTGGAGAGCTACTTTATAGTTGAAACTGTAGCTGTAATTATAATTGAAATTCAGTGTTTCTTTGCAACACTGACACGGTTTTTTTCTTTTCTTTTTCTTTATTTTTTTTCCTGTTTAATACTGTATGTTGGCTGCTTTGAAACAATCTGTACTTTATAAAGCTATCTATATCTAAATAAATGTGATTTGACTGCCAAATTGCAGAGCTGGTATACAACCACATCTACATCCCTATGATCAGATACTTTCTTAAGAATAATAGATATCACCCTACTTTAACCAGTTGTTTCATTACAGTTTATTAAGGCATTTCCGAAATGTTATGTTTAAATATGCAAATGTGGCATTACCTAATTAAATATGAATTAATTTGCATACATTTTGAACACTGGATAAAATCTGTTTCATGTTGTGCACATATTAGTGTTTTTACAGAAGGAATTTTGGATATCTATTTTTATTACTGCATTAATCAGAAAATACTATCAACAGGTGGGGAAAACAATTCAACATAAGAAATAAAATATTATGATGTATAAAACCTTTAGAATATACAAATAAAACCAGAAAGCTTAATGCATGTAAATACTACTGAAGAAGAGATTTCTGGCTCAGTGCTTGAGAAAAAAAAAAAAAAAATGTAAAGATATGAAGGAATGTTTGCAAACAGTACACCGTTCTTTTTACCCCTGAGCGAAAAACTTTGCAGTATGTATAATGGGGTCTTAATGTCTTTTTTTTTAACATGCAAGCACTACTAAAATTGTCTTCAGATTAATGCCTTTGATGCTGGAAGAGCAAAAATGACACACTTTGCCCTAAGATTTGTTTTAATTTGTTGACGCACATGAACAGTTTGTATTGTAATACGCCTTTTGGAGGGCAGAACAAGCCGTCATACACTGATTATTCTCAGAGAGCTGCGCTCTGTAATCGAACTGCTAAAGTCAGCGGTTTGCATCGCTAACCTTTCTACAGAGCCCTGACAAAGCCATGTAACAACCTCCGTGTTTACGGAGCACCCCGCAGATTGATTTGCTTCCAGGGAGTTGATCCAGACCCCAAGCAATGTCACCTTCCAGGCAGTAGGATTCTTGTCTCCATTCCTATCAGATAAAGTCAAGTGCCGAATGAGACTCAACCGTGTGAAGGAGCCAGGTTTGACAGCCTCCCCCTGCTCTGACACCATGTAAAAGCTGAACAGGAAATTAGAAAGAATGAAAACCTGGGAAAGGATACAAATATCCATCAGCCTTCATTTTCTTTCTGGGCTGTTTCACATTCTCACTCTTCGACTGTCTCTCTCTCTCGCTCTCTCTCTCTTTTGGTGGCAAGAGAGAGGAAAGCACCTAGATGTACGTGAAGGAGGGTGGGGGGAATTATCAGGTTCTCATTGTGTCCATGTGGTAACCATTACCCAGTAATCTCCAGTAATTGTATCCGTATTACCAGAGAGTCCTGCTTTCCATTTGCTCTGCTGCCTTGACCGGTGCCGTTACCATGGCGCACGGGGGCCCGTTTCGAAGCAAAGTGATGCAAATTGATGCAATGGGAAGACCATTAAAAGTTTGTCAAAATAGTGTGATAGAGATTTCCTGTTTTAATGAACCTACAAGTCGCTTTCATGCAAATGTGCTGGATGCACTTCCTCTGAACCCACCAAAACACTTCACGTCACTTTGAGTTACGCCACAGTTTGGAAACTGCATCATTGGTACGTAGTTCTTTTGGCTGGGATAAGCAAGAAATATTATTTGCATGCAGACTTTCAGTTTAGTGGCATGTAAGTGAGTGGTGGCTTTATATTACCTGGTAAGAGTGTTGTAGCATTAATCCTGTGTAAAGGAAGCACCTGTGTGAGACAGCAGCAATTAGCACATTCTGATTTAACAACAAATATTGAAAAGAAATTCATAACAAATCACTTTCCACTTCCAACTAAAGCGGTCTCAGTCTTATTTCTATTATTCAAATTGAAATCCAGGACTTCAGATTGCCAGGAAGAGCTATCTGCATTGCAATTGCCCAAGTGCCCCCAAATGCGGTCAATTTGATGCAATTGCAGTATAACCCTTTGACCTGGGATTTAATGGAGACAGGTAATTATACCATACCACCCACTTACTCCTACCCTTAAACTGGGCTATAATGGGGTTTCCATTACAATGGCAGCCATTTCTTTCTCCGCTCTCCCCTCAACCGTGCAATGTGAAGTCAGAATACATTACTGGAGCTGCAGTCAAAATAACATTACTGTCCCTGGTAGTACAGGTTATTAAAGAGAAATGTATCTATCTCAGGTTCAGAATTTAAGGCTCTGAATTATGGTGCTTCACTGGTGAAAGGAATCTTTGCAATGTTCGGAAAAGTTTTTAATTAATAAAACAAGAAAAATATGGTTTGTTAAATAATCAAATAATCATACATAAATGTCATACAAATTACGACACACAAATCAAATGTCTATTGGATTAATATTACTTGCAAAATCTACATTACCGGTGCGATTTGACCTGGAACTGGTACCTAAAGTGGTTCCATTTCCTTTGCATCCTCCAAGCTGAATGAATGAATGAATGAATGAATGAATGACTTCAGTGCTTTTTTGACCACTTTGCCTTGTAGGAAAATTAAGAAACT